>NC_056736.1:757989240-758004240 GCF_019279795.1 Protopterus annectens
TTTCTATCCGGGCTTTTTTGGGCATTTCTGCTATTGGGAGGAGTTAATGCTTTTCCTTGGTTTAATTTTTTTTTGGTTGCTTTCCATTTTGGAGGTTTCAGCCGCCTTTTTTTTAATTGGCTTTTTTTGGCCATTTAACTTTTTCCCCCGGGAAAACCGTGTTCTTTTGCTTGTATTTTAGCAAACCCCCGTGGGCGAGAGTATCAGCAAAAGTTTTTGCGCCCTTTTCTCCCTTTTTTTGGGGAAAAAAAATACCTTGTTTTTCCTGCTTTCTGTTTACCATTAAGGTTCTGATTCCTTTTTGGGTTGAATTTTGTGTACTTTTTTTGTTATTTGGGGGGGAAATTCCTTGTTAAGTGGAGTAAAGCATTAGCTGCTTTTAAGTTTTGTGAGGTTTCGCCGTTTTGTAAAAAAGGGGGAAAATTTTTTGTTTTTCCGCCCCGGGTTTAAAGGTAAGCTTTTCAGTTGTTTCCTCCCGGTTCTGGCCCCTTCCCTTTGGGGAGAGGAAAAAGGTTTTTCCGGGGAATAAAAATTTTTGTTGCTTTTTCGATATGGAGGTTTTCGCCTGCCTTTCTGTTACATTGAAGCTGTTTTTACTGCATTTAACTTAATATTGCACTTGGAATCCTTGTTTGTTACTATTTGACTGTATTTGTAGCAAATTCTTCTGTGTAAGCTGTAGTAGCTGATTCATAGCATTTATAAGTGTTTGCTGTACCTGTTTCTGCCTGTTTTGTGAAAAAAAAAAAAAGAAAAAAAAGAAAAAAATATCTCTTGTTTTTCCTGCTTTACTAGTTTAGTCCAGTTTCAGAGTTGCTGATTCCTGGGCTTTGGTTGTAGTTCCTGTGTACTGTTTCCTTGCCTTATTTGGGGGAGAGGAAGTTACCTTGCTTACCAGTGGGAGTGGGAAGCATTGAGCTGCCTTTTGTCCAGTTTTGTGAGGTTTCAGCCAGTAACTAGTAGTTTATTGGTCGTTTTGGGCCAGTTTCTAGCTTTTTCCAGCCCCCTGGTATAAAACGCGGTAAACGCGCGTTTTTCAGCTTGTACCTACTCAGCACAGACTCCACGTGGGCCAGCAGAGTAAGCCAGGCTGCAGAGAGCTGAATAAGCGACTTTTCTTGATACTAAGTATATTTTTGTTGCTTTCCACATCTGAATACCTAGCGACTGTATTTCGCCTGCCTTTCTGTTACATTGAAGCTGTTTTTACTGCATTTAACTTAATATTGCACTTGGAATCATTGTTTGTTACTATTTGACTGTATTTGTAGCAAATTCTTCTGTGTAAGCTGTAGTAGCTGATTCATAGCATTTATAAGTGTTTGCTGTACCTGTTTCTGCCTGTTTTGTGAAAAAAAAAAAAAAGAAAAAATATCTCTTGTTTTTCCTGCTTTACTAGTTTAGTCCAGTTTCAGAGTTGCTGATTCCTGGGCTTTGGTTGTAGTTCCTGTGTACTGTTTCCTTGCCTTATTTGGGGTTGGGGGAGAGGAAGTTACCTTGCTTACCAGTGGGAGTGGGAAGCATTGAGCTGCCTTTTGTCCAGTTTTGTGAGGTTTCAGCCAGTAACTAGTAGTTTATTGGTCGTTTTGGGCCAGTTTCTAGCTTTTTCCAGCCCCTGGTATAAAACGCGGTAAACGCGCGTTTTTCAGCTTGTACCTACTCAGCACAGACTCCACGTGGGCCAGCAGAGTAAGCCAGGCTGCAGAGAGCTGAATAAGCGACTTTTCTTGATACTAAGTATATTTTTTGTTGCTTTCCACATCTGAATACCTAGCGACTGTATTTCGCCTGCCTTTCTGTTACATTGAAGCTGTTTTTACTGCATTTAACTTAATATTGCACTTGGAATCCTTGTTTGTTACTATTTGACTGTATTTGTAGCAAATTCTTCTGTGTAAGCTGTAGTAGCTGATTCATAACATTTATAAGTGTTTGCTGTACCTGTTTCTGCCTGTTTTGTGAAAAAAAAAGAAAAAAAGAAAAAAATATCTCTTGTTTTTCCTGCTTTACTAGTTTAGTCCAGTTTCAGAGTTGCTGATTCCTGGGCTTTGGTTGTAGTTCCTGTGTACTGTTTCCTTGCCTTATTTGGGGGAGAGGAAGTTACCTTGCTTACCAGTGGGAGTGGGAAGCATTGAGCTGCCTTTTGTCCAGTTTTGTGAGGTTTTAGCCAGTAACTAGTAGTTTATTGGTCGTTTTGGGCCAGTTTCTAGCTTTTCCAGCCCCCTGGTATAAAACGCGGTAAACGCGCGTTTTTCAGCTTGTACCTACTCAGCACAGACTCCACGTGGGCCAGCAGAGTAAGCCAGGCTGCAGAGAGCTGAATAAGCGACTTTTCTTGATACTAAGTATATTTTTTGTTGCTTTCCACATCTGAATACCTAGCGACTGTATTTCGCCTGCCTTTCTGTTACATTGAAGCTGTTTTTACTGCATTTAACTTAATATTGCACTTGGAATCCTTGTTTGTTACTATTTGACTGTATTTGTAGCAAATTCTTCTGTGTAAGCTGTAGTAGCTGATTCATAGCATTTATAAGTGTTTGCTGTACCTGTTTCTGCCTGTTTTGTGAAAAAAAAAAAGAAAAAAGAAAAAATATCTCTTGTTTTTCCTGCTTTACTAGTTTAGTCCAGTTTCAGAGTTGCTGATTCCTGTGCTTTGGTTGTAGTTCCTGTGTACTGTTTCCTTGCCTTATTTGGGGGAGAGGAAGTTACCTTGCTTACCAGTGGGAGTGGGAAGCATTGAGCTGCCTTTTGTCCAGTTTTGTGAGGTTTCAGCCAGTAACTAGTAGTTTATTGGTCGTTTTGGGCCAGTTTCTAGCTTTTTCCAGCCCCCTGGTATAAAACGCGGTAAACGCGCGTTTTTCAGCTTGCACCTACTCAGCACAGACTCCACGTGGGCCAGCAGAGTAATCCAGGCTGCAGAGAGCTGAATAAGCGACTTTTCTTGATACTAAGTATATTTTTTGTTGCTTTCCACATCTGAATACCTAGCAACTGTATTTCGCCTGCCTTTCTGTTACATTGAAGCTGTTTTTACTGCATTTAACTTAATATTGCACTTGGAATCCTTGTTTGTTACTATTTGACTGTATTTGTAGCAAATTCTTCTGTGTAAGCTGTAGTAGCTGATTCATAGCATTTATAAGTGTTTGCTGTACCTGTTTCTGCCTGTTTTGTGAAAAAAAAAAAAAAATATCTCTTGTTTTTCCTGCTTTACTAGTTTAGTCCAGTTTCAGAGTTGCTGATTCCTGGGCTTTGGTTGTAGTTCCTGTGTACTGTTTCCTTGCCTTATTTGGGGGAGAGGAAGTTACCTTGCTTACCAGTGGGAGTGGGAAGCATTGAGCTGCCTTTTGTCCAGTTTTGTGAGGTTTCAGCCAGTAACTAGTAGTTTATTGGTCGTTTTGGGCCAGTTTCTAGCTTTTTCCAGCCCCCTGGTATAAAACGCGGTAAACGCGCGTTAGCACGATTTAGCGTGGAGCTGCCACTGTTGCACACTAGGGCAGCGCCGGTTAGGCAGGTTTAAACTATTCGGGCTACCTAAAGTCCACTCTTCAAATTTTCCCTTAAAACTACCTTCCTCGAACTATACTACTTATCTAATCAGCGTATCCTATAACTAAAAAGATCATCTCCACTTGACTCCAAGTAGACTATTCTCTATCTGTTAAACCTAGCACTTGCTCCTACAGTACTTATTACCTTGATACGGCACTCTTGTCATAGATAGTACCCCAAAAAGGTAACCCCCATTTCTCGGTCACCCACGTCCCCCTGAATCTTTTTTAAAGTTTTTGTCTATCCTTCTAGCATGTCGAGGGATCAGTTGTTAGTGTCCTCTCCTGCTCAGCTGGTGAACCTGGGAATACTGAGGCAATGTTACAATTGCCTCATGTACACAGACAACCCTCTCCTCCTCCCACAAAACACAAATACATGCGAGAAATGCAACTATACGGCCAAACTGGAGGCTGAGCTCTCTCAACACAGGACTGGCAAGACCAGTCAGGAGGAGAAGGTTACCACACACACTATAGACCCAGTGTCACATAGCACCATTACAACCTCAAATCATACACATAAACACACAAAGACATACTCGGAGGCTCTGATCAAAAATCTACCAAAACAGCAGAGGCCACCAAAGCAGACACCCAAACAACCACCACCTCAGAACACAACACCTGCAACACATAGACCTCACAGTCAGAGTGTCAAACAGTCACAGCCCTTAAGGCCAAACACAATGCCAGACACACTAGTCATTGGTGACTCCATAGTCAGACACACTGACGTCCCGCTCACCAGACTGAGTAAGGGGAAGGTCACAGTAAGCTGCCTGTCGGGCGCTAGAATCCGCCACATAACGCAAGCACTCAGGTCTCTCAACAGCAAGTACAAATATGACTCAGTCATTGTCCACGCTGGTGTAAACGACCTGAGACGTACCTCCTTGGACTACATGAAAAGAGACATTGAGGAGCTCTCTGATTATGTAGCCCAGGCAGGTATGACCCTGACCTTGAGCAGTATCCTACCTTCACCAAGAGTGATGCCACAATACAGAGATAAGATGATCAGCTTTAACAATTGGCTTAAACACTGGTGTCATTCAAAGGGGATCCAGTATCTGTCTGCCTGGGATGACATGCTGGACAAGCCACGCTGCTTCGCAAGGGCGGCTTGCACCTGTCACCTGGGATTCGGATATTGGCAAAGGCTCTTGCCACCCCATAGTGCCTTTTTAGGCAAGGCTCAAATTCTAAACCTACCACCCTAGAACACAAAAGGAAAAAAAACTAAGGGTAATGCTGCTCAATGCCAGAAGTCTCAATCTCAAAATGCACGACTCGAGGCCCTTCTCAGTATGGAGAACATTGATGTCTGTGCTGTGACAGAAACCTGGTTCAAGGCTCCTGAGAGCACCCCAGCGCTATCAGGTTTTACCTCATATCATGCATTCCGGCCCCAAAATCCGGACAATACCAAGAAAGGAGGGGTATCCATATTCATCAAGGACACCCACACCTCAAGACTGGTGGCAACGCACGATGCATCGGAGACCATCCAGGTGCAATTAACCATAGGCAAGACTGCTCTGCAAATTGTAGCATGTTACAGGCCACCCTCACAAACTCAGGAACCTCACATGGCCTTCCTGAAAACACTAGAGGGGATAAATGTATCACCAAACACCATCATACTAGGTGACTTCAATTACCCTAATATAGACTGGGAACACTACTCAAGCCCAAACACCCTAGCCCAAAAGTTCCTGGAATTCATAAACTCAAATGCCATGGAACAACTAGTCACCATCCCCACAAGAGGAGATAACATACTTGATCTCATCATCACGAACATGGGAGCACAATGTTCAACACCGGAAGTATACCCCTCACTGGTGAGATCTGATCACAAACTAATCTCACTGGAGGTCCTCATCCCACCCCCACCTGAAATAAAAAAGACCACAGTAAAGAACTTCTCAAAAGCCGACTTCACACTTCTAAAGACTGGTGTGGTCTCCTTTAAGGCCACCGAGCCGGCGGAAAACAGTACTCAAGCCGCTGAATCACTTACAAACGCCTTCTACCAGCACCTGCAGGACTGCATGGATAAGGCAATCCCAAACAAAACAAAGACTCTTAGTACCAAAGGCAAGCGTCCAGTCTGGTGGACCCCAGCCATAAACAAACTCTACAATAAAAGGAGGAAGCTACTACAAGATAGAGCAAAATCCTTAAAAGGTAAGACACCCTTGATCACTATAAGTAAAAAACTAAGAGCTCTCATAAAATCATCCAAAGCAAATTTCGAGAGAAAAATAGCTAAAGACTCAAAAGACAATCATAAGGCCTTCTTTAGCTATGTTAGAAACCTAGGAGGAAACTCCCAGATATGCTCAGAACTAGTTCAAAATGATGTGAAGATTACTGATCCTACAGACATTGCCAACATACTGGCTGACAGGTTCAGTGCAAACTTCTCCCCTCCCCAAAGGAGAGATATCTATACCAAACGATTGCAGCCCCCAAACATCTCCAGCCCAAGTGAGAACTGCTCTCTCCAAAGCAAAAAACACAGCATCCATGGGACCTGATGGTGTCCCCGGCTGTGTGCTCCACGAACTCAATGAGGAATTAAACCCACAGCTTGGACAGCTGTTTAATCAAAGTCTTACCTCTGGATACGCCAGGAGTGGCGCACTGCAACTGTGGTCCCACTTCACAAAGGCGGTGCCTCCACCGACCCTGGAAATTACCGCCCATTAGCTTGACAAGCCTTATCTGCAAAGCCATGGAGAGGATCATAATGGACCTCATAAATAAAGACATAGAGAATTTGCAGACTTTGGATCCAACCCAGTTTGGCTTTGTCAAAGGCAGATCATGCCTTTAAACTTGGTTGACTTCTTGAAACAGTCACCAAAGCCATTGACGAGGGAAAGGCAGTCCATACAGCCTACCTCGATCTGGCTAAGGCCTTCGATACAATACCCCACTCGGGTATCATTGAAAAACTCATCAGCTTAAATGTTAACCCATACATCACAAGATGGGTTGCAAACTGGCTGAGTGACAGAACCCACAGGGTCAGAGTTGCTGGCGCCATGTCAGACTCAAAACCTGTCACAAGTGATGTCCCACAGGGCTCAGTCCTGGGCCCACTCTTGTTTGGCATCTACTTTTCCGAAGTACAAGCAAACACAGGAGGGTTATGGCTGACAAAGTTTGCAGATGACTGCAAACTGGGCGCCATAGTAGAAAACACATCTGACACAGATATCCTTCAGAAGGGTCTCACAGAAATGGATAACTGGTGCCAGAGCCACGGCCTGAAGTTAAATGCCAAAAATGCATAGTCATACCCTTTGGGAAAAACAAGGTTACCCCTAGCTACCAAATAGGTGGCAATCCACTGAGCACAGAAGAAGTTATCAGGGACCTGGGGACCCAGGTTGATAGTAGTCTGTCATTTGACACCCATGTAGCTAAAGTAGTTAGGAAGACCTTCTACATTGCCCACCTTATCATGAAGGGATTCTCATCTAGATCAAGAGAGGTCATAGTCTCCCTTTACTCATCACTCATCAGACCAATGATTGAGTACAATGCCCCATTCGGGATGTATCTGACCCGACACTTGCAGCAGCTGGAGAGGCCACAAAAGTTCCTCACCAAAAGGATAAAGGGTCTCAAAAATCTGTCCTATGCTGCCCGACTGAAAGAACTCCAGCTCTATTCAGTCGCTTACCGCTTGCTCAGAGGTGAACATACAAGGCCATGTCAAACCCAGATTTGATGAATATGCTTCACCTCAAAAAATCTAGATCCATCAGAGCCACAAGGGCGGGAGACTTAAACCTCGACACGGCTATTAATAGGACGTGCTGGAGGGATAGATTCATCACCCAAAGACTCCCTATGCTGTGGAACAAAATCCCAGTACATGTGAGGCAGAGCACCTCGCTGGCCTTGTTCAAGAGAAATCTTGACCAATGGATGGGAGATCGCAGATATACCCCAGGGATTACCTCAGTGTCGCTGCTCAACAGAGGCACAGCAAAATAATGGGTATAGTTCCCCATACTAAAGGGGTGGCGTAAGCCACAAAACGATGGGCTAGGCTTGTAAATGCCCTCAGGCAGATAGCCTAGTATGAACCTATGAACCTATGAACCCTGTCTTCACTTCTGTTTGCAATTTAATGTTCAAAAATAGTGCATCGAGGTATAGCCAATGTCTGGCAGGTCTGCAGTTAGAGTATTTGAGTCAGGTATCTGTTGTTCGTTAACAACATGGTTCAGGCCTCTCATATAGTGTATAACTGAGTCAAAATGATAAAAAAACACTTGACACACTACTGTTGAGGAAAAGAATACAGATGTTTTAGTGGCAAAACAATTTTATTAACATGCTTTCATCTCGAAAGACTTCATCAGAAAAAAGTACAATCAGTCACGGCAAACACTTACATACCATGCATTATCCATTTAACCAATTAGTTAAAACTATTGTTAAGATAACATTTAGTGCGTAATAAAACACATGAATAAATATTCATTTCACCAACATTTACTACCTTTTCATATTAAAACTCTTTAAATAAATACATATTTATTTGTTGATATGCTTTCAATCTCCTCTCTGTTAAAAGCACTAAATATTAATAACCTCATTTAGTCCTGGATCTTTGTCTGCATTGAGTTTAATCTGCCACCTAGTTTCAATACTCTCCAACTTACTTTTGTAACAACCAATTGAAAATGATGTTAAACATATTTGTATTCATTTCTGTGGTTTTATTGTATTGTGGACTGAGAAGGTACAGGCATAGATTAATGCAAGAAGAACACATTTAAATTTAGGAAAACAGCTCCACATTGAAATGTCGGCACTCATAATGCCAAGTGCTGACAAGCTGAAAAAAAAACAACTAAAGATTTCTAAGATCGCTTCTCTGCTTTAAACTTCCTTTTTTGTAGGGTGAACTTATATACATCTACTCTGAGGTCACCATACTTCAGAGAAAAGGGAATATCCTGTGAGATGGCCATCTCGGACTTACTAAGTCTATTTTTTGGCCATTCAGTCTCCATGTTTTGGGACTCGCTCTAGCAGGTCCCAACATTTCAAATGGTTACCAGGAACACATACACAACATGAGTTAAAGACTGAGAGTAGGACTGACCCCCGGATTCATGAAGCTCAGCGCAAGGCCGGTGTAAGGCTTGCGCCGGCCGTGCGGCGTATATATGGAGTAGTAGCACCATATGCATATTAATGAAGGCGCGCAGCCGCCACAGCCATGTGCATAGGTAACGTGCGCGAGTGCATGGGGCGTAACAAAGTTGCGGAGGGAGGAGTGTCAATGTCGGCTGTCGATGAGCAACCTAAACTGCTGAATATTATAGTCCGCCTGCAGTAATAATCCCACCTATCAGTGTCCGTGGAGACTGAAATGTATACAAAGCATGCAAGATAGTCCCTGCGAACAGAAAATGAAGAAGCAAACACAAATGCACTATAGGGAATAACAGGTCCCTACCCGTGAACAAATTACAGAAAAACCGTGTGCCCATAGTCCAACGTAGTGTTGATAGCTATACCATGTGGAAGTGAAACATATCATATGCTAGGGTGCCACCAGGAGGTACGTCCAGTCCAATGGAGAGGGTCAACAGCTGACTCATAATGTGAGGGAGGGTACATAGCGGTTCAGATGTGTCCATAACAAAATACACGAGGAGAAATGTAGATATATGTAGTGACTGTATGTCCGAATCATATCCCACAAGGGATGTAATAGTCACATACAAAAGGTATGTCTGTATCCCACATAACAAATGTGATAGGGAATAGAATACACATGTAAAGGAATCAGGAGCATAGAAACAGCTACAACAATAAGGACACATGTAGGCCGAAAGGAACAGTATGACCCGTACCATCGACTAAGAATACCACCTGTCCCACTTTGCGAGCGACAGTACTGCTGTGGCCAGATGTGTCCTGACACAAGCTTGTAAACATGGCAAATGTGCAGAGATTATAGGACATAATTATCCCTCAGATGTCATGTAATAGTGGCATTAAACAGTTGTTCTCCACACGTATATTACATAAATGTCATAAGAAAAAGAATAAGCCACCGAAATGCTACAAGACTAAAGCTTAGATATAGGCAAGAGTTGTAAGTTCTATCTGCCGAACTGACCGTGGGTATGTGTCGGCGTGTAAAATGTGTTGTGTCCACTGCAAATGTTACATTGTGGCCAATTGAAAAGGTGGAAACAGTACCGTAGACTGTGGGGAGGCATTGTCCACAACAGTCGGATATGTGGAAGGAATAGCATGGACATAGGAAAAGGTGCCATCCCCCCAATGAGTACAACAGGTCTGCAAAACCCGGGAGTCATCGGTAGAAGCCAAACTAGTATGTGACACAGCCGAACAGGTAGTACCTGGGTATACCAACTAAGTAATGAAAGTGAAGTATGGGCGTGTACCTATGTATGTGAGGTATAGCACATGGGAAGCAAACATGGCAGGGTAGTCCACACAACCATAAAGGTACCTGACATCTGTAGGGCAATCAATGTGCTACTCTGGCCGTGTCATGGCCCAACAACAAAAGTAGTGAGCTATCGGATGTGAGTAATTTGCATGTGAGGGGTGGATGGGTAATGGTAAAACCCACAAATGCGATACTGTGTCGTATGCAGAAAAGGTGAACCAGAGGTATAGGAGGGGGCAGCGGGTGAAGTGGACATAAACACAAACACATGGAGAAACAGCTGCAAGACAAGCAGACAGGCTATAGTGTAGAACACAATCCCACAAACATATGTATCATGTAAATGTGTGATCAAAATGTATAGATATGTCACCGTCACATACCCACAGGTTGGTCCTGATAGAACTGGCCATAACAAATGCAACACACCTGGCTGCATAATGGGCTACCCAGCATACCCTCCACATCACACAACCCACCCCCCTAACAGAACATCCACCAAATCCACCCGTACGTGGCTCACTGGTTCATTGCAGACACAGCTACAGATACCGACCCCTACGCATATGTGGTAGGTATTGTCACCCTAGGCAGTGTCAGGATAGCAAACCATGTATTCCCTGCATGTTAAACCCCCTGCACATTTTCATAAAGCCAAAATACATTTCGATATCATTTTTGTGTGGAATGGTCCAATTTCTGGAATATCCCTTACGGGATAAGTAACCTGTGTAAATAGTAGAATGGGTATGACGACAAGATGTCCAATCCTGTAGATATCTGGACAGAAAGAACGTGAAGTAGAGGTCCAAGACACTGTCCAGACCTGAGTGGTCATGCATAACCTAGTACCCAGGATAAAACACCTTCCCGTGATGCACGTGTCCCCACACAAATATGCGGGAGAATATATTGCACACTCGCATTGTGGCAAACGGCAGAAGGGTGAGGAAGATACCCGACATTAACAGGATAACCCTGATGAAGTGTGAGGGATACCTAGTGTGTGCCGGCATGACTGACCATACCTGGCAACCTGTGTGAGCTAGATATCTGGACAGAGCCGTGAATACAAGTGAGACAAAGGTGCAGCAGCAGGTACAATATGCAAAGATAGCTGTTAGAAGTTAGTCATGTATGTGCAGTCTGAGTACCCGGGAAGTCCACTGGATGAAGAAGTGCCCAGTAACAGCGGAGGCCCGGGTAGAAAAGCTCCACAAACAATACAAGGAAATAAAGGCTACATAATGTTAAAGGTAAAATACAAGAGTAAAAGGCATACAGTCAGGAAATACACATGCATAAAATGTGCATAATAAGACAGTGCAAATCCAGAGTTTTGTAGTGGTAATACAGAAATTTACAACAATGACATACTTGGAGTCAAGTGAGTGTCAGCTAAGTCTGGTTAAGCTGGAGGATAGAGAGGAGCAGGAGTATGGAGAGCTCAGAGGAGTGAGATCCCTAGAATGTATAACAGGTGCAAGCAGGAATATATCCATGTGGATGGATAAACATAGATATATCATAGTATGACAGTTTGCACAATGGCATTAATGTCTGGAGTATGAAGTCTGAAACTCAACTGTCTGCCAGCACATCCCGACTTCTGTCTCTAATGCCGAGCTACTGCTGTGCCAGAACACAACAGCGTATTACAGAGGTTCGTACCATATCACTCAACTGTCCAGATATTCGCAGAATGACCAGAGTGTTGGCTCATACTGTTGTGTGCCTCCGACAATCTGCATCTGTCCAGTAAATAGGTGTGGATTGACATCACGAAATAATGAGGATTAAGTATAACACTCCACATCCCGCAGAAGAGTCATGATAATGCAAAACCTAGTATTCTATCAACGTTATAAGCTTGTAAGGAAACTAGTTAAAATGTGTCCCTCTTACTCTCCCCATCATGTAGGGTTTGCGCAGATTTGTTGCTCAAAGAGGTCGAGAGGTATGGTCCATATATATGTACAGTAACAACCCATGACATTTGTGTAATGTACAACTGCATACCTGTAGTCACATCATGTCCAAGAAAATAATCCCCGTATGAATGAATACAGGTAATAGTCAAATGTGAATGGGAAACACCCCCCTTCACCGTGGAGTATGTACCGTAACAACTCCACCCATAATATGTACAGCCAACAGAATAAGCTCCTGATAGGTGCCCAAACACATGTGTCTTTAAATACAGGTAAAATGTTCATAATAGGGAGAAGCTTCCTGTCCACATGCTTCATCTGACATTTGAACTCGGCCAGGGAAGTTCCATTCACCAGGCGGACAAGCCTATACCCAGATCACTACATGAACACCCTGACAATCAAAAATATGTATGTGATACAACTATATGCCCTGGTGTTCTGCATATCCTCGGAGTGATTAACAGTGCAGCTGTGGTCCACAGCAGTAGGTAATAGGGAATGTGTAATATGCAGTACCACATTTCTCACAGCAGGGGAATGGATGCCTGTGTTGTAAGTGAAGTGGTGAGGCGTATGTTGATGTAGCTAAGTACTATGGGTATGCATATCAATGAGGCAGAACAGCAACAGAATACTGTTTCTGGCATCTGTCCAACATCAATGCAGTCCCGGTTGACCTACGACCACTGCAGATATCCCTGTAAAGTGTAATGAATGCATTCGTGCTGTACACACAGTTAAATACGTAAAGGTGAACCGTGTGTTTCACACCAGTCCGTAAACCGGACTACAGATATGTAAGTGTTATGGTCAGAAGTATGAAAGGCCGCACAAGCACACATATCTATTAAACATATGTAACCCACAACATGTATATGCAAGTGCGCCTGCACGTGTGTGATCCGCTCACAGCATAGTAAATGAATGCTGCTTCCCCCACGTTATATATACATGGCTCAAACCTGTTAACCCCATAAAGTATGAAACCGGACAAAGCCATGCAAACTACTGGTACAAATAGGGACAAACCCCAGATATGTGCCAGAACAAACATAGAAAGTGGATAGAATAACAGGTGTGTCAGTAGCATGGATTCTCTGAAGGGTATGCAGTCGTAACCTGAACTGCTTGCCAGTATTTCCCAACGTCAGTCTTTAATGAAATGCCACTAAATTGCCAGATAGACACAAGGTTATGAAAAACAGACCGAAGATAAGAGGCAAACAGCTGTACATTCTGCGACAATCTGTACAGTTGAAAGGTATGGTATGGATATAGATATATGTGTATACACATAATCCACAGACGTAAACCAAAGCAAATTATGAAATGAGGAATGTACATGTATATATGTATATGTATACACAACAAACATATGTCCCGTAGATATAACACATGTACATAAATAGGCCACGGCATAGCTATTATGGGTAGACAAACAGACATGCATGAAAGGTGAATAAACCGCTGCTTTCCAAACCATTGGCCAGAAAGTGACAGTCCGGCAAGTTCTACACTTTAAACATGAATATAGGTGTCCATTGCAGGACCCCAAAAATTGATTCATACGTAGTGTCAACCGTCATTGACTCAAAAGAAGTGACCTCAGCAAATACAATATAGCTGTACATGCAACAGTAGCAGGTGCAAGGGTAATAACACATGTGTCGATAGAATGTATGAGGTACGAATTGATATCCGGAGAGTGGGGAGTGCTTATAAGTGTCTCCACACTTTAGTACTGCTCACATTAAACATGTGTAATGGGTACTGTGGAGGGGTGTCAGGTATGGGAATCATGGGTATGCAGAAATGGGCCTAGGTGTTGTTTGGCACAGATTTATTAGGTCCGCCCCGTGGGAGTGATGTGGGTATAGCACACACCTATATTCTCAATAATGGGGCAAACCATCTACTGGATATTGCGTAAACCATTGTGGGAATATGCAGGGACCTATATCAGTGTCATGTAGGCGATTATCATGGATGGACATGCGTACGACCAAGATGGTAACCATACCTGCAAACTGTCAGAATAAGACAGCTGCACTAAGGCATAGTACATGAAATACAAATAGGGACTATATTAGATATACCCCAGACAAAGTCAGAATGTTGATAGAATACTGGCGTAGTCAGGAATACAAATGTTATGAGTGTTACTAATCATGACATAGAAATGTCAGTCACTATTATCTAACCGCACAGTTTGTAATGCCTTGCCAGTAATTTACCAGAAAGGCACATTATTATGACAAATGTAACAAGAGCAAAGGTCAAACGTCAGGGCGTTTACCCATAATGTGTACAGGTGAGAGGTATGAAGGTAACCTGTCCAAAATACATGCACAGAACTAGTGATACTAGGTGGACAGGTGAGAAGAAAGACGTCAGGACAAATGACAAAACATGTACAAGTCATACGCATGTACTCCGTCAAATGTGAATGACAACGTATGCCCTGTGAAAGTCAATGTGGAAGGTTAATAGACTCAAAAGAAATGTGTCCCTCAGGGTGTCATGCAGTGCACCGTTACAATGTCCAGTCCCCCATACTCGTACGTGAGCTCTGCCACTGATGGAAAGTGCAAATACCGGAGTACACATAAGGTACATGATAGAATAATTAGTGTGGATAAGCACCTGTTGGTCTTTGTGAGGAATACGACCCTCTGGGTGGGTGTGTCCTGCAATATAAATGTAATGGATCTGGCCTGTGATGCCACCATATAGTGTGTGTATTGGTGTCAGGAAATTGATATCTTGTATCAGACACATACTCCGCAACTGTACAGATTTACGCAGAATGTGCAGAGTTTTACATCACATGTTTGGTGTGTTCCTCTTAAAATAAGTACCATTCTGGCAAATTCCTGAGAACTGAAGTCATTAAATAATGACAAACATGCGAGTTTAAGACACCAAATCCGTCAAAAAAGTCATACTAATGCAAAACCTATTATTGTGTCAACTATCTACGTTTGTAAGAGCAATATTTAAATTCTGCCTCTATGTGTCCCACTGTCAGTTAAGGCTTTGTCCAGATGTT
>NC_056736.1:758012534-758043132 GCF_019279795.1 Protopterus annectens
CCATCTGAGAACACACATCAGTCCTATAGATCAATAAATATAAACATTCCTATCATGATCCATACTAACCATCTGAGAACACACATCAGTCCTATAGATCAATAAATATATACATTTCTATAATTTTCCATACGAACCGTGTGAGAGTACACATCAGTCCTATGGATTAATAAATATAAACATTCCTTTTGTGATCGATGCCAACCATCTGAGAACACACATCAGTCCTATAGATCAATAAGTATATACATTCCTAAAACAATGACATAGGTACAGAATCTTATGTTTCACACTTACCACAATATACTTACAGTGCAACAGGATGCTAAGCAAACCAATATGTAAGAAAGACTAAAAAGAAACAAATAATACCGTTATCCCAACTCATCCTGACATCAAACAAAGCCGTCTGGGAACATGCAGCGATCAGCACTCAAGTCACTTCCTTTTTACAGTTCATAATTCATCTAGTCACATTCAAGTTATTGTACAGTTATGGCACAGGGCTACAAACGTATTCCTTCTTTGCATATTTACAGTTCGTAATTCATCTAGTCACATTCAAGTTATTGTACAGTTATGGCACAGGTCTACAAACGTATTCCTTCTTTGCATAATACACTACATATTTCGCGAAAGTGCAGAACTGAATATTTTACTGTAATTACCACTTTACTTACAGTAAAGGTTTTCTTTGATAACAAAGATTACTTTTTGCCTTTGCTTTTGCAGGGGTGCAAGTTACCTCCCACACCCCCTGCTACTTCAATATACCAACTCCAAGGTCCGACTACATTGAGGCTGAGCACAAACAAAGACTACACAGTGAATATTCCTGCTGTCGCCAGGCTTTCTGATACTCCAGCTTTCTTCCTTGAGAAACACTCAAACGTCACATCGGTCAAGCAGCAATCAATGTATGCATGAGGTCACTGACAAATTTGCATTGCATGAGGTCACTGACAAATTTGCATAGCATGCCAATCATGCATCGTTTGTGTAGCACATCACAGGCATTAGGCTTGTCAATCACTCTGGCCATGCCCATTCCAGTGAGAAATTGCCGGTGAGCCTGTACAGTACAACAAAGCCTTATTAGCTATGAGATCTATGTTGACAGTGAAGGCAAGGTTGGAGCCAAAGGTGAGACCTAGGTATATGTATTCAGAAACTAAGGATATGATGCTATTTTGCTTTCCTTTTATTGTCACTACAGGTAGCTGGGGCTACATGAAAGGGGATGAAAACATCACACTTCCATCTGTATTGGAAGTAAAAGTGCTCTGGCCCCTGACTCCCTTGTAAGGATACCCTTTTGGCTTCCACACTGTTGCTTTTGTAAAGCAGCACGCTTTTACTTTTTGGTTCAGTCTGAAGATTAAGACGAACATTGGCTCTTTTGATTGGCAGGTACGTCTGGCTTGCCACAAGCACATTGGTGTTACCCTCCTTGACCAGGATTCCTACTTGTGTCACTTATTTTTCATTAACACTGCTAATCTTATATCATCTGTGTGGATCAAGCAATTAGCTGTTTTTTTTCCCATGTTAAGTTAATTTGAATAGTAGAGATCTTTCTGTTCTGATAATTACATTCACTGTTTGTACATATAACAGGTGGCCTGTTTTCATTTTGGCCTGATGAAGTGTGGCAGTATGAATGAAAGTGTTGACATAGTTTTGTTGTTATGTAGTGGCTGAATAAAAAGTGCCACTTTATGTTTCATCTTCTAACTCATAATTGCACTGAATTTAATTTGCTGGCTTGATTTTCTCATGATTATCAGGATAGTGCAGTTACTGTTTTGTCAGTAACTAGATATACATATAATTATTATCTGAAACAAAAGGGCAAACTAAACAGCAATAAACAATGGCAGTGGTGTGAGTTGTGTAGCCCTTACCCACTTGTGATTGCGTTATGTCATTGTGTTCTAACTGCAGCACTTGTATATCAGTACTGGCCCACACCACCCCCTCCAATGACTGTTGCTTTTCTACACACTATGATGCAGTGACGGAGTGTGGCATAAGTGGGCAGTGCACTTAGATCACATGACACAAATGCAGTCTGGGAGAGAGGGTTACATTTAACCAGAGGAGGCTTCTCTGTTGACGGCCTCACCAACAGTAACCAATGGTGTTACAGCGATATGCTGTGATATAATCACTCAATAGATTCTCAAGCTACAGTTGATGATTGCTGTGGGGTTTATCATCAGGATGGCAGTTTTTTTTTCTGAAATCCACAGACCTCAGCTGTGCATATCTGTAACAGTATTCAACTATGATATGCCTGGATTTTTATTTGGAACATTGTCAGACTTGGGTTTTTAGGGCTAACATAATGCAATAGGTTCTAGTAGTACTGACAATACACCATGACAACATAGTAAACGTGTCCCATTTTTACAATAACTTTTCAGTCAGGCAGATAGTGCATTTAGTGTGTAATTTTACACAGGTGATTGGAAACTTCTCAGACTTCACTCCATCTATTGTTTGTGGAAGGTATGTTATTTGTGTGCCTTTATCAGCTTTGTGCAGTTCACATATAATATACATTTACAATATTTAATGATACACTGTTGCCTGTACATATAATATACATTTACAATAATTAATGATACACTGTTGCCTGTACATATAATATACATTTACAATAATTAATGATACACTGTTGCCTGTACATATAATATACATTTACAATAATTAATGATACACTGTTGCCTGTACATATAATATACATTTACAATAATTAATGATACACTGTTGCCTGTTGTTATACTTTAGATTGAATCTGGTGTCTACAGTGCAAGATGAGTTAAAAAAGAGACATGTTAGCAATCCTGATTTTCAATGTTAAAAAAATACAATAATTCATTACATATATTTTTAGGACATGTCCCAGGTACACATAATACAGCTGTGTTTTAAGATCGATAGCAAAGTTCCTTAAAGCATGTATCCATCAGGAACTGATGATCCATTTGTATAGAAGTTTTGGCCCTGATTGCTAAGAATGACCTAGATTTGATTAACTGGCTTGAAGAGGTAGTTCTAATTTATTGTAGTATGTATGAATTGTACTCTGACTTAGGAATGGGGTCCATTCCCATCATGGCATTAGAAACCCAAAACACTTGGAGAAATCAAAACCACAAGATGAACAAGTAAACAATAGTAGACATAATTAATATCACAAAGCTTTACTTCAGAGTAACTGATAAACCATGGTCATTTGGCACAGTAACCCCCATTAGCAGTAGCTCTTTTAAATGCATATACAGAGTTTTAATTAGTTCTTGATATATACTTATGTATGTGATACTACTAGTCTGTAGATTTACTAGGTGTGCCATGTAATATCCACAGATGTAAATTCAGGTATGGCAGAGCAAGACACTTGATTTCTGGAAAAATAAATACTCCGCATTTAACACTCTATATGAGCACTACAATGAGCTATATTTTTAGTTAGTTTCCCAAACCAAAAACAGTTATATGGTAAAGTTATTACTATTAGCATCAGGCTCAGTCACTAATTAATTGTCTACTTAATGTGAACTGTCAACTAGCAAGACATTTTCACTCTGAGAAGAAGGTACTGGTGTCTTGAGCTTTGAAACAACCAGTAAATCAAGTATTGACTCATAAATACCTGATTTTCAATACGATTATGTAGGTGGTTTGTCTGGAGACTTTTTTTTAAACCTTTGCACACCTGGATCTTGCATCAGATACATTATAGGATAAACAGTTGAAACAATTATAGTACTTTGACTTGCATACAATACCAGAAAAAAATCCTAACTTTGGCTTAGTTCCAATCATACCCTTTCCCCTTTCAGTAAAACTGAAATACTTTAGACAATCTGTAATACATTTCTTTAGACTGTCTTCCCCGCAGTATTTCAACAGTTGCATCTTTAATGAAGAGACTAACGTGGTTAGCTTGGACGTTACAGATTCTACTCAGCATTAATTGTGCTGGAGATAAGCTCACAGACTGCAATAGTGTATTTCCATTTTGTAGACTAGACAAAGTGCAGTCTCTGGATTCAAAATTGTCATATTCTGTAATGACTTTTTCAGACTGGACTATTCATTTCACTTGCCCATTTCTTTGCAGATCTCTAGGAGTCATGTGTTTAAACTCCCTTTGATTCACAAAGTTGTAAAATTCCTGGTTCACAAACTGAGGATCATTATCTGATATAAGGCATCAGGAATTCCATGCCTAAGAAAGACTGATTTCAGCACTACAGGAACACATTGATTTGAGGTACCATGTAACAGCTTAGCTTCTGGAAGTTTCTACTAGCAGTATACTCACAAGAGATAAGGTTCACCTTTAAATGAAACAAGTCAAAACAAATCTGCTTTTATTCAAGGTAAACAAGGAATACAATTTGGTATAATCTTCTTTTTTTATTTTTGTTCTCTGAACGAAGAACATACTTTACATTTCTGCACCATTTGCTCTAATTTGTCAAATATCTGGGCCATTACAAGACATTATTTCATTTAGTTTGCTTACTGGGATAGTACACTGATCACAACAGTCCATTTGCAGGCACAGACTGGGAGTCTTTTATTTACACATGGTTATAGCTAAGTGTGGCGCATAAACTTTACTTAACATGTTTCATGCAGTTGAGAAAGTACACTGACTCTGTCACCTTTAAATAATTAACCTTAAAAATAAGAAAGTTCATCACTACAAGCAAATAAACATGAATGCCTGGAAATAATGACTTAACACTGTCTGGGCATCCTGACATAATCACATGATACTGCAACTGTAGTTCAAAGTTTCTCTTTGTACGTGGTGTGCTCTCTTGTAAATTAGCATCAGACACTTGTAATTGAGAAATGTTCCACAGTTCCTCTAAACATTTCTCAAATAATATATTCTTTACACTGATGCAGATATGTTCTTCTCATGGAATCAGCTATCATAGGATCATAGGAAATTACTAGACTATTGACCCGTTAGTTTGAGTCCATGACTAATACCCCAGTCGCTGGTCTGTGTGAGACCCTCCTGGACTGTACTGACATCATTTGGGGATTCAATGATTGCACCTAGTTTGCAGTCATCAGCAAACTTGGTCAGCCACAACCCCTTAGTTTTGACCCGGACTTCTGAGAAATATAGACCAAACAGTAGGGGGCCCAGCACTGACCCCTGTGGCACCCCACTGGTAACAGGTCTGCTGGTTGATGTGGAGTCACCCACTTTGATAGTGTGTGCCCAGTTTGTGAGCCAGTTGGCAACCCATCTTACAACAAAGAGGTTTACATTCAGTTTACTAAGTTTATCACTAATACCTGAATATGGGATCGTGTCAAAAGCCTTTGCCAAGTCAGGGTATGCTATGTGCACAGATTAGCCCTATTCAGTGGCCCTGGTCACATTTTCAAAGAAGTCCACCAGCTTTAACAGGCAGCATCTGCCCTTGACAAAACTAAATTGGGTAGGATCCAGGGTTTGAAAATCACCTATGTCTTTATTTACAATACATTCCATGACCTTACAGATGAGGCTGGTCTGACTTATAAGTATGTAATTCCCTGGGTCTGTTGCTAGGCCACCTTTGTAGAGGGGAATAACTGTTGCTGTTCTCCATTCCACAGGCACAAAGCCTGTGGTTAGACAATGATTGAAAAGGGTGCTTAATGGTGATGCTAGTTCATGTTTTAGCCTGTTTAGAAGACAGCTTGGAATGTTGTTTGGTTCCATAGAAGCTGTGCTTTTTGCCTTGGGCAAGGCTTTGAGGACCTTCTCTTCAGATATGTGAGGGGGGTTTGGGGGAAGGTTTGTGATAAGTTAGAAAGAGATAAGAGAGTGACATTTTCGCCAAACTTAGCTGCTAGCAGGTTTTCTATCTCTGTGGGTCAGTGTGTGTGATGCTGTTGGTCACTAGTTCTGCACATGCTTGGGTTTTACCTTTTAGGCTAGGTATATAGCTATAAAAGGCCTTATGGTTATCCTTGGCTGTACTTGTTAAGTTTCCCTCAAAGAAGCCCTTAGAGAATTTGATAAGTTGTCTTATTTGCCCAGGGTACCTGAGGAGGGTACTTTTCCATTGCCGGGGCCTCGCCTTTGTTTTCTTGGCAGCAGCAGCGTTTTGTGTTTATTCTAAGGTTTGTTGATACTGAATATCCACCATGTCAGGTTGTTTTTGCTCGGGGCTCTGGCTTTGATTCTTTCTGGTACAGCTGAGTTTATACACTTATGCAAGTGACTGTACAGGTAAGCTTCAGCGTAGTTATCACTTTCACCTTGATATGGGGCTTGGAATGCATTTATGCCTTTACCTAGGATGGCATAGTTTGCCTTGGTAAAGTTTTTTAGTCTGATTTCACCCTTTGTGAGTTCTGGTGTTCATGCCAGCTTGAAGGTGACTGTTTTGTGGTCAGATTTAACTAATAAGTGCCACACAGTTGTGGCCGTGCATCAGTTTGACATGTTGGTGAGGACCAGATCCAGAATGTTTGTTCCTCTTGTTGTGGTATGAGCAATTTTCTCCACGGCATTTGAATTACCAAAGTCAAGGAACATTTGTGCTAGTGTTACCATAGGTTTCCCAGTTGATGGTGGGATAATTGAACTCCCCCATAACCAGAGTGTTTGGTAAAATTTAGATAGTCTCTGGTTGGGTCAAGTAGACTTCATGGGCATCATGGCCCATGGAGGGGATCTATAACTGGCTATGAACTGAACGGGGGACTTACCCACCATTACCTGGACTTGAAGTAACTCCATGGAGTTGTCCAGTCTAACTAGACTGGAGGTGACTGTATCTTTAGAAATACCGCCTCCTTTTGTTTTCGTGTGTTCATTTTGGTGTGTAAAGGTGTTGAAGGCATTGTTGCCTTGCAGGGCCAGGGTACTATCTAAGGCCTTGAACCAGGTTTTTGTGACTGCACAAACATATACATCTTCTAGTGATAGAAGTGCTTCCAGGGAGTGCAGTTTTTGGTTTAAGCTCCTAACATTTAGCAGCATGACCCTTTATTTGTTCTGGTTGGCTAATTTCACATTGGTAATGTTGTTTTCGAGACCTTGCCTAAAAAGGCACTAAGAGGGAGGCAAGATCCTTTGCCAGCAGCTGAGCAAACTGTCCCTGGTAAAGTAGTGAACTTTGCAGACTATGGCTTTCCTGGCCGACAGGAACTAGATCCCCTTTGAATGACACTAAAAACTAAGAATTATTGAAATCAATCATTTTTTGTTTATACTATGGTATCATTCTAGGTGAGGGTAGTATGCTGCTCAAGGCTAGGAACATACCTGCCTGGGACACATACTCAGAGAGCACGATCATGTCTCTCTTCATATTGTCCAGTGAGGTACATCTCAGGTTATTCATACCAACATGAACTATGACAGAGTCATAATGGTGCTTTTTGTTGAGAGACCTGCTTGCATGCATGATCTGATGAATCCTGGCACCGGGCAGACAGCTGACTGTGACTTTCTCCTTGTCCAACCTGATGACTGGACATCCATGTGTCTCAGTATTGAGTCTCTAATGACAATAACATTTTGTTTTTGAGTGTTTTGCCTTATGGGCTTGGTAGGTGAGACACTGGTGTTGCTATGTGTCATGAGTGCTGTGGGGACCGTGTTAGTTATAGCAGTCTTGTGTTTTGGAGGTCTCTGGTGTTTAGGTATTTTTTCAAGAAATCCTCTGCATATGTAGATGCTTGTGTTTGATGCATACTATGTGTGTGAGTAATGCTCCTATGTGCATATGTAGATGCTTGTGTTTGATGCATACTTTGTGTGTGAGTAATGCTCCTATGTGCATATGTAGATGTTTGTGTTTGATGCACACTATGTGTATGAGTAATGCTCCTATGTGCATATGTAGATGTTTGTGTTTGATGCACACTATGTGTATGAGTAATGCTCCTATGTGCATATGTAGATGCTTGTGTTTGATGCACACTATGTGTATGAGTAATACTCAATGTGCATATGTAGATGCTTGTGTTTGATGCACACTATGTGTATGAGTAATGCTCCTATGTGCATATGTAGATGCTTGTGTTTGATGCACACTATGTGTATGAGTAATGCTCCTATGTGCATATGTAGATGCTTGTGTTTGATGCACACTATGTGTGTGAGTAATGCTCCTATGTGCATATGTAGATGCTTGTGTTTGATGCATACTATGTGTATGAGTAATGCTCCTATGTGCATATGTAGATGCTTGTGTTTGATGCACACTATGTGTATGAGTAATGCTCCTATGTGCATATGTAGATGTTTGTGTTTGATGCATACTATGTGTATGAGTAATGCTCCTATGTGCATATGTAGATGCTTGTGTTTGATGCACACTATGTGTGTGAGTAATGCTCCTATGTGCATATGTAGATGCTTGTGTTTGATGCACACTATGTGTGTGAGTAATGCTCCTATGTGCATATGTAGATGCTTGTGTTTGATGCACACTATGTGTATGAGTAATGCTCCTATGTGCATATGTAGATGTTTGTGTTTGATGCACACTATGTGTATGAGTAATGCTCCTATGTGCATATGTAGATGTTTGTGTTTGATGCACACTATGTGTATGAGTAATGCTCCTATGTGCATATGTAGATGCTTGTGTTTGATGCACACTATGTGTATGAGTAATGCTCCTATGTGCATATGTAGATGCTTGTGTTTGATGCATACTATGTGTGTGAGTAATGCTCCTATGTGCATATGTAGATGCTTGTGTTTGATGCACACTATGTGTATGAGTAATGCTCCTATGTGCATATGTAGATGTTTGTGTTTGATGCACACTATGTGTGTGAGTAATGCTCCTATGTGCATATGTAGATGTTTGTGTTTGATGCATACTATGTGTGTGAGTAATGCTCCTATGTGCATATGTAGATGCTTGTGTTTGATGCACACTATGTGTATGAGTAATGCTCCTATGTGCATATGTAGATGTTTGTGTTTGATGCACACTATATGTATGAGTAATGCTCCTATGTGCATATGTAGATGTTTGTGTTTGATGCACACTATGTGTATGAGTAATGCTCCTATGTGCATATGTAGATGCTTGTGTTTGATGCACACTATGTGTATGAGTAATGCTCCTATGTGCATATGTAGATGCTTGTGTTTGATGCACACTATGTGTGTGAGTAATGCTCCTATGTGCATATGTAGTGGTGGGCGAGTTGACAACCTCTTCACTGTTACTGTTTTGAGTGTGAGAAAGCATGGATTCAAGATTCTTGGTGTAGATACATCTCTCACACTCTGTACTAGACTGAGTTATTAATAGAGGGTTGTCAGTATACATGAGGCAATTGCTACACTGCCTCAGAAGACCCAAGTCAACAAGGTTGTCAGGAGAAACAAGGGTAGTCCAACTGTCCATAATGCTGGATTGAAGACTGTTGTCACTAGAGGTGGCTTTTCAGAATTGTTCATGTAGGAGCTCAGTGGTTGGATATTTTTGCCTGGAGTTTTATTTATTTTGCTGGTGGTTAATAGGTTACAGCTGCCTACCAGTATTTCTTTGATCAGAAAACCATTAAGGATGAGGGCTACACTAGTATGCTACAGTAGTATCTAAGGGAAAATTGTTGAATTTAACTGTCTAGCTTTGGCACACAATTGCGTGACAGTGTGCAATGCTGTACAATGTGCAAACAAGCAGAAACCTGCTCAAATGCTGGGCCTAAATGCCAGAAGCTAAAAAATAAAAAAAAATGTAAGAAGGTTCAAAAATAACCAATGAGGATGCTTATTCCAAGCCTAGACCAATGTCCTTTTGCCAGACAGGGTCCAATCAACACAATCATCTCACTAAAGTGCAGATAGGCTCCTTCCAATCCAAGATGGCCTGGAAAAACATGCTCAGAAAAAAAACACTACAAAGAAACAATGATGCAGCAAGTCTATATCTGGACTGTGTTACAGCTACTAGCTACCCTAGTTTGAAAATGTTTAACACAGCAGAAAAATAGCAGTGAGACACTAAGCAAACATTTAAAACAGCAGAAAATCAGCATGGAGGCTGTGAAGAATGTTTTAAGCAGCTAACAGATCAGTTGTTTAAACACTGCTTGGTGGGAAAACCAGAACAACAGAACAGATAGCTTTAAAACAGTGAAAAATACCAGTAAATACTTAACAAACAGTGAAAATAGGAAAAAAGCTCTGCTCTAAGTTATATATATAAACACTGTAAACATTAATTTACCAGGTCTGCACGGAATTTGCAGATCAAACTTTAGCAAAATTAGAAGCAACACTTAAAGGCTTGTGCATGCCTCATATAAACGTTTCTTAAATGTGCTCATGAGTTTTCCCTTTACTACCACCTAGAAATAAAGAAACACTCTGACCATAGTTTCGCCTTCATTTATTTACAGTTGTTTATGGAAAAGTCCAACTGTACAGAATTGGCCTTTTTCAGCAGAGACCTGGGGATAAAGGCTCTGTTACAGTTAAATTTGCAGAAAGCGCAATTAATATGTGAAATGAAAAACAAGTATTGCATAGATATATACAAAATAACAATAAGGTATATGTATAGTCATTCCAGCAGGCTAGAAATGTGTGTAGATTAAATTCATATATAAAAATCACAACATGAATATTGGATGGTCAGATTATAAATACAGTTAATAACATCAGATTGATGCGCATCAATGTGAGGAATGTGCAGACATTTTGCATATACAACAGAGAGGCAGGATCATATATTATTTTTAATGGAGAATATATTGCTGATTTGAGGAAAATGCTGTGTGCTCTGAAATGCTGAACCTGTTAAATGGAACTGTTGGAATGAACCTATCAGTGCACAAATGAATATGTGTGGAGGTTTGGCACAATGGCTAATGTGTTTATCTTACCGACACAAGGTGCAGGGTTTGATTCTTTCATGGGATAATTGGCTAGGTTTAAAATGGCCCACAAAGACAGTTAGCCTATTACTAACCAATGAACCTAATGTGTCTTTTTTTTACTCCCCATTTACCATTCTTCTTACCAACAAACATCATCATCATCACTATCTTGATGGACAGGAGAATGATTACAATATATTGAATGACTGTTTAAATATATAAATATATATCTTCACTGGCAGGATGAGGCTTGGAAGTGGATGGCATGATGGCAAGGAGAAGCCTGGACATCCTGTGTATACATGAGATAAGACAGAAGAGCAGTGCAGCAAAGCCACTTGGCATGGGATTCGGCATCTACTACCGAGGAGGAGGACAGGCTCGAAATGGTGTGGGAATTGTGGTGAGGGAGAGAGACTTCAGGAGGCAGTGAGAAATGTCATCGGAATTAGTGACGGACTCTTGGCAGTCAGACAACAGTGTAATGATAGGGCATAATGTCAGCTTATGCCCTACAGCAAGGTTGTGATAGTGACGAGAAGAATGCATTCAGACAAACAGCAGTTACAGGATCTACTAGATAAAGCAGCCAACAGGAATTTGTGCTGATAATGGGTAACATGAATGCACATATCAGGACAGACAAAACAGGATATGAGAACTGCCTGTGTCCACGTGGATTGGGCAACAGCAATAAAGAAGGAAAGGCCATTTTAGAATTCTGTTTGACAAATGGCTTCATGATAGCCAGCACATGGTTCAGAAAGAAAGACAATCACAAGATCACATACAAAGGTGGCAAACATGCAACGTAGGTAGATTTCCTCCTAGTAAGGAAAGGGCACTAGGGTAGAATTAGCCACTGTAAAGTCATCCCCAGCAAAGCAGTTGACCCACAGCATAAACCACTGGTTGCCACAATTAGCAGCAAGCAGTGGCTACAGAAAGCTCTGAGGTTAACAGAGACCAGGCTGAAGACCTGGAAGTTGACTGGAGAGAAAGTACAACCGTTCAAAGAATTACTCAGAGTTCTTGCCCCTCAAGAAGAGGAAATAGGTGGAGTTGAAGAAGAATGGCAGCACCTCAAAACAGCATGAGTAAGGGTTACAGAACACATATTCGGCTGAGCCACGTATGGAAATAAGGTACATAAGGAAAGCTGTTGGTAGAATACAGAAGTCTAGGAAGTCATCAAAAGAAAGAAGGAGTGCAGGAAAAAAGTGAGAGATAGAAAAGACAGCTCAGACTAGGAAGGAATATCAGTTGGCTAACAAATAGGCTAAGACAGGAGTTGCAATAGCAAAGAGCAAGGCATCAGAGGCATTCTACCATCCTCTGGAAAGTGACTCAGTAAATGGCACAAAGAAAACTCTATCAGGTTGCAAGACAAAAACAGAAAGATAAAGAAGATAGCCAGATACCTTCATAATGGATGCCATCAACAACCTGGTCACCAGTCCACAAGACATCAAGGGCAGATGGAAGGAGTACTTAACAACAACTTCTGAATGAAAAAAAAACCCACAAAAGATGTACTGATCGAGACACAGCCAATGGTGAGAGAAGAGAAGGAACCCACCATGGGAGAGGTAAGAACAGCACTAAAGAAAATGAACTCAGGAAAAACAGCAGGCTCAGATGAGATCACAGCAGGCCCAGATGAGGTCACAGCAGGCTCAGATGAGGTCACAGCAGGCTCAGATGAGGTCACAGCAGGCCCAGATGAGGTCACAGCAGGTCCAGATGAGGTCAAAGTAGACTCAGATGAGATCACCACAGGTATGATAAAGATGCTGGATGGAACTGTGGGCAGCACAAAGGTAGCAAACTCCTATCACACTGCATGGAAATTCTAGACAGTGTCATTGATAAATGAATATGCAGAGTAATAGAAGGTAAGACAGGAGATGACCAGTACAGATTTAGATCAGGATGCACCACAACTGACCCGTTGTTTGCAATGAGACAGATAGTTGAGAAGAAGCTAGAGATGAGTAAAGAGTCCAACTGGGCATTCCTAGACTTGGAGAAAACATATGACAAGGTGTCAAGAAAACTGATTTAGGCAGGCTGTGGTGGTTTGAAGTCCCAGAAACATTGGTAGAATTAGTGCAGGCTATATACAAGGACCCAATGACTCAAGTACAAACAGTGTTCGGTCTCACAGAGGGGTTCTTAGTGGGATTGGGTGTACATCAGGGTTCAGGTATGAGCCCACTCTTGCTCATACTGGTGATGGACTACATTAGCAAGCAGGTCAGATGGGACAGGGCACCAAGTTACTGTATGCAGATGATGTGGCATTTCAGGCAAACTCTGAACAAGAACTTTTGCAAAAGGTAGGAGGGGAATGGCATACAAAACTGAAGGTACATGGGATGAAACTGAGTACAGCTAAGACAGTTGTAATGGCAACAAATGAGGAAATCAGAAGAAGACGAAATGCTAGTTTGCATCAGTGCTCTTTCCCCAATGACTAACTGTTATCCTAATGACACTTTATGCTGACATATTCCTTTCTTCTTACCATCACTCATGATTACGCCACTCTAATGACATCTTCTCTCTAACTTTGGTGATCACTTCCTCCACAAATACCTCTACTTCCATCTGCCTTCATGTTAATCGAAGCAATACTATTGTGCAACCTGTTACATTGTAACTACTTTGGGACCTCTTAAATTGTAAATACTTTGGAACAGTCAAGTATTGAAAACTGCTTTTCACATTTAATGGCTGATTTCTATTATAAAATTTTAGGTACTTAGGTATTATCGCAACAACTTTTCTAACCAATAATATGTAACCACCAACTACTCATGTGGTGCTCAGGTGGCAAGAAAAGTATTTGACATAATTGTGTCAATTGCAAACTGTAGAAATATTGAAAATTTTTCCAGATTTTTACCCTCCTCTCCTCCTGTAATTTTAGGTTTCCACCAGATATCATGCACCATCATGTTGACACAAATGTGTGTCATCATTACTTAGCAAGCAGACTTTCCCTTCAGTTACGGGTGAAAGATGAATGCAGAAGGTAAAATTGGTAAAGTCCATTTTCAGTTTGTGACATGCACCAATCATTTCCCCGGAGTAAGACATGAACTGGCCCATTACACATAACTGCTTCTTTTCTTCCGAGTGCGAGTGATGGTTTCAGTGTAACGAATTCACACTTGTGTCTGACTGCCATTCCAGCTATACATACATGTCAACTGTCCAGATATGCGCACAGTGTCCAGCCCCCCTTCCTAATCACAGCTGAGGACTAAAACATGTATAGTCTTTAGATCATCTCGAAAGATCCTAAGATCCTGGATCTTCTCAACACTGAAAACAAATATGGATGTCTGACATAATCAATAACATTTCAGAAACCATGGCCCCAAACTCCCATTGATTCCATAATCTCCTGGGGTAGTCCATCTATTGCCCCATCCTTAATGTATTCCCACATATATTCTTACCATTAGTAAACTCATTCTCATCTTCATGGATAAGATATGAAACGTGAGGTTTTAATCTAGTCACCTAAACTGCTATTAGTATTTTATAGTCTACATTAAATAGAGATATAGGGTGGTAGCTATCTGGAGACCTGGGGTATTTACTTAGTTGAATTAATGGGACAGTCAAAGACTGTCTTCAACAGGTAACAGGGCCTTTTCTCTAAGATTCTAGTTCAAGTTTTCCAGAGCAAGTCAGCAACCCTAATGCAACTGGAAGAATCAATCTATACAGGTCTGCAGGTAAACCATCCCCTCCAACACCTTTGATTAGGTTAATTTGGCAATGGATTTGAGAAGCTCCTCTTTGGATATCAGCATCACCAGAGACTGCACTGCCTCGGGGGGAAAGGGTTGGCAGACATTCAACTGAATGGTCTAGAGCCCTGATCATAGAATTTTACCATAAAGTGATAGAGTCTTGGGTGTTAATGAGACTTTGCTACACCATGGGTGCTTATTGAAGATAAATATTTGCTCCTATTTCAGAAATATATCAAAGTGTGAGATGCAAATACCCTGGATGCTGCCTTACGTCTCCTGGTAAGACAATTCTACAGTGTTGAAGATGTCTCATAACATTGCAGACTTAACTCTGTCTCAGTTTAATAGTAATTGAACCCTGAGTTTTATTCTTCAAACTGTAATAAATAAGCAGAGGGTATTTATTAGATCTGTAAAAAAAACTGATTTGCCTGTAGGTTTTTATACTAATTTTGTAAGTCCATTAGCCCGAGAACATACCTAGCATGCAGAAATAAATTATATTAATCTCATAAATAAACAAAACATGGTACAGCTCTATGTGATGGACTTATAGGAATCATTGGATTCATAAGAAGTTCAACATTAGAGGGTCATGTGACCATTACACCTTGGCAGCTCCCACCCTACTGTGCCTCCCCTCTCAAGGAAGACTAGGACAATTAAGCCAGGGGTGAACATATGAATACCAGTAAAACTATCCAGGGTCTGTTTGAAGGAAGATAGTGTATCACACTTCTTTATCTGTAGGGGAAGTCCATCGCAAACGTGAGGGAGGTGGTTGACTAATGAATGTGTCTCTCCACCTTGTATTTATTTGGTGAAGCAGGTTTAAATCTTTTTTTTCCTGGTATTTGTGCAAATTTTGATTTGTGAAGGTACAAGAGATCCTAGACTACTGTGTCCTTGATTGCTCAAATAACATAGATGAGGAGCCTGTAAGACACAGAAAAGAGGGATGTTGCTTCTGCTTTTTTATGGTAGTTTGTGGATTTAAGCTTGTGATCCTTTTTGTAAGGAACCTCTAGGTTTTTCCAACCGTTTGATGTGCCTGTTGAGGTACATCTCAAAGGTGGAGCTGCATTCATTACCTGCTCTGACCAAAGAGGAACAGTAACCTCTTTACGTTTGGATGATGTTCTCTTTGTAATCAGTTGCTCAAAGCAGGATTTGCTGAAAACAGTTGCTACATGTTGGTCAAAGGAGAGGGAATTATCAACCCATGTTCCCAAACCACTAACAATATTTTTGTTTTGAAGTGTGATGTTGTCAGTGCCATATGCCAGGAGGATGGTTTGTCAGACAATGTTACATTTCTTAAAATTTTAAGCATTCAATTTAAGCCAATTTTCAAAACACCAGACATTTATAAGTGTAACTTCCTGCTGGAGGGTTCTGTTTCAGAAGTCAGAATAAGCTGTTATCTTTAACTCTTGTAATATTGTGCTCTGGCACCCATGTCTGCTGTTCAAGAGATCTTTGTAATCCTGTACTGTATTGAACTATACTCAGTTGTATTTTATTGTACTATATCATATTATGATATATTGTACTGTATTAGTCTGTGTTTTACTGTTTTGCACACCCCTGCACTGTTTTTTTCTGTTCCTTTATATATCAGGCAGTTCCCACTCTCTTCTAGAAGACCAAGAATTGCCACAATAATGTAAGTGCAAATTGTGTACCTCCAGACATTTCTAGATCAACCCTGGGTTGTTAATCTGCCTTTGTCCTGTTACCAGTATTCCACACTAGGGACCATAAGGCAATGTACTGTGTAAAAACTGCCAAATGCATTCTGACAGCCATCTCTTTATTACTGCTAATTTAGTCCACAAATGGTTCAAGTCCTATGTAGAAAACAGGCAACAAGCAGTCCTCTGGGACAATAACTTATCCACTCACCTCCCTGTTACCCTTGGTGTCCCTCTGGGACAATAACTTATCCACTCACCTCCCTGTTACCCTTGGTGTCCCTCACGGCTCTGTCCTCTCCTTTTCTCTGTCTTCATTAACAATCTAAATGCTAACCTTCCTCAAGCCACCTGCATACAGTATGCAGATGATTCTACATTAATCTGTAGCGCTGGCCTGCTGAACTCCAGTCCATCATCTAAAAAGTATTTAGCTTAGTAGAAACCTGGTTCCTTCAACACTGTCTTCTCCTAAACCCTAAAAAAACTAAATTACTATTGTTCACTCCAACACAGAAGTTATCCCCTATCGATATCACAGTTACATCCAATAATGGCGCTCTCATAGCACCTGATCCGACCACTAAACTTTTAGGTGTAACAATTGACCACAACCTGATCTTCGATTGACACATTAACTTAACCATTAAATCAGTTAATAGAAACGAGGTTCCCTGTACAGGATTAACCCTTTCCTTACTCCTTTAGCTAGAACTACCATTGCCCACACTCATCTTATTTCTACCCTCCTATATGCCTCCCCCTTTATACCAATCTATCCAAAGGTAACCTGAACAAACTGTTAAACTCCTATTGTAACATTGTCAGATTTGCCACTGGCTCCCCATTTAGAACCCACCATTGTCGAAATCTTAAACAGCTAGGATGGCTGGAATTGCAAAATCAGCTTCTACTTCAGCAACTTACTATCACCCAAAAGATTTTGCACCATCCCAGTAATACTCTAGTACTCAGCAGCCTTATCATCCCATACAAAAATCTTACAACCTTACGCTCAGCTAACAAATTACTAGTGGCCACCCGTAAAGCCAATAATAGATCAGGTGACTGTCTTTTCTCAAACTCTGTGGGAAAATTTTGGAACAGGCTTCCCAGTGAACTAACATCTCTTTCTTCAACAACACTTTTCAAGAAGCAACTAAAAGCATTCCTTAAAACTCAATGGCTTTGTCCATGCTCTAACCCTGACTAACAACCTCCTTCATTCCATGCTCTTATTCACTGTCTTTTAGGCCTCTAGCCATACTACTCTACTGACCTCAGTTAGTTGGGCCACTAACTTACTGAATGCTATTACTAGCCTAGTCTCTCTGGAAATCTATACCAGAGTATAAACTCTCACGAATATCTGCTTCTCTCTCTCCCCTGGACTGTAGAATTTGAAAACTACCCATCAGGTAGATGTTCGCTACTTTTACGCAGAGCACTACTTTTACGCAGAGCACTAATTTTACGCAGAGCACTGCTTTTACACAGAGCACTACTTTTACTTTTACGTTTGACTGCAGAGTGTGAAAGTTACTTAAAATCATGTGTTCTCAGCTAACCCACTCATCATGAATTTCCTGCTAGCTTTCTCTGTGATTAATATTAGGCTTTCTACTGTGTGAAATATTCTTTGTTTTATACCTGTAAATGCTGTTATTCACTTGTAACAATGCAAACATATCTTGTATGCAGTTACGCATGTAAAATGTTTTTGTTAGTATATTGTTATAGGGTACTTTCTTGTAATTCATTAGTTTTTACGATTGTTATTATTATTATTTTGTAATCCACTTAGCTGAATAGAGCTTATCTCCCCGGGCCTCTACTGAAAATGGACATGTATCCAGTTGGACTAGCCTGGTCAACAAATGTAAAATAAATAAAATAAAATAAATGAGAGATGCAAATCCTTATTTCAGCTGGAGGCAAACCTCTCACACAAACTGGTTGTCAGCACACATACTAACACTATAGCCACACACCCAAGACAAATTTAAAACAATAATTCACTTCCAAGACCACAAAGGCCTCTTAGGCAGAGCACTGTAGATGTGTACACCATAGCTGAACCTGAGCAACACATTAACACCTATTCCATACTACATAGATCATAGGATCATAGGAGATTACTAGGCTATCGACCTGGAGGTCATTTTAAGCCTAGCCATTTCAACCCAATGTAATACCATAGAAGTGCTAGTCAGTACCCAGTATTGCATTTAGTGATGGCTGCCCATGTCCAGGAGATTTGTGAGCACTATCCCCAGTAAGAATTTACTGTACCCCATCCACTCGTCCAGGTTCCTCTTGAGCATTGTCATAGAGGTGCTCTGTTTCACATTAATTGGTAGCCTGTTCCAAAGACATGGCAGTCACTGGGAGAGCCATAGGTCCATAGGTGTTTACTAGGCTAATGATCACTGGGGCCTTTTTAAGGCTAGCTATGCATTCCAAATATCTGACAAGTTCTGATACCCTTGATAAGTGCAAGCAGGGGCTTCAGACTTAAAACAGTTACAAGTAGGGGCCTGGCAAATTAAAGTTTTACAGGCTGGATGTGCCCATTAGAGACATAGGTGCCAAACCAAGGATGAATTTCCTGTTCCCCATCCAATTGTCCAAGTTACACTTGAATTGGGTTAAGCAGGGGCTCTGCTTCACATGGATTGGGAGTCTGTTCCATAGAAGGGGTAATCTCTGGGATACATACCTATAAAATGACAAGTGGTCATTAGCCTAGTATACTTATTTTATTTATTTATTTATTTATTTTACATTTGTTAACCTGGCTAGTCTAGCTGGATATATTTTCATTTTCAGTAGAAGCCCGGGGAGAAAAGCTCCAAACAGATATAAAAAGTAAAAAAATATTGTTACATGGTAAATAAAGGAGTAATATAAAATACAAGTAATTATTATATATAAAAGATATTAACACTTGAGAAAAGCAACAGTAAAATATATTTACACTTAAGAAAGCAACAAACAAATGTAACACAGTAAGAATCATGTGCAATTGTTCACATCAGGTAGAAAGATTTCAGCAGTAAGTTGATTAGAGTTTAAACAGTAACAGTCTTGCTTACAAGACTAAGCATTAAAATGCTTGGAAGTTTGTTTGGAAGAGGAAGAAACATTGGTGAAGAGGATGGTTAGTCAGGGTTACTACAAGGGCATACACCTATAAACCTATGAAATAATACCCATTTATTAACCAGGTAGGCCCACTTCACACACAGTTGCTTTTCAGGGGTGACGTGAGAGCAATGTCTAGTTAAGTGACTTGCAGTGTTACACAGTAGGCAAATGAGGGCTGGGGGAATCAAACCCTGCACCACTGGAGTTATATTAAACAGCCTTAACCGTCTGCATCAACTGCCAGATATGAATGGACTATTTTTATAACCTTTATGATTGTAAAAACAGTCCGGCTTCTTCCAACAACACCATAGGCAAGAATCACCAGATTGGTTTGGTCAGGCCTTACAGGTTATAAACAGTCTATTCATCATAGTAATGCACTTATCATAGGTTCGTCTATAGATTGGCAAACTGATGCACCACAAAGGCAATGACAGGCTAACAGCTGCCTCTCATGTGTCAGATTTCATCATATGACTAGGACACTCAAGTTCTTTCACCCTAAGTATGAATGTAATATAGTTATTGTTCCTGTAAAAGGGAATTGTTTGTGATATACGCTGTTGGAGTATGTCTAAGGTTGGAAGGAAATCAGTCTTGAGCTTTCTGTCATAATCAAGAATCATGACACAATATAAGCAATAGACCACTGACTTTATTAGCTGGCTCAGTTACTTGGTGTCATTCTGAAGTGGGGGGGGGGGGTGCAATGTATGTCAGCCTGTTGTAAAATGGAAGACACTCAGCTGTTTCATCAGGGATGGGCTATGCCTGTCTCCCAAGGGGTGCTTACCTTTGGTCTTCCTATGGCTGAGTTTTACAACTGTAGTGGAGTCAGTATAAAGTGTTATTGCCACAGTCCATTGACACAGTGCATGGTGTGCTTCAACCCATGTTAGAGTGGTGTTCCTTGCACTACTTTCAAGTTGTGGCACATGACAACATCAGCTTTGTCATCACAAAGGTTTGTTTCTGCATTTCTTTACTTTCTCCAAATGTTTATATTTGTTTATACCTCAACAGGAATGGAACCTATTCTTTAGTCAGAACATAATTAAAGTTCATAAAGTCAATTTTGCTTCAGTCTTTGATGTTAGCCAAGAGTTACTCTCAGCACCTGCAATGTGCACAGAATTGCCTACTACTGCAGCTCATATAGCGTTACTTGTACTGGTGGCATCTTTAAATATGTTTATTTTCTTTTAGTCCATTTACACTTGATACCAGCAGAACTATCATTGTCCTTATTCCACAGTTATGTTATTAAGGGGTCATTTGCATATGTCCCATAGGCCTCAGCTGCAGAAGGTTTAATGCATCACACAGTGAAGACTCTACCTTAGCTGGGTCTTTCCTGCAGTTTGTCTGTGTAACCTGCTTAGCCTTTGGTTTGGATGTTATTTGGAATGTTTTGCATTGCCTTAATGGTTATGGACATCAGGTTTCATTTTAAGGTTGGTGTTTCAGAAGTATAGCCAAACAATCTGCTTATGCTGCACTGATGAGATCATAAAAAGACTGGAATGTACATGTCTATAGGTGGTGGAGTTTACCTTTATTGGTCTGGATGCAACCTTAAAGACTTAAAAAGTAAAATGTCATGGACATTTAGAAGCCATGTAACCAAAACAGTGTTAAGTATTTAAGGGGTCACTTGCATATATCACATGTGTTTCTACTGCAGGAGGTTTAAGCTATTATGCAGTGAAGACCCTGGCTGGGCAGGGTCTTTCTTGCAATTTTTACTAAATGGTTTATCTGTGTGACCTTTTTATCTTTTGATTTGGATGACCACTGATCTATATGGTAATGGGATGCTTTCAGTGCTACAAGATGGTGAGTGTTTCTGCTACCTGAAATGGATGATGCTCCATTTCTTGGTGTTTAGTTTGAGCCCCTTTTCTCTACATCAGGAAATTACTTCATTTACTTCACTATGAAATGTGTAACTTCTTAGCTGTTGGTACTGGATGACCCCTCCTGATTATTATTTTGTCATTTTCAATAATCCTTTGCAGTTCATGTTTCCAGTGTTACTCAGCACCCTGTATGATGTAATGTTTACACAGTCTCCAGTGTAACACCTATGCTACATTATGGGCAGGATTCACAAAGCCTCCGTGTAAGAGTTACAAGGCTTACACGGAGGCTGCAGTTAAACGGTGTGACGTCAGCATGTCATGCATATGCATGAGGGCATGCTGAATCACACCTAAGGCTAACACGATCCATGGAAGAAAGTAGGGGGCATGTCCGTAGGCCGAGCCCTGCAAATGGACACGCCCCCAGAAGAGTAAAAGTCCCGAAAGTAAACCCCCACGACAGAGCCCGTGTAAATGTGAATAAATACAACACAACACATGCCCCCACAGACTATGAACATAAAATGTACAAATGAACATCTTATAATTTTTTTTAAATTGTAAAGATGTTTGCCCTTGAGTGCGCTTGTTTGCGCGGGCGTGCCCGTAGCTTAGCTACAGTTAGCAGTCAGTGGAAAAGCATATAAGAACTAAATATGCAAAGTAAGCCAAGAAGCAATAGCGTAGCAGTAGAGGCATCAGCTGAAGAGCAGGCAGTCATGGTTCAAGCCCCCCCAACATCAATTTTTATTTTTTGTGAAATAAGCACGAAACAAGTCCCTGACATATATGTACACATATAAAATTATATTTTATGTAAAATGTAATGAAATGGGCCATATATTTTCAAGAAATTTGAGATAACAAAATAATAAAAAATTTCAGATGTGCCTATAGCTGAGCTACAGTTTAACAAGTTGAGTGCATCTGCCCGTAGGTGAGCAGTGGTTTAACAGGTATAAAATGAGTGCCCGTAGGTGAGCAGTGGTTTCACAGGTGTAAAATGTGTGCCCGTAGGTGAGCAGTGGTTTGACAGGTATAAAATGAGTGCCCGTAGGTGAGCAGTGGTTTAACACGCTGAAACTGTGTGCCCATAGCTGAGCTGAGCGTAATATGCATGCTGACAGCCAAATGACGCGTAAACCAGCGTGATCCATTTGCGTGGAGCTGCGCACCGCGCCAACAAGCTAACCGGCGGGCAACGTTGACCAAGCTGTAACAAAACTGCCTTTACACAGACACACCTCCTAGCCTGTGTAGACAGTCATAAAATATAAAAAGCAGTGGCCAGGTTCGAACCCAGGATACCATGCACCATAGTCAAGGTACTGAACCACTAAGCCATGACAGTTGCACCTATAAATGCAGTAATAGCATATATATAGGAATGAATAGAAAGAGGAGCATGACAAAGCAGGTTTTGTGAAGCTGATACAATTCCAAAATGGCCAATCACAGATAAGTGCGGGAAAAATGGCATATATAAGCCCCATAGGCGGGAATACACAGCATAACCGATTGTAGAACCAACTTGCAGCCAGAATGTCAGGTGTAGGTGAGGGCAGTTGCTTCTGAGCACAGAGGTGGGGCGTTGAGGAGTCCAAATATATGGTTTGGCTCCTTGTCCACAATCATGAGGCCCAATTCATGCAGGGCCAGGTCCTGTGGGGAGCATATAGGGCTGAGGCATGGGACCGGTTGGCTCATGATCTCACCAGTGCCACAGGGATACCAAGGACTGGTGAGCAGGTCCGTCATCACCATGTGGACCTGAAGAGACACAAGCAGGACCAACTGAACCATTGGATCCAGGAGGCCCAGCAAATGCCCAACGCCCCACTACTGAATAAGTTACATGTAATTATTTATGTAAGAAATTAACCTAGCTGATATTATGGAGCTGTGTATTCCAATATTACTTTATTTATATTACAGCTGCAGGTGTCCGTTCTGCGAACCATAGAGCCTATGGTGATAGGCTGGCGCTGTTGCGCCGCAGGTCAGTAATCCTCTCCCTGTAACTGTAAATAAATATATAAGTATGACAGTTAGCAAAAGAGTGCAGTTAGTCACTAATTAATAAAATGTGCAAGTAACAGTGTAAGAGGGTTTGTAAGTATTGCTTGATTACAAAAGTGTGATGCAGTCTGTAATCCAAACAGAAAAATGAAACAAGTCTGAAATAAAGATGTCCCACTTGTAATATAATAGTACATAACCTGCAGCAGGCTGAAAAGTACAGCTGCAGAAGCTGAGTAAAACACATGTGTGAAATATATCCCTATTGACATACAGAAACATGGCAGAAGTGAGACTGTTGGAAAGGATTGTTAGAACTACAGGTAAAACATGTCAATAAAGCCTAGAATTAAGTACCATCCTCAATTGAAAAAAAAATACAAGTGAGAGAGTGTGAGAAAGAGTTATGAATCCACCAATAAAGTAGTAATAACTCCTGAATAAAGTATACTGCAGTCAGTACAGAATGAAATGAATGTGACAAACAGAACCAAACAGTAACGTGTTGAAAATGTAACTGCAGCTGGAGTGTGTATCCATTAATCTGGATATGTTGCTGTCAGTCTGCAATATGCAGATAGTATGGTTGTCTGAAATACCAAACATCCACAGTTGTCTATAGCTATATAAAGCAAATGTAGCAGGATGATGTAGCTGAACAGAGCTAGATATGAATGTGTATGAATAAAAATGAAAATGTATATTGATGTAGCAGTAACATTCCTATCACCAACTTGAAGTAGTTATCACATAGGAAACTGTAGGCAGAACTGTAGTGTGTATATATATATATATATATATATATATATATATATATATATATATATATATATATATATATATATGCAGCTATTAGAAATGTACACCATATGTATTGGTATTTGAAGTTGTTAATTAAATTTTCTTCACCCTACCCTATAACCACATATAATCCATTCCACGTGAAATTGGTATGTGCAATTACAATTAACACCCATGGACATTTGTCCTGTTGGTTCATACATATTTGCATGTACATTGATGCATCTGCCCTGTTCATACATCCAAACCTGATGGCCTGTTGCCATCAATCAACCCTGCATGTTGTTGGACTGTGTATTGCTGTTCAAAATATGCATGCGTTATGCTTGTTCAATGGTTTGAATATCTGGGTGTTTGGTTAATGGGAATACTAATGCATGCTGTTACAACTAATTATGAATGGTATTGTACCTTACTAACCCAAACTGTCATGACATAATGCAAAACATAGGACGACAGGGAAAGCGGGTTCCAGCGGACCCACCTCTCCCTCCTCAGCTGGCGAGTGCACCTGGCAGTAGTGTCCAGGCCAGACCCTCCTCCAGTGGCCCTGTGTCACCTGTGGGTGGAAGCGCTGCAGGGGATGGGGCTCATCCCCCCTCTGCAAGTGTGGCCAGAGGCGAACATCCACTCACCCTCTGTAGTGTCCGGACTGTGGTGCGTAGGGAGATCCGGGAAGCTGTTCTTGGGCCCCTACACCAGCTTGAGGCACAGGTGGCACAACTAATGGGTGTGCCTGCTGCCCGGCCTACACAGCCCCCAGCACAGCCCCGTCCTGGGCCGTGAAGGCACAGTGGCAACTGCCCATGGGTGGGGATATCAGTTCCACTGTTGCCATCTGTGGGCTCATGGGCTCTAGATATCCAAACATCCGTCCCCGTCAATTGTGTAACCCCTCACATGTGTCATACACCGTCCCTGTATGCATCTTGTTTGTCTTGTCTGTTAACCAACCCAACCTACCTCCCCAGCTATACCGACTTCCTGTACCTGACATACCACTCTCACCTGAAAAAAAAAAAAAAAAAAAAAAGGGCACTCTGTACACACAAAAAATTACGGCCCATACATAGCTGCCCAATTCGCACACATGTCTGCTGGACATGGAAACTGTCAATTACAATTGGCTGTACAACAAGTATTATTGTTGTCCTTACACCTCTCTCAGGGGTGGAAGGTTTCAAATGTCACACCAAATTACAAATATATGCACAGCTGTTGCTGATGAAGAAATGGGCAGCTATGGGCCTTACCTATATCCCTCCTGCAAAACCCGAGCTTGTTTCCCTACTGTCTTACCCTATTTGTGACCCCTTTTACACCACCTTTCTGTCTCCCCATTTTCATTTCTTTCAAGGAAAATAGCGCAGGTGTGCGCAAGAGTAAGCACTTTTAAGCAGTTGTAAGCGGGTGTGCGCTAAGCTGAACGCCAGTGTGCATGAGTGAGCTCTGCGCAAACCAGTGCTAACCCGGTTACAACTGCTTAAAAGTGCCTTAGTCACTCTGAATGACAAGGCCTGCAGTCTGCTCAAAAGCAAAATAAAATCCCACTGTCAGTCCCGAACACAGGAAACTGTAGTCTGCATGACTTACCACTAAGCCATGACTGTTATATAAGAACATTGTGCTACAATAAATATATTATGTAATAGTAGGAATGAATGTAAAGGGAATATAGGATGTGTAGTACACAAAGCATGTCATGTATATTTACTGTCAAATGTAATGGATTTCTATAATAGTAGTGTGTGAACAGAAACAGCCATGCTAGTTGGTAGCTAGTAGGTAATAATGTCACTGTAGCACCTTGCAAGCCACACACATACTCACAGCAGGATAATCACTGCCCATACCCCACAACCTCTTACTGGACTAAGTAAAAAATGTGGAGCAAAGGCCCAAAAACAGGGACACATTCCAAATAATGCTCCAACAAACTTAGACAGTTGAGAGAGTAACAGGTTCTGCATTTTGTTGGATGTTTGGAAGGGTATGAAGTCTGAAACTGAAATGTTTGTCAATATAGTCTGACTTGAGCCCAGAGTGATTTGCCAGAAAAAGCTGTTTATGAGATATGGACCAAAATATGAGGCAAAAATGTGGACAACCTGCAAATATCTGTACACTTGAGAGGTCTGACACTGCCATATTTGAATAGTTAAGAGCCTAGACATAGCAACAGTGACTGAGTTACAGGGATGCCCCACAGACTCTCTGTGAAATGTACAAACAGTAGGCAGAAAGGTGTTAAAACACATGCAATGGTAACTATGAAGTACTGAAAGTATGCACCACTTGCACGTCGGAAATAGTGTAGTAATACATATGCTCATGCTAACCCACAGTCACAACTGCAGAATACCAGGCAATTTAATGGGTGTACCCCACTGATATGTACCATTCCATGAGGCAGATAAAAGATGCACCTGAAAGTCTCTGGGGCCTGCTCAGCAGCATACTCAAATACCCTAATAGATGTCAAGGCCCACACCATGGCCAGACCACACTGCATGCAGTAACACCCTAGCAGATATAGCAAACATTCCAAGGTGTGAATGTACATGGAAAATAGGAAAGCCACAGCAACACACTACAGTCAAGACACCTGGCAGGCATACAAGTAGTGAATGTAAAGGGCAAATATTGAAGCCATAGCAACAAAGTGCAAGAGCCACTACACCACATGTCCCAGAAAAAAGCACACACACCCACATTAACAGTAGTAGTAGTCTTAGGTGTCAGTGTACATACACACTTAGTACAGGAAACTGGAGAAATGAATGGGAAAGCTGCCAACTGCCAACTGGAGCAGCAGGACACCAAACCAAATGGCAACGCAAGCAGCTGTGACAAACACAGGTAATGTAAAGTAATACTTTAAAAGTCTACATACTGTGAACCCTCCATATGTGTCATTGGTCTGTATCCATATGTATATGAAGATGTGCATAGGGCAGGGGGCATACAGCAACTATCAGTGAAGGCTGTACATACATATGTATGTGAGAGCATCTATGTGCACATATCAATGTAGGTTGAATGTAGGTTGTAGTGCAATGTACAAAGTAGGTTTCACAGTTATGTATGGTTAGCAGTATGTTAGTGTGTGTATACAGTTTTGTAAACAAACATGTTGATATACCCATCTATCATATGGATACGTATGTATGTCAATATATGTATGTATGTATATATATATATATATATATATATATATATATATATATAATATGCATATATGTATACATACAAAGAGAGGGATGTAGGAATACATAGACAGATGTAGATAGATAGAATATGTAGAAACATATATATGTAATACACACATACAGATATAGATATATGTAGATACATATACATAGACAGACAGATCTGACTATCTACAGATATGACTGCATATGACGATCTCACACTCCCCCTGTCCCACCCCCTCTGTCACTCTCACCCCCTTTCTGTCACACACACACCCCCTCTCTCTATATCTATAGCAATATATGTACATCAATATATATATATGTGTATATGTATACAGACATATATAGACATATATATATATATATATATATATATATATATATATATATATATATATATATATATATATATATATATATATAGAGAGAGAGAGAGAGAGAGATGTATATATATTCTGAGTGAGGCACATGTGTACAGATGTATTGCAACAGGTGCCTGGTGACAAAGGCATGGAGTGAACACCAGTGTCGAAACTGGAGTACCATACCCCATTTCAAATCACCCACACCAGTAACCACCAGATATGTGATTGGCTGCCCACCACTGCATGTGTCAGGGGTGAACAGGGTCATAAATGTGTACAATAGTCCCCCCAGTGATAGTCACAGTGGCACTCTATTACTGGAATACCTGCACATGGTATGTGTCAGCAGACATGGTGTATCAGCTATGGACATGTAGGTCAGTGTACCCCTCCATGCCACACAATGGCTGCCAAGGTATGTACCTCACATGACAGCTACACATATGGAAAAGGACACAGTGACATGTACGATACTGTGACAATGCACTCAAACACATTACCAATGCACAGTGACTGACAACACCACAGAGTACACACATACTACCCACATAGAGGTTACCACTCCTGGATTTACATACCTAAGTCACACCCATGACAGATGTCCAACAACCATAGTAACACCTCACACCATCCACAACCTAAATGACTGATGTGTGTCGTCCGTGACACCACAGTAGAGAGCACATGGTGGAGGTACAGGTTCCTACCCACAGATAAGACATACCCTGCAATAAACCACATAGCATTAAGAAGCAAGACTCCCCATGAGTACATGTCACACATACCCCTGCTGAATGTTAGTCAGATAGGTACTATGCCATATGAGTCACCCTGTGTAACTGTTTGACAGGAGCAGGTACCATCACATCACATGTGTCACAGTGGTCAGGGTAGCAGAACAGTATGCTGCTGTAGTCCCAGGGGCAATAGCATATTGTATTGTATTGTATTGTAATGTATTGTATTGTGTTGTATTGTATTGGTATGTAGAGGTGCCTCCTTCGTGGAGTGGAACCACTGCTGCTGTACGCCAGTGTACAGGTACATATCCTGTAGTCAGGCTAGTGTTACATAGCACTTCTATATGTGTGTTTAGCTCCTCTTGGAGTTCGTGTAGCATGCAACCGGGGATACCATCAGGTCCCATTGATGCTGTGTTTTCTGCTTTTCTGAGGGCGGCTCTCACCTGGACATCTGTGATGACAGGGAGGTTACAGTCAGCTGGGATAAGTATGTCCTTGTTTGGGGGAGAGGGAAGGGGGAAACTTGCACTGAACCTGTCTGCCACAATGTTGCCAATATCTGTGAGTTCAGTGAAGTATTTGTTGTTGTGTACTAACTATGAGCATATTGGAGGGTTTCTGACCAGGTTACTAACATAACTGAAGAAGGCCTTGTGGTTATCTGTAGTGTCCCCATTGATTTCCCTCTCAAAGTTGCCCATGGATGTTTGTATGAGAGAAAATAGCTCTTTACTAGTGCTGATCAGACATGCCTTCCCTTTATGGAATTATGCTTTGTCTTGCAGTAGCTTCCATCTTTTGTTATACAATCTGTCTATGGCTGGGATCCACCAGACAGGATGCTTTCCCTTTGTGGAGAGTGTCTTGGCCTTATATGGGATTGCATTATCCATGCATTCTCGGAGATGTCCGTAGAAATCATTTTTGAAGGAGTCAGCATTGCGGGTTATGTCTTTCACTGGCCCAGTGGGCTTAAAGGATACCATGTCAGTGTTACGAAGTGTAAAGTTTGTATTTGAAATGTTATTCACTGTAGTCGTTTGTGCTGGTGGTGGAGGTGGGATATGTATATCCAGGGCAATTAGTTTGTGGTCAGCTAACAGTAGTTGATGATGTACCCCATACAGTACCTTGATACAAACCCCCAGAGTGAGGATGTGCTTTGGACCTGAATCAGTGTTCTGACTGCTGGGGTTTGGTAGTATGTCGTATGGAGTGTGCCAGGTACTGTTGCACAGTTGTTGGCTGAGCACTGATACCTGGCCATTTACATGTGTATCCACCAATAGACTGACAGATGCTATATATGTGAGATATGTTGTATCACAACAGTCGAGTAGCATGTGTAGTATGTGTGCCAAATTCTGCTGACGTATTTTGCTGATATCATGTTATTTCCTTTTTCAGGACCATGGCTCACCAGCGCAATCCAGCGTACTCTGCAGCTGAGGATGAGGAAATACACCAGAGCCTGGTGCGGGATTATGCAATACTCTATTCCCGCACCAGCCAGAATCAGCAGGAGAGGGCCGCACTGTGGCAAGACCTGGTCCATCAGGTAAATGACATAGGCACGCATAATAGGACATATGAGCAGGTACGACATCACTGCAGTGATTTAATCAGAAATGTTTGTCAGCATGCATCAGATATCCACAGGCAACAGGTTGCCAGAGGTGGTGGGGTGGCTACACATCCCCCACTCACCAGACTGGAGGGACTACTCATAAGTGTTGTGGCCCCAGCCTGCCAACAACAACAACAGCAGCAGACCTGCATTATGATGGAGGCTGGAGCCACACAGCACCAAGACTACGAGCGTGCAGGTAATATGCCATATGTATAGTTGATTGTTGTGTACACTTGTAGTTGATGCATGTGTGAGGTGTGTCCCTGGTTTGTAGCTGTCATCATAGTATTTAATGTGCAAGTGTGATATTCTCAATATCAGCAGCTGACCTGTGAAAGGCAACTGTTGTACTACTGACCTGTATCATACTCAGTAACAATGGCACAGTTGTGCCCACTGACATTAATTTCCTCACTTCTGCAGGTCCCTCCGGTGTAACAGCAATGCAGCCTATCCATGCTGGTGAGTGTGTGCATGTGTGCA
>NC_056736.1:758043632-758078632 GCF_019279795.1 Protopterus annectens
CCCCAAAATAGACTCCTTTATAAATTTACAGTTTTAATAGACCCCATCCCACAGACCCCATAGACTCCTTTATAAATTTACAGTTTTAATAGACCCCATCCCACAGACCCCATAGACTCCTTTATAAATTTACAGTTTTAATAGACCCCATCCCACAGACCCCATAGACTCCTTTATAAATTTACAGTTTTAATAGACCCCATCCCACAGACCCCATAGACTCCTTTATAAATTTACAGTTTTAATAGACCCCATCCCACAGACCCCATAGACTCCTTTATAAATTTACAGTTTTAATAGACCCCATCCCACAGACCCCATAGACTCCTTTATAAATTTACAGTTTTAATAGACCCCATCCCACAGACCCCATAGACTCCTTTATAAATTTACAGTTTTAATAGACCCCATCCCACAGACCCCATAGACTCCTTTATAAATTTACAGTTTTAATAGACCCCATCCCACAGACCCCATAGACTCCTTTATAAATTTACAGTTTTAATAGACCCCATCCCACAGACCCCATAGACTCCTTTATAAATTTACAGTTTTAATAGACCCCATCCCACAGACCCCATAGACTCCTTTATAAATTTACAGTTTTTAATAGACCCCATCCCACAGACCCCATAGACTCCTTTATAAATTTACAGTTTTAATAGACCCCATCCCACAGACCCCATAGACTCCTTTATAAATTTACAGTTTTAATAGACCCCATCCCACAGACCCCATAGACTCCTTTATAAATTTACAGTTTTAATAGACCCCATCCCACAGACCCCATAGACTCCTTTATAAATTTACAGTTTTAATAGACCCCATCCCACAGACCCCATAGACTCCTTTATAAATTTACAGTTTTAATAGACCCCATCCCACAGACCCCATAGACTCCTTTATAAATTTACAGTTTTAATAGACCCCATCCCACAGACCCCATAGACTCCTTTATAAATTTACAGTTTTAATAGACCCCATCCCACAGACCCCATAGACTCCTTTATAAATTTACAGTTTTAATAGACCCCATCCCACAGACCCCATAGACTCCTTTATAAATTTACAGTTTTAATAGACCCCATCCCACAGACCCCATAGACTCCTTTATAAATTTACAGTTTTAATAGACCCCATCCCACAGACCCCATAGACTCCTTTATAAATTTACAGTTTTAATAGACCCCATCCCACAGACCCCATAGACTCCTTTATAAATTTACAGTTTTAATAGACCCCATCCCACAGACCCCATAGACTCCTTTATAAATTTACAGTTTTAATAGACCCCATCCCACAGACCCCATAGACTCCTTTATAAATTTACAGTTTTAATAGACCCCATCCCACAGACCCCATAGACTCCTTTATAAATTTACAGTTTTAATAGACCCCATCCCACAGACCCCATAGACTCCTTTATAAATTTACAGTTTTAATAGACCCCATCCCACAGACCCCATAGACTCCTTTATAAATTTACAGTTTTAATAGACCCCATCCCACAGACCCCATAGACTCCTTTATAAATTTACAGTTTTAATAGACCCCATCCCACAGACCCCATAGACTCCTTTATAAATTTACAGTTTTAATAGACCCCATCCCACAGACCCCATAGACTCCTTTATAAATTTACAGTTTTAATAGACCCCATCCCACAGACCCCATAGACTCCTTTATAAATTTACAGTTTTAATAGACCCCATCCCACAGACCCCATAGACTCCTTTATAAATTTACAGTTTTAATAGACCCCATCCCACAGACCCCATAGACTCCTTTATAAATTTACAGTTTTAATAGACCCCATCCCACAGACCCCATAGACTCCTTTATAAATTTACAGTTTTAATAGACCCCATCCCACAGACCCCATAGACTCCTTTATAAATTTACAGTTTTAATAGACCCCATCCCACAGACCCCATAGACTCCTTTATAAATTTACAGTTTTAATAGACCCCATCCCACAGACCCCATAGACTCCTTTATAAATTTACAGTTTTAATAGACCCCATCCCACAGACCCCATAGACTCCTTTATAAATTTACAGTTTTAATAGACCCCATCCCACAGACCCCATAGACTCCTTTATAAATTTACAGTTTTAATAGACCCCATCCCACAGACCCCATAGACTCCTTTATAAATTTACAGTTTTAATAGACCCCATCCCACAGACCCCATAGACTCCTTTATAAATTTACAGTTTTAATAGACCCCATCCCACAGACCCCATAGACTCCTTTATAAATTTACAGTTTTAATAGACCCCATCCCACAGACCCCATAGACTCCTTTATAAATTTACAGTTTTAATAGACCCCATCCCACAGACCCCATAGACTCCTTTATAAATTTACAGTTTTAATAGACCCCATCCCACAGACCCCATAGACTCCTTTATAAATTTACAGTTTTAATAGACCCCATCCCACAGACCCCATAGACTCCTTTATAAATTTACAGTTTTAATAGACCCCATCCCACAGACCCCATAGACTCCTTTATAAATTTACAGTTTTAATAGACCCCATCCCACAGACCCCATAGACTCCTTTATAAATTTACAGTTTTAATAGACCCCATCCCACAGACCCCATAGACTCCTTTATAAATTTACAGTTTTAATAGACCCCATCCCACAGACCCCATAGACTCCTTTATAAATTTACAGTTTTAATAGACCCCATCCCACAGACCCCATAGACTCCTTTATAAATTTACAGTTTTAATAGACCCCATCCCACAGACCCCATAGACTCCTTTATAAATTTACAGTTTTAATAGACCCCATCCCACAGACCCCATAGACTCCTTTATAAATTTACAGTTTTAATAGACCCCATCCCACAGACCCCATAGACTCCTTTATAAATTTACAGTTTTAATAGACCCCATCCCACAGACCCCATAGACTCCTTTATAAATTTACAGTTTTAATAGACCCCATCCCACAGACCCCATAGACTCCTTTATAAATTTACAGTTTTAATAGACCCCATCCCACAGACCCCATAGACTCCTTTATAAATTTACAGTTTTAATAGACCCCATCCCACAGACCCCATAGACTCCTTTATAAATTTACAGTTTTAATAGACCCCATCCCACAGACCCCATAGACTCCTTTATAAATTTACAGTTTTAATAGACCCCATCCCACAGACCCCATAGACTCCTTTATAAATTTACAGTTTTAATAGACCCCATCCCACAGACCCCATAGACTCCTTTATAAATTTACAGTTTTAATAGACCCCATCCCACAGACCCCATAGACTCCTTTATAAATTTACAGTTTTAATAGACCCCATCCCACAGACCCCATAGACTCCTTTATAAATTTACAGTTTTAATAGACCCCATCCCACAGACCCCATAGACTCCTTTATAAATTTACAGTTTTAATAGACCCCATCCCACAGACCCCATAGACTCCTTTATAAATTTACAGTTTTAATAGACCCCATCCCACAGACCCCATAGACTCCTTTATAAATTTACAGTTTTAATAGACCCCATCCCACAGACCCCATAGACTCCTTTATAAATTTACAGTTTTAATAGACCCCATCCCACAGACCCCATAGACTCCTTTATAAATTTACAGTTTTAATAGACCCCATCCCACAGACCCCATAGACTCCTTTATAAATTTACAGTTTTAATAGACCCCATCCCACAGACCCCATAGACTCCTTTATAAATTTACAGTTTTAATAGACCCCATCCCACAGACCCCATAGACTCCTTTATAAATTTACAGTTTTAATAGACCCCATCCCACAGACCCCATAGACTCCTTTATAAATTTACAGTTTTAATAGACCCCATCCCACAGACCCCATAGACTCCTTTATAAATTTACAGTTTTAATAGACCCCATCCCACAGACCCCATAGACTCCTTTATAAATTTACAGTTTTAATAGACCCCATCCCACAGACCCCATAGACTCCTTTATAAATTTACAGTTTTAATAGACCCCATCCCACAGACCCCATAGACTCCTTTATAAATTTACAGTTTTAATAGACCCCATCCCACAGACCCCATAGACTCCTTTATAAATTTACAGTTTTAATAGACCCCATCCCACAGACCCCATAGACTCCTTTATAAATTTACAGTTTTAATAGACCCCATCCCACAGACCCCATAGACTCCTTTATAAATTTACAGTTTTAATAGACCCCATCCCACAGACCCCATAGACTCCTTTATAAATTTACAGTTTTAATAGACCCCATCCCACAGACCCCATAGACTCCTTTATAAATTTACAGTTTTAATAGACCCCATCCCACAGACCCCATAGACTCCTTTATAAATTTACAGTTTTAATAGACCCCATCCCACAGACCCCATAGACTCCTTTATAAATTTACAGTTTTAATAGACCCCATCCCACAGACCCCATAGACTCCTTTATAAATTTACAGTTTTAATAGACCCCATCCCACAGACCCCATAGACTCCTTTATAAATTTACAGTTTTAATAGACCCCATCCCACAGACCCCATAGACTCCTTTATAAATTTACAGTTTTAATAGACCCCATCCCACAGACCCCATAGACTCCTTTATAAATTTACAGTTTTAATAGACCCCATCCCACAGACCCCATAGACTCCTTTATAAATTTACAGTTTTAATAGACCCCATCCCACAGACCCCATAGACTCCTTTATAAATTTACAGTTTTAATAGACCCCATCCCACAGACCCCATAGACTCCTTTATAAATTTACAGTTTTAATAGACCCCATCCCACAGACCCCATAGACTCCTTTATAAATTTACAGTTTTAATAGACCCCATCCCACAGACCCCATAGACTCCTTTATAAATTTACAGTTTTAATAGACCCCATCCCACAGACCCCATAGACTCCTTTATAAATTTACAGTTTTAATAGACCCCATCCCACAGACCCCATAGACTCCTTTATAAATTTACAGTTTTAATAGACCCCATCCCACAGACCCCATAGACTCCTTTATAAATTTACAGTTTTAATAGACCCCATCCCACAGACCCCATAGACTCCTTTATAAATTTACAGTTTTAATAGACCCCATCCCACAGACCCCATAGACTCCTTTATAAATTTACAGTTTTAATAGACCCCATCCCACAGACCCCATAGACTCCTTTATAAATTTACAGTTTTAATAGACCCCATCCCACAGACCCCATAGACTCCTTTATAAATTTACAGTTTTAATAGACCCCATCCCACAGACCCCATAGACTCCTTTATAAATTTACAGTTTTAATAGACCCCATCCCACAGACCCCATAGACTCCTTTATAAATTTACAGTTTTAATAGACCCCATCCCACAGACCCCATAGACTCCTTTATAAATTTACAGTTTTAATAGACCCCATCCCACAGACCCCATAGACTCCTTTATAAATTTACAGTTTTAATAGACCCCATCCCACAGACCCCATAGACTCCTTTATAAATTTACAGTTTTAATAGACCCCATCCCACAGACCCCATAGACTCCTTTATAAATTTACAGTTTTAATAGACCCCATCCCACAGACCCCATAGACTCCTTTATAAATTTACAGTTTTAATAGACCCCATCCCACAGACCCCATAGACTCCTTTATAAATTTACAGTTTTAATAGACCCCATCCCACAGACCCCATAGACTCCTTTATAAATTTACAGTTTTAATAGACCCCATCCCACAGACCCCATAGACTCCTTTATAAATTTACAGTTTTAATAGACCCCATCCCACAGACCCCATAGACTCCTTTATAAATTTACAGTTTTAATAGACCCCATCCCACAGACCCCATAGACTCCTTTATAAATTTACAGTTTTAATAGACCCCATCCCACAGACCCCATAGACTCCTTTATAAATTTACAGTTTTAATAGACCCCATCCCACAGACCCCATAGACTCCTTTATAAATTTACAGTTTTAATAGACCCCATCCCACAGACCCCATAGACTCCTTTATAAATTTACAGTTTTAATAGACCCCATCCCACAGACCCCATAGACTCCTTTATAAATTTACAGTTTTAATAGACCCCATCCCACAGACCCCATAGACTCCTTTATAAATTTACAGTTTTAATAGACCCCATCCCACAGACCCCATAGACTCCTTTATAAATTTACAGTTTTAATAGACCCCATCCCACAGACCCCATAGACTCCTTTATAAATTTACAGTTTTAATAGACCCCATCCCACAGACCCCATAGACTCCTTTATAAATTTACAGTTTTAATAGACCCCATCCCACAGACCCCATAGACTCCTTTATAAATTTACAGTTTTAATAGACCCCATCCCACAGACCCCATAGACTCCTTTATAAATTTACAGTTTTAATAGACCCCATCCCACAGACCCCATAGACTCCTTTATAAATTTACAGTTTTAATAGACCCCATCCCACAGACCCCATAGACTCCTTTATAAATTTACAGTTTTAATAGACCCCATCCCACAGACCCCATAGACTCCTTTATAAATTTACAGTTTTAATAGACCCCATCCCACAGACCCCATAGACTCCTTTATAAATTTACAGTTTTAATAGACCCCATCCCACAGACCCCATAGACTCCTTTATAAATTTACAGTTTTAATAGACCCCATCCCACAGACCCCATAGACTCCTTTATAAATTTACAGTTTTAATAGACCCCATCCCACAGACCCCATAGACTCCTTTATAAATTTACAGTTTTAATAGACCCCATCCCACAGACCCCATAGACTCCTTTATAAATTTACAGTTTTAATAGACCCCATCCCACAGACCCCATAGACTCCTTTATAAATTTACAGTTTTAATAGACCCCATCCCACAGACCCCATAGACTCCTTTATAAATTTACAGTTTTAATAGACCCCATCCCACAGACCCCATAGACTCCTTTATAAATTTACAGTTTTAATAGACCCCATCCCACAGACCCCATAGACTCCTTTATAAATTTACAGTTTTAATAGACCCCATCCCACAGACCCCATAGACTCCTTTATAAATTTACAGTTTTAATAGACCCCATCCCACAGACCCCATAGACTCCTTTATAAATTTACAGTTTTAATAGACCCCATCCCACAGACCCCATAGACTCCTTTATAAATTTACAGTTTTAATAGACCCCATCCCACAGACCCCATAGACTCCTTTATAAATTTACAGTTTTAATAGACCCCATCCCACAGACCCCATAGACTCCTTTATAAATTTACAGTTTTAATAGACCCCATCCCACAGACCCCATAGACTCCTTTATAAATTTACAGTTTTAATAGACCCCATCCCACAGACCCCATAGACTCCTTTATAAATTTACAGTTTTAATAGACCCCATCCCACAGACCCCATAGACTCCTTTATAAATTTACAGTTTTAATAGACCCCATCCCACAGACCCCATAGACTCCTTTATAAATTTACAGTTTTAATAGACCCCATCCCACAGACCCCATAGACTCCTTTATAAATTTACAGTTTTAATAGACCCCATCCCACAGACCCCATAGACTCCTTTATAAATTTACAGTTTTAATAGACCCCATCCCACAGACCCCATAGACTCCTTTATAAATTTACAGTTTTAATAGACCCCATCCCACAGACCCCATAGACTCCTTTATAAATTTACAGTTTTAATAGACCCCATCCCACAGACCCCATAGACTCCTTTATAAATTTACAGTTTTAATAGACCCCATCCCACAGACCCCATAGACTCCTTTATAAATTTACAGTTTTAATAGACCCCATCCCACAGACCCCATAGACTCCTTTATAAATTTACAGTTTTAATAGACCCCATCCCACAGACCCCATAGACTCCTTTATAAATTTACAGTTTTAATAGACCCCATCCCACAGACCCCATAGACTCCTTTATAAATTTACAGTTTTAATAGACCCCATCCCACAGACCCCATAGACTCCTTTATAAATTTACAGTTTTAATAGACCCCATCCCACAGACCCCATAGACTCCTTTATAAATTTACAGTTTTAATAGACCCCATCCCACAGACCCCATAGACTCCTTTATAAATTTACAGTTTTAATAGACCCCATCCCACAGACCCCATAGACTCCTTTATAAATTTACAGTTTTAATAGACCCCATCCCACAGACCCCATAGACTCCTTTATAAATTTACAGTTTTAATAGACCCCATCCCACAGACCCCATAGACTCCTTTATAAATTTACAGTTTTAATAGACCCCATCCCACAGACCCCATAGACTCCTTTATAAATTTACAGTTTTAATAGACCCCATCCCACAGACCCCATAGACTCCTTTATAAATTTACAGTTTTAATAGACCCCATCCCACAGACCCCATAGACTCCTTTATAAATTTACAGTTTTAATAGACCCCATCCCACAGACCCCATAGACTCCTTTATAAATTTACAGTTTTAATAGACCCCATCCCACAGACCCCATAGACTCCTTTATAAATTTACAGTTTTAATAGACCCCATCCCACAGACCCCATAGACTCCTTTATAAATTTACAGTTTTAATAGACCCCATCCCACAGACCCCATAGACTCCTTTATAAATTTACAGTTTTAATAGACCCCATCCCACAGACCCCATAGACTCCTTTATAAATTTACAGTTTTAATAGACCCCATCCCACAGACCCCATAGACTCCTTTATAAATTTACAGTTTTAATAGACCCCATCCCACAGACCCCATAGACTCCTTTATAAATTTACAGTTTTAATAGACCCCATCCCACAGACCCCATAGACTCCTTTATAAATTTACAGTTTTAATAGACCCCATCCCACAGACCCCATAGACTCCTTTATAAATTTACAGTTTTAATAGACCCCATCCCACAGACCCCATAGACTCCTTTATAAATTTACAGTTTTAATAGACCCCATCCCACAGACCCCATAGACTCCTTTATAAATTTACAGTTTTAATAGACCCCATCCCACAGACCCCATAGACTCCTTTATAAATTTAGAGTTTTTTATCTATCTATTAATTCAAGGCTAACCCAGGGCAAGGAAAGCTTGTGGCTTACACCCGACTGCTAGCGCATTCAACTGATTCTTATATATAAGTAAGCACTCATCAGTTAGCTCCTATTAAAGCATGGCCATATTTAATGGGAATTTTTCCAGCTAGAAAAGAAAATAATTTGAAAAGATAACAAGCTACGCTGTATTAACACGAATAAGATTAAACAGGACATATCCCGCAAATCCAGTAGCCTCTGTTAAGTATCTCCCAGATGTTTCCATTTTTTTTTTGAGCTTTTCAACTATTCTTTTTTTTTTTCATGACTAACCCAGGGCAAAATAATGCTAATTTGCCTGCAAGTCTCATCCCAATGCAATTCCCTAGTTCTGCCCCACGTGCTAAACTGTTTTGGCACCACCAAACACTCACAAAACATGCTACATTTAACACAAGGGCATGTTCCAAATAAAATATAAAAGAAGTTTGTCACAAGAATTAGCCAAAACTAATAATACTGGTAAGAGAATACAACAAATTCTGCATTAATTAACCCGGACAGCAAGCTAGCCAGTTCTTAGTTAAACTCGAGCACATAAGCACCACTGCATTGATTGGCAGAGCCCCACACTCACTACCAAACACAAGATTCTAAGAGGCCCAACTTATCAGCTTCCATGCCCAGACCCATTGACCAATCAGACTGGCAATTTGCAACTCTGCATGCTTGAGACCTGTACTACTGTATGAATAAATATGAGACACTTAACTGTTTCTGGTTAACGCTGCAAGCACTCACCTACCTAACTACTGAGAAGAATAAATAAAGTTTTATCAAAGGAAAACAGCTACCTTTGGATTTTTATTTTTATTTAAGACTGACTGTTGAGTTTTTCATTCCGTAATTTACTCTCTTCTTAAACATTTGGCACTATTTGGTGCTCTTCCAAGTTACAGTTGATTCACATACAGAATCAATTATTTTTTTATTTATAAAACAGGCAAGACAGAAAGAAAGTGAGAGAGGTGTGTGCTGTCTGGCAGAGACAGAAAGTACTGTGAAGAGGCACACAGACAGAAGCATGTCAAGTCTGTGGCCGAGTACTGGACACAGTGGCCTCTCTGACAGAAAGAGGAAAATCTTGAAGAGACAGAGATGTTGGAGTCTGCAAGGGGAATCAACTATCAGATAACATGGCCAGAGGAAGGACTATGACTGGAAAGCCATATATTCAAATAAAGATGGAGAGAGAGAGAGAGAGAGAGAGCAACAGAGAACAGAAGTGGACCTAGAATAGAACCTTGTAGGACAACATATCTCATAAAGAGGTAAGAAGAAGAATTAACCCCCTGGTATACTTTGTAGGAATATCTGAGAGATATGGGGTAGAGAAACTTAGAATATTACCTAAAAACCCCAAATTAAGGACAAAAAATAATCTAAAAGGATGTGATACTCTACCATACCAAATGTAGAAGAAACACCATGTAGGATCAAACTGGAGCAACAATGTTGCGCTCTCTCCTTTAGGACTCCTTCTCTGCCCCAGTCAAAGCTGTCTTAATGCTATATGTGGTACAAAGTCTCAAATGGAAAGAGTCATGGAGTGAGTACCCTTTCAAAACAGAATTCATATGGTAATAAACAGCCTTTAGTATAACTTTACTGACAGATGGTTTGGGATATGTCTTTTACTACTTACATAAGTGTGGATCAGCAGGTCTCATGAGGTGGAACATAACTCTGAAACTTACCAGGTGGTGGTCAGACTAGGAGGCTGTGCTCATGCCTCATCCATCCTTTCAGACTACCTACATATCTCCATGCCACCTTTAGATATGATACCGTATGCAGGAGTGAAAGGTATCAGAAGGAAAGATTCTGCGAATAGAAATACTGGACACCAGGAAAAGGTTGCATGTGCAACAGACAGTGACCAGGCCTAGGCTGTAGTAAACAGTGATTAATAATAAAATTTGAAAGCATATCATGCATTCTGTAAAAAAACTTCAGTCCCCTAAAAAGTTAAAGGCGCACTGCAAATTAAATGAAAAGCAAAACGTTTATACGCAATATTTTAACACAAAGACAGAAATGGCAACAGTGTAGGAGGCAGGTATTTATCTTCTAGAACATCATATGATCTAGTGATCAAGACACCATAAGGAGCTATGGGTGTGAACTGGAAGTGTACAAAAAAGTGTTTAAGGCCTGAATGAGTTATATATATAATGTTCAATGGCCATGGTATAGTGCACCTTTTTAGGACACTAGTGTCTGTACATTTGCCATATCAATGTTCTGTCCAGCAGTATTTGGGCATTGTTGATGTGATCCTCTCTTTGAAGATCTTGTTTACATGATTGGCTGCACACACTTTTGTCAGGACTACACATTGTCACTCCTGTTATACCTCTGACTAGTACTGTGTTGTGTCATCATCCTGATGCACTTTATAGCAGCTGGTAACTACTGTAAACGTGGTACATACCCTGGGCTCTGCTGCTAGGATTGTTTTCTGCCTGCTGTACATCCCATCCATGGCAGCTGTGGTATACATTCTACAAATCCAAGTTCAGCTAACAGACATGTTCAATGTCTAATGCAGATCAAAACTTGTCAGAGCTGTGGTACATATGGTACACCCCATGGTGTGTTGCTAGGCATGTTTTGTGTCTGCTTCAGTACATAATCTATAGGAGATGGTGCACATGTGGTACACCCCATGGTGTGCTGCTAGCATGCTTTGTGTCTGCTGCAGATCACAACCTGTGGGAGCTGTGGCACATGTCATACATCCCATGGTGTGTTGCTAGGCATGTTTTGTGTCTGCTGCATATCACAACCTGTGTGAGCTGTGGTAAATGTGGTATAGCCCATGGAGTCTTGGTGGGCTTATTATGTGTTTGCTGCATATCACAACCAATGGGAGCTGTGGGACATGTGGGATACCCCACTGTGTTTTCCTAGGTATATTCTCTGTTTGTTGCATATCACAACCTATAGGAGCTGTTGCACATGCACATCCCATGATGTGCTGCTAGGCATGTTCTGTGTCTGCTTCATATCACAACCGGTATGAGCTGTGGTACATGTGTCACATCCCATGGTGACTTGGTTGGCTTATTCTGTGTTTGCTGCATATCACAACCTATGGGAGCTGTTGCATATGTCATACAACCCATGGTGTGTTGCTAGGCATGTTCTGTGTCTGATGCATATTATAATCTGTGGAAGCTGTGGCACATATGGTACATTCTAGCTGTACATTGCTATGCATGCTGTTTTCTTTACTTAACCTATAGCACACATGAAATGTCACCGAGGTTGCACAGTAGTCATCCTACAGCCCACTTCCTGCTACAAGTCATGCCCTATGAATGCTGCATTTCACACCTTTGCCAATTGTAGCATATGTCATGCACTCACATTTTCTATTCGTAGGTATTTTTTGTGTGCCTCCTGACAGTGTTATGTCTTCTTCATGATGTATGGCATTTAATGTTACAGGTTTTTGATATTATATTTCAGCTGCTGTGCTTTGCAATGGTATTGTCATTTAACAAATGGATTTAAAGTCACAGTCTATCTCTCTATGTTATCATTGTTTAATTTGTATCTATCTATCTATGTATTCCAAAGTGACTGTTCTTTGTATATTTTTGACATTTTCTTGTTTCATACCTGTATAGGCCAATATAATTGTATCTCTGTGTCACTTTGGTGAATTTTTTGGATACCTCTTTTTCATATATATATATATATATATATATATATATATATATATATATATATCCCTTTTTTAGCATTTCACATTATTTATTTTTCATGTTGCTTTGTCATGGAATGGCATTTCACATAGCAGGATTCTGTGAACTGTTTGCACGCATTGTAGGTTTATGATTTTCCTTATATAGTTAAGTTATTTCAGCATCATTTTATTCATCACATTTATCTGAGGTCTTATTTCATCCAGTATTAGGATAGTGGACATCAGGTTTACTTAGTTATTCCTATATGACCCACCCACAAGTATGCGCTCGGTCAACCTTATTGCAGGGCTAATATTGGCAATGTATTCTGATGGAATCCTTATGAGTTTTATGAATGCATGATGCTGTCAATAACATGTCTTCAGTTTCAAAATGTATTCCACAGTGTAAATACAACAAAATACCTCTGGGATTTATAAGACCATGTGAATTTCCACATTAGCATTATGGTTGCAATGAATTTGTTTTACAGGACCCCCCAAGTGCAGCTTGGGGGATTCAAGGAGAACCATGTCAACACCACAGATAAAATAACACAGTGGGTGTTTAAAAGGTCCAGCTCACTTTTGAAAAAATGTGATAGTGACAGAGCATAACCATTACTCTCAAACCACTTTGAGATCAATCATGATTCTAACCAGATGTGTTTCCATGATACAGTGTCACCTGTAACCTCACTGAAATGAAATCAGTAGGTCAGTAGGGGACCAATAAGCCTCTAGCTGAGCATGGATAACTTTCTCAATGATGTTGTCCATAAAGAGTAGACAGGGCATGAGGCAACAGTATATAAAGTCCCCAGTGTGGAAAGATAGTTTATCAAGCACAGAAATCAATGTTGTTGTTGTGTCTTTCGGCTTTTCCCGGTTAGGGGTCGCCACAGCAGAACTCTGGTCCGCTAATGATTGGTAGTTGATTTTTACGCGCCGAGTTACCAGCCCTGACACACAACCTTCAATGAAGGTATGCCCATTCACGCATGTCTCCACGCAGAAGACGCTCTAGCTGAGAATCGAACCGGACAGCATCTTACTGTGAAGCAACAATGCTACTGCAGCACCACTACCACAGATCTTAAGCACAGAAATCAATGTATTCTCCTTTAAAGATCATGAAAAAAGTTTAGTTCTCAAAGCGGACTTGACAATCAACAGCTGTACAAAGGACTGAAAGACAAATTCATATTCAAGTTTATTTAAGTAGTTGTTCCTTAAGCACTTTACATTAAATTCAATTAAAAGAGAGAGCCCATATATCAAACTGACATAGATGAACCAATCAGTGAATAATGCATGTTAAAAATAAAAATGCATAAGAAGCAGTTTTGTAGTTACAGATGGTAAAAACACAGAGGACATAGTTTGTCCTGAGGTATTCTTAAGGCTGTTGCAGGAGACTCCTTCAACCATTGAAAATGGAGGCCACAGAGCTACAGAACATTATAAGGAAAGAAGAACATTCCACATCTGTCAAAGCATGCCAGAGTACATGACCAGACCGCAGAGCTACAGAACATTATAAGGAAAGAAGAGCATTCCACATCTGTCAAAGCATGCCAGAGTACATGACCAGACCGCAGAGAAACAGAACATTATAAGGAAAGAAGAGCATTCCACATCTGTCAAAGCATGCCAGAGTACATGACCAGACCGCAGAGAAACAGAACATTATAAGGAAAGAAGAGCATTCCACATCTGTCAAAGCATGCCAGAGTACATGACCAGACCGCAGAGCTACAGAACATTATAAGGAAAGAAGAGCATTCCACATCTGTCAAAGCATGCCAGAGTACATGACCAGACCGCAGAGAAACAGAACATTATAAGGAAAGAAGAGCATTCCACATCTGTCAAAGCATGCCAGAGTACATGACCAGACCGCAGAGAAACAGAACATTATAAGGAAAGAAGAGCATTCCACATCTGTCAAAGCATGCCAGAGTACATGACCAGACCGCAGAGAAACAGAACATTATAAGGAAAGAAGAGCATTCCACATCTGTCAAAGCATGCCAGAGTACATGACCAGACCGCAGAGAAACAGAACATTATAAGGAAAGAAGAACATTCCACATCTGTCAAAGCATGCCAGAATAACTGAGAAAGGATGTCCCAGAGCTACAGAACATTATAAGGAAAGAAGAACATTCCACATCTGTCAAAGCATGCCAGAGTACATGACCAGACCGCAGAGAAACAGAAGCTGCTTAAGTTAAAAAGGCCCTGTATTACAAAGGGCTGAATGCACAAATCCTAGAGATTTGAAACAAATGGGGACAGATAAGAACAGCAGAGTATGAGGAGTCAAAGTAATTTGAAGTTAACTGGCATCTTTATGTAAGAAGAAAGTGGAATTCCCTATCAGCTACAGTCAAGTCCTAAGCTGAAAACTGGTAACATTGCATATCATTTGTGTAGCAGTGATTGTAAAGGTTTTCAACCTGAAAGAAGCATAGTATGTATATATATATATACTTATATATATCTGTAAACACACATAAAGACTGAGAGAGTGATAACTCTAAATGATAGAAACTAAGTGATGTAAGCACACCCCTGGTTGGGCCACTCAAATCCTATATGAAAGGGAAGATAACTAGGTCAAAAGGAATTAGCATGTGTGGAGTGCGTTATTAATTTCATTTCTTGATAAATTCAATGTGGGATCAGGTGGCTAGGCTACAAATGGTCCACTGGATCAGCAGACTAGTATGAACGAACTTATGGACATGCTTTAAGAATCTTATAGGACACCAGATATATATTAAAGGGTAGTAGGAAGACAAATTCACCACTGATATTATCTCTTGGGCATTCCAGAGAGGTTGGTTGCTGACAAAAAGTGAACAATTCCCAAAACTTCAAAGTAACTGCAACAATATCACATAAAATGCAGCGACGTGAAGTAAGACCAAAACAGAGCAGCAATGATGATCCCTCTACATTAGGTGATCATTCACTACCCTCTTCAGGATTGCCTCAATGCTGTGTCTGGGCAAAATCACAAAATAACCCTGAGTGATAAACAAAAGTTATGGATAGGCCTGTTACTATTTATATCATCGAGGTCCATAATAGAATTCTTCATGCTAGGGACATCTGAGTCTCCTTTAATGAGCTGGACACACCTCATGACCTAAGTCATTCATATATGCAGGGCCAACAGCAGTGTCTCCCATTTCATGCCGCAGGACTAGTCATGCAGGTGGCCTTGTCACATTCAAGCCTATAGAACTTCAAAGGAAGACCATAATTAGCACTATTGTTACAATCTACTTTAATTATATTATTGAATTTCTGTATTTAATGCCATGATTAAGGTGGTTAAAATGTAAAATTATTTAAATTAAGCAAACAAAATGAAATATGTTACACTTGTTTAACTTAAAACATTTTATCATATCTAAACGCAACTCTTACTTATGGTTCCAGACAATTCCTGTCCAGCCCACCATCCATCAGGAATCCAATACCTCTTTCCATGAATGATGTGGGCATGAAGGAGTTATAGAAGAATACAAGACCTGATAGGCATTTGGACGGAGCACACCTGTACAGGTAATAGTCAGTCCTATTGGGTATGTGCTAAAACTGCCGGTAGTGGGACACATGTCTGAAGCTAGGGAGAAAAGTTCATAGTGACTTAATAGCTGAAACTCACACCACAAGTAAAACAAGGATACTCCTCCAATAATTCAAAATGTCTTGGTGCTTGCTGTGGAAGAGGAAACTGTCCACAGTTATGTAAGATTAACCATAAATATCTGACTGATCAACTCACATTCGTCTGAGAAATGAGCTCTAGTGGTAAACAGAGAAACCATGTTATACACCCTGTTGATGTCCTGAAAGACTCCACTCACTCATTTAAATGCAGTGGATAACTGAATATGACAGTAAGATATTGCCACTTGATGAAAAGCACACTGTTCTTCAAACTGAACTTTGATAATTGAGAGGTCAGTGTGTCCTAGTTACAGTTAACCCCTACCACTGTCTCCTAAGTGCATGGAAGTTACTGCCAGTTAAGGAATCAAGAGAAGTCAGATGGATCAAATGTCCAAGAAGAGGTGCACACAACTCCATGGTGGACTTTGCAACATTTGTGTAGTGGTTAGAAGCATGGCTTTATAAGCCGGTGTTCATGGTTTGAGCCCCAAAACAGATGACTTATTTTTCCCTATGTGAAAGTAGTGTTAAAAAATTATAGGTTCCTGACCCAGAGACTTCCCAGACTCTGGAATAGATTGCCCATACATGTCAAGCAGAGCACCACTTTGGCCCTCTTCAAAAGGAACCTTGATGATTGGATGGAAGAAAGGAAATTCACCCCGGGGATCACATCAGTTGCCCTGCTAGACAGGGGTACAGGGAAGTAAATATTGTGTGAAGAAATAGCCAGGGAATTGTTATGGCTAGGCTTGTATAGGCCCTAGGGCTGATAGCCTAGTACCAACCTATGAACCTATTACTATAGACTACAAGAAAGTAATATTTCCTACCTGCATTGGGCACTAAGAGAAAGTGGAGGAAGGCAGGGATGAACTAATCAACAGTTATTGAATTCATGTACCTACATTTTACCAGTTCAAGAGTAATGGGCAAAATGGCTAAATTTACTGTCCAAGGTGGTTATCCATGCAAGAGACTGGTTCCATCACCAAATCCGAGACAGACATGCTATGCTGGAGCACCTGGTCTATACAGCATCCTAAATGATGGGACAAAGTAACAACCTGACTGTTGTCAGAGCTCATCTTAATACAAGATAAATTCCAGATACATAACCAGAACTCCTTATCAGCCCAGATGATAAAGTCAGTCAACAGTAATCAATTTGAAGAGTCATTGAGGAAGTTCCAGAACTCTTAAATGGTGTCATAAAACTAGGTGGACAACAAATGAGAAAATCCATAAACTCTTCAAAAGATACACTCAGGCTACAGTGCGGACCGAAGATAAAGAGAAATCCACAGGTTTCTGATAGAATTGGTGCCCTAGTCTGAGCCTTATTATGTAGCATTGAGCTACAAAGCTCAATATCCTCCCAAGTCCTGTCCAAACTAGGGTAATGAATTGTTGAAAGCCAAAAGACACTGCAGCCATCAAGCAAAAAGAAAAATTTCTTCCAGTAGTTCTTTACTTAGAAGCTAGGTGAACATAAATCAGCAAGTCCAGAATAATTTGCAGCTTGTTGTTCATAGATAGAGCACTGCTGTTAAATATCTGTAATGAAGCCAATGGTACACAGGAGTCCAAAACTTTCCTGGAACAATTAACCTTTATTCTGAGTAGCAACCTGGTCCATATTCCTTTTCAGTACAGACAGTGCCAGTTCATCAGAACAACTGGTAAACTCACCTGGTTAGACTTCTATGGCAGATCAGCTTCGGATCAGGAGAGCTCATAATGCAGAACTCCTCTCTGAAAAGTACCAGACGATGATAAGAGTCAGACTAGGAAATTGTTTCTATACCTCAGCCATCATTTTAAGCTAGCAACAATGCCTCTTCATCATCATCAGCAGCAGCAGCTTCACCAGTGATCCAGTCGTGCTGTAGCTACAATGTCTCTCATGCCAGTTTTTGATATGATACCACCCACAGACATGAAATGCATCAGATGAAAGATTGTGAGGATACAAGTACTGCAACACCAAGAGAAGCTTCCTCGTGTAATAGATAGTGTCTGTTCCCATACTATAGTAAACAGTAAAGCACAAGGTAAAACCTAAGTCTCAAAAAATTAACTGTACAATGCAGATTATGAGGGATTTATGTCTTTAGATAGAATATTCTGAATTGTGATTGACAAAACATCAAAAATTATAATGTCAAATCTGGAAAAACAACAGCAAAAACACTGTTTTATTGCAGGGTGGAAAGCCAAACTGCACCCCAACACCCCCATTAATTTCATATATATATATATATATATATATATATATATATATATATATATATATATATATATTATTTTTATATATATATATATATATATATATATATATATATATATATATATATATATATATATATGTGTGTATATTTATATATCTATAGTAGACTTTATATATATATATATATATATATATATTTATATATATATATATATATATATATATATATATATATATATATATATATTTATATATATATATATATATATATATATTTATATATCTATAGTAGACTTTATATATATATATATATATATATATATATATATATATATATATATATATATATATATATATTGCACTGTTGTGATTTATTGCACTGTTGTGATTATTTTGCTGCTTGTGTATCTCTGCTACCTTTAAACTACAACAAAAAGAAAAAAAAAACAAAAAATATCTTGCTTTTTGTCACTTTCTGAAAGTTAAGAAAGTTCAGTTACAGATTTTCTGTTCTGAACTGTTTGGAAGTTTCTAGAAGGCCAGTGCTTGCTTGGGCTAAAGGGAAGTCTCTGTGTTCACCAGTGGGAGTGGTTAACACTGAACAGCCTGCCTGTCCCTGGAGGAGTGGTTACTACCTAGAAGCTGTAGTTTTATTTGCCATTTTGGGTCAATTCTAAACTCCTTGACCTCTCTCTTTTAAAACCCTACAACTCTCTTTTTGCAAGGTTTTGCGCACTGAGCAGCGTCGGGCAGTGCCGCCTAAACAGGTTTAAACTATTCCAGGCTCCACAAAATCTGTTCTTCACTTTTTCCCTAAGAACTGTTCAAAATCTCAAAGTAATCACTCTATTCTCTTTCTAAAGCCCTGCACTTGCTCAGCTCTTATAAGGAAACACTAACTAACTAAAGCACTACACCCTCCTTGACTTCTCATAAGTATTAGACTCCCAATTGGTCCTTCCTGATCAAGTGAAAAATCAGTTCCCTTCTTTAATCTGATCAGTAAAAAAAACAGTTCCCTATACTAATCTGGTATGTCCAAGGGTCAGTTTCAAGGTTACTCTCCAGTCCAGCTGGTGACTCTGGGAATTTTGAGGCAATGTTACAATTGCCTTATGTACACAGACAACCCTCTCCTCCTTCCAACAAACTCTAATACATGTGAGAGATGCAGTTACACAGCCAAACTGGAGGCAGAGCTCTCTCAACCCAAGACTGGCACAGTCAGTCAGGAGGAAAAGGTAACCACCCACACCACAAATCCAGTCTCACACAGACCTATTGCATCTGCATACCCAACACATAAACACACAAAAACATACTCGGAGGCTCTAAATAAAAATCAGCCTAAACAGCAAAGACTTCCTAAGCAGATATCCAAGCAACAGCCACCCCTCAACAATACCCATAAATCACATATCTCACAAAATCAGTGTGCCTCACAGTCACAGCCCATAAGGCCAAACAACACACCAAATACACTTGTTATAGGGGACTCTATTGTCCGGCACACTGACGTCCCACTCACCAGACTGAACAAGGAGAAGGTCACTGAAAGGTGCCTGTCGGGTGCCAGGATCCACCACATAATGCAAGCACTCAGGTCACTCCAAAGCAAGTACAAGTATGACTCCGTCATTGTCCATGCTGGTGTGAATGACCTGAGATGTACCTCCCTGGACTACATGAAAAGAGACATAGAGGAGCTCTCTGACCATGTAGCCCAGGCTGGTATGTCCCTGACCTTGAGTAGCATCTTGCCCTCACCAAGAATGATGCCACAGTATAAAGACAAAATGATCAGTTTCAACAATTGGCTAAAGTATTGGTGTCATTCAAAGGGGATCCAGTGTCTGTCAGCCTGGGATGACATGCTCGACAAGCCACGTTGCTTAACTAGGGACGGCTTGCACCTGTCACCCTTAGGCTTTCGTATACTGGCCAAGGCTCTTGCCACCCCCATAGTGCCTTTTTTAGACAAGGCTCAAAGGACAAACCCATCTCCACAGACAACCCAAAGATAAAAAAACTAAAGGTAATGCTACTCAGTGCCAGAAGTCTAAACCTGAAGATGCATGCACTCGAGACTCTCCTCAGTATGGAGGAAATCGATGTCTGTGCAGTAACAGAAACCTGGTTCAAGACTCCTGTGAGCACCCCAGCACTACCACGTTATAACTCATACCATGTGTTTCGGCCCCAAAACTCGGACCGAAGCACAAAAGGAGGGGGAGTATCTATATTCATTAAAGATACCTACACCTCCAGGTTAGTGGCACTGCACGAAGCATCTGAAACCATCCATGTGCAACTAACATGGGCAAAACTGCCTTTCAGTTTGTAGCCTGCTACAGAACACTCTCCCTATTACAGAAACCCCACTTGGCATTCCTGAGAACACTGGAGAATATGAAGGTCTCTCCAAACACTATGTTATTGGGTGACTTCAACCCAAACATTGACTGGGAAAACTACTCAAGCCCAAACACACTCGCCCAACGGTTCCTTGAATTTATAAACTCTAACGCAATGGAACAACTGGTCACCACTCCCACAAGAGGGAACAACATATTGGACCTGGTCATCACCAACATGGGGACTCTATGTTCCACACCAGAGGTAAACCCCTCATTGGTAAGATCAGACCATAAAGAAATTTCCATGGACATCCATATCCCTTCCCCACCCCCAGCAAGGAAATCACTGTAAAGAATTTCTCCAAAGCCAACTTTGCACTTCTCGAGACTGAGGTGGAATCCTTCAAAGCCCCTGGGCCAGAGGATAATACAGCCCAATCCGCAGAATCCTTTACAAATGCATTCTATGAGCACCTGCAGGAATGCATGGATCATGCTATCCCAAATAAAACCAAGACTCACTCCTCCAAAAACAAGAGACTGGTCTGGTGGACCCCGGCCATAAATAAGCTATACAACAGAAGGAGGAAGCTACTACATGACAGAGCAAAATCCCAAAAAGGGAAGGCATCTCTGATCAGTATTATCAAGAAACTTTGATCCCTCATAAAATCATCAAAGGCCAGTTTTGAAAGAAAAATTTCCCTAGACACTAAAGATAATCACAAGGCCTTCTTTAGTTATGTCAGAAACATGGGCAGAAACTCCCAGATATGCTCTAAATTGTTGCATAATGGTACAAAATATACCAAACCTACAGACATAGCCAACATCCTGGCAGACAGATTCAGCACAAACTTCTCCCCCCTTCCCCCCCAAAGAAGCAAATGCCTATCCCAACTGAATGTAACCACCCTGATATCACAGATGCACAGGTGAAAGCTGTCCTCTCCAAAGCAAAAAACACAGCATCTATGGGACCGGTCGGTGTCCCAGTCTGTGTTTTATACGAGCTCCAAGAAGAACTGAACCCTCACATTAAGTCACTGTTCAGACTTAGCCTTACTACAGATATGTACCCAAAGAATGGCATACAGCTGCAGTGGTCTCACTCCACAAAGGTGGTGCCACAACGGACCCCGGAAACTATCGCCCCATAAGCCTGACTAGTCTGGTCTGTAAAGCTATGGAGCGTATTATCATGGAACTCATAAGCAAAGACATTGGGAGCCTCCAGACACTGGACCCTACCCAATTCAGTTTTGTTAAAGACAGATCTTGCCTCTTAAACCTAGTTGATTTCTTTGAAACAGTTACCAAAGCCATAGATGAGGGCAAGGTATTCCACACAGCCTACCTGGACCTCGCAAAAGCCTTCGACACAATACCCCACTCCGGAATCATAAATAAGCTTACCAGCTTAAATATCAACCCGTATATCACAAGATGCATTGCAAATTGGCTCAGAGATAGAACCCACATGGTCAGAATCGCAGGTGCCATGTCTGAATCCAAACCAGTTACAAGTGGTGTCACACAGGGCTCAGTTCTGGGACATCTCTTGTTCAGTATATACTTCTCTGAGGTTCAGTCTAACACGGGGGGTTATGGCTGACAAAGTTTGCAGATGACTGCAAACTGGGGGCCATAATCAAATCTCCAGCTGACACAAGCATCCTCAAAGAGACGGATGCTTGGTGCCAGAGCCACAGCCTCAAGCTAAATGCTAAAAAGTGCATAGTCATCCCCTTTGGGAAAAACAAGGTGCCCACAAATTACCACATAGGTGGTAATCCATTAAGTACAGAAGAAGTAATAAGAGATTTGGGGACCAACGTCGGTAGTAATCTCTCCTTTGATAACCACGTTGCCAAAGTGGTTAGAAAGACCTTCTATATAGCCCACCTTATCACGAAAGGGTTCACATCTAGATCAAGAGAGGTCATTGTGCCCCTCTACTCATCACTCATCAGGCCCATAATTGAATACAATGCCCCTTTTGGGATGTACCTTACCCGACACCTGCAGCAACTGGAGAGACCCCAAAAGTACCTCACCAAGAGGATCATGGGCTACAAACAGATGTCCTATGCAGCTCGACTAAAGAAACTCCAGCTCTACTCAGTTGCTTACCGGCTACTCAGAGGCAATCTATGCCTGACGTACAAAGACATGTCAAACCCAGAATTAATGGACATGCTCCACCTCAAAAAATCAAAGTCCCTTAGAGCTACACGCTCCAGGGACCTAAACCTCAGCACAAAAATAAATAGGACATGCTGGAGGGACAGATTCATTTCCCAAAGGCTCCCCTCACTCTGGAATAGAATCCCAATTCATGTTAGACATAGCCCCTCTATGACCCTCTTCAAGCAAAATTTGGACGCATGGATGGGAAATCGCAAATTCACCGCTGGGATCTCTCCTGTGTCCCTGCTAGACAGAGGCACAGTAAACTAATCTTAAAAGGGTACCTTCTGTGACCTACTTTACAGAGGCACAGTTGGCTAATCTAATAGGGAGGCGGAAGCCAAATACACTCTGGCTTGGCTTATAAATGCCCTAGGGCAGATAGCCTTGTATATACCTATGAACCTATATAAATATATAGATATATATATATATATATATATATATATATATATATATATTATATATATATATATATATATATATATATATATATATATATATATATATATATATAGAGAGAGAGAGAGAGAGAGGGAGAGAGAGAGATACCTTAACTCTGACTCTAACCTACATCAGAAAAGGGGCCACTTCCCTGATCCCCGCTGTACCTGCAGTCACACTCTCCAGGTTTCCCATTGTTTCCTGTTACTCTGACATTTCTGATGCTGATATTTAAGTGCTGACTTTCTGTCGCTAAACATTTCCCCTATCGAGATATTGTCATTTATTTATTTATTTATTTATTTATTTGTTTATTTAACATTTGCTTACTGGGAAAGTTCAACTTGGAACAAACCCAATTTTCAGCAGAGGCCGGGGAAAAACATTCCAGACGCATGTCTTTGTAACATGGAAGGAAACCAGAGCACCCAGAGGAAACCCACACAAATGCAGGGAGGACATGCAGACTCCACACAGAAGGCACCCCAGCCGAGAATCGAACTGGAGAACCTCTTGCTGTGAGGCAACAATGCTACTGCTGCAACACTACACCATCCAAAGAAATCACATGCTCCCCGTTGGGGAATCGAGCTGCGGTCTTCTGTATGACAAGCAGGGATACTCACCATTATACTAATGAGGAAGACAAATGTAGCCACTATATGCAAATCAGAATTTGCATGAACAATATGATGCCAGTGGAATAGAAAACAGAAACTGGGTATTTATCTTCTGGGTTCTAGTATGATCTAGGGCTTTATGGCTGACTGGTGGTCCTATTATAATCCACATGCAGGTTAGTCAGCAACTGCCTTTAGAAGCACTTCAAAAAGCAGCTGGTTTAGAAATCAGATAAAACAGGGCTGATGCAGATGGAGTAAATATACACTAATAAAACTAAAACACTTGGCATACAACAGGTGAAGAAGTAAAACTCTAACAAGAAGTTAAAAGCCGGATGAGTCACTCTAACAATAGACTGGGCGCAGGCTAGGGACAGTCTGTGTGATTGATATTCTTTGTGTTAACATTTGTTGTTCAATCCATTAAAACTCACACAAACTGTCTCTCATCAACAATAAGCATGCCTGTTCATCACCTTGGTTTGAGGAAATGTTTCATGGGTGGTAAGACAAGACAGACTACACAATTAGTCCAGAAGAAGCAATCAGCTTGATTAGTCTTGGTTAGTATAACACTGGGCAGTACTTTTGCCTTACTGCATGCTGTCTCTAAATGAACTGATAATGTTCATCCAAACTAAAGGTTGCCCTTGTCCAGGAATCATGCCATACAATAATCCCTAATCCTATGTCCAAGTCTCAACATCCATAACTCCCTGTGCTACTTGGATGACCACAAATAGGGCAGAGTGAATCCAAGGTGTGTAGACCACTTCGTTACAAGCCAGCACCATTCCCCACTTGAACCTTGTCATCCCACCATTTCATTGTTGGATCCAATGAAGGTACCAGGTAACTTTTAACACAATGTTTATTTTTCTGCAGTGGCCCAACTCTGGTTTAGCAGATTTAATGAGCTAGAACTCTGCTCTAAACCATAACCATCCCCAGGCATGAGATGACCATTCCTAATTTGAATATAAAACCCAAAGAGTGTCTTGTGTGTTGGATTAGGTAATAAAGGTATGCAGTGGCTAACAGATCTGTCTCATAATTCCATGGCCTGAGATTCAATTATGTCTTGTGGTTACCTTCTGTGTGGCTGCATGGGTTTATTCTTACCACTGCATTTTCTTCCATCTCACAAAAATATATACATTATTATTAGCTGATAGTCTACTCTAAACTGTTCATGTAAGTTGCATTTTCCCTTGTTCTTGAGGTCATAGATGAAAATGGTCTGTAATGGATGAATTTAATTATTCCACTAACATTAGAACATTAGAACATTAGATCAAATGTGAAAAAAAACCCAGCAAATTACATCCTTCAGTTGAGTGCTAGAATGCAGCAGCTAAATTATGTGAATCACTAATGGCCAGGTGCTGAATTCACCCAGAGCCAGACAATATGCATATGCCAGCACTGATGCAATGAGGAAATCAGTGAGTTTCCACACAAGGATATACAGCTGCTTTGTCCTGCCATGTTCTGAACTTAAATAAGCTGATAAACGAAGACCCTGCCTGGCTCAGTTCATTGGTGAGAAACCTTGTGGAATGTCAGCTTCCAAATGGGGACCATGGGTGTCATCCTATTAAATCCCAGCAATGAAATTCAGTTCTAATTCTGGCAATACAGCAGAGACAATCTCCAGATTCCTGTGGATAGACGTGGAATTGACAAGAACTGTTCTCTAAGGGGCAGTGAACCTTGGAGCCCCATAAAACTGGCCTACCTTATATTTGGGATCCTCAGATTTGTTGTCTGATTTGGGCAGTCCTGTGGTGGTTTGAAGGCCCAGAAACATTGGCAAAATTAGTGGAGGCTTTGTACAAGGACCCAATGACTCAAGTACCAACAGTGTTCAGTTTCACAGAGGGGTTCCCTGTGAGAGGAGGTGTGGACCAGGGTTCAGTTCTGAGCCCACTACTGTTTATATTGGTGATGGACTACATCAGAAACACTTCAGAAGTTACAGATCAGCAAAGCTGCTGTATTCCGATGATGTGGCATTACAGGCAGACTCTGAGCAAGAACTTCGATAAAGGATAGGGGAATGGAAAGGCATACAGGATGAAAGTAAGCACAGATAAAACAATTGTAATAGCAGCAAATTGGGAAATCAGAAGAAGGTAAGAAATGAGATAGAAGAGAAAATATTGGAACAGATTGGGCGGCGCAGTGGTGCAGCGGTTAACGCTGTCACCTCACAGCAAGAGGTTCTCTGGTTCGATTCTCAGCTGGGGTGCCTTCTGTGTGGAGTTTGCATGTTCTCCCTGTGTTTGCGTGGGTTTCCTCCGAGCACTCCGGTTTCCTCCCACATTCCAAAGATATGCAACTGGAGCATTTCTCCCCGGGCCTCCACTGAAAATAGGATCTGTGGAACCTAGCCGGACTTTCCTGGTCAACAAATGATAAATAAATAAATAAATAAATTAATTAATAGCTTCAATTACTGGGAGGGGTGACTGAGGAGAAGGGGTCTGAATGAAGAGGTCAAAGCTAGAATCAGAGAGGCTGCAGCAAACTGGCATAGAGTGTCAGGTGCAGTGAATGAGAGGAATGACAATGAAGCTGAAAGGTAAGGTGTACAAAGTAGTGGTGCGACCTGTACTACTGTATGGTACAGAAACCTGCGCAGTGAAGGCAGAGCAGATGAGGAAGCTAGAGGTGATAGAGATGAAGTGCCTGAGATGGGTGGTAGGATACACAGTGTGGGACAGATGAAGAAATGAGGATATAAGAACAGAATCCAAAGTAGCCCCAATTGCAGAAAAGATCAAAGAGAACAGATTACTGTGGTTCAGGTACATGTGCAGAAAACCAGAAGAAAAACTGGTGAAGAAGATTTGGAACAGACAGGAAGAAGGTAAATGGATACAAGGGCATCCAGCAAAGAGGTGGATGGACTGTGTGAAAGAAGATCTGTGACAGTCAGACATGAGTATCAAAGAAAGCAGGAGTGTGACATGGAATTGAGAGAGATGGTGACAGTAAACACGGCACCCTGACCCCATGTAGGAAATGGAAAAAAGGGGTTGATGATGATGACAGATTACAAAGACATAGAAAATGATATCCATTTAACTTGTTGAAGTGGTCATAATATTAAGATTAATGCCAGATAAAATGTAATAGCATGGTAAGTGATCTTTTAGTTATCTTGCAAATTGTGCATCTCACTTAGACCCTTGGACCAAATGCCTTGGGTCAAATGAGTAGCCACTTAGTGCACGGAGAAGAGGCAAGTGAGTTTCTATAGAGCTCAGCTCAGCTCTATGATCAATGCTGTTTGATGTACTTGTAACAGATATCATGTGAGGCATTGACAACATGGCTGGCTTTTATGCAAATCATCCAAGATGTGAAGGAACGACCACAGAAACTTTTTTTTTAGTCATACTCATGCTTACCATTGTACCATTCTGTATTTTTGCTTGCTATTGATTTTTTGGGTTGTTAATGGTTATTTACTTCTTGTATTTTGGAGCTTTTCTCCCCGGGCCTCTACTGAAAATGGATATATGTCCAGCTAGACTAGCCCGGTCAACAAATGTAAAATAAATAAAATAAATAAAAGGAAGAGACTAGCAAATTGGGGTGAGTAGTGGGAAAGTTTTAATATAGGGATTTAAGCCACTTCATATGTGCTATAAAAATATTAAAGTGAAATAGCAGTTAGGAGGAGTGATCCTGAAACCACAAATCAGGAAAAGAACCTGGTATGTATGAAATGCAGAACTGACTCAGCAGGTACGAAATGAGAAAACTGTAACCAAGACCAGTAATATGCAAGCTGCAGTCTTAGGGGACTAAAATACAGAAACAAAAAGGTTCTACACCTCTTTACAGATCACATATTATATCCCACAAATCTGAAAACTGCCCAGGTTTTGCCAATATTTTTTCTCAGTATATTCCAAATACAGCCAAGTGATGAAGACTTACTAAGTAGTGAGCAAATCAACTAACTCAGCAGGAGACCCTCTCTTCTCGTGTCATTTATCAAAAATGTGGAATGCCATTCCATTCCTATAAGAGTAGATTGTTCCTCAGATTGTAGTTGGCGAAGAAGTTACTACTACAGTTCTCAGCTACTGTCCTGGGTCTGAGTCTTCTCAGTTTTTTGGAGGGGACGTTCTCTTAAAAAAGGAAATAAAAAAATAAACATATTTCTTCTGCTCCTAGGGATCCTCAGAGTGAATGGCAGGCCTTCATTCAGAGGCTATTTACTGCTTTAATGTCTTTAAAGCCTCCTCAGGGGGGTTTCAGCTCCTGCTCCTCCTTGGTCCTCTACTCCCCTTAAAACACCTAGAGAACAGGGTTCTTCTGAGAATGAGTCAGATTCTGATGATGAATCCTTGACTTATTCTACTCAAATTCCTTGTCCTTTGGACTATGGGTCAGAGGAGCAGGAATCTATTAGTCATGATGTTCCTTTTGAGGAAATTTCCTTTGGGGATACACTCTCTAGGATGATGAGTTTTTTAAGTGGGATTGAGCTCAAGTCCCTGATATCCGTGAGAGATACTATGAGTTGCTACAGTTGGACTCTCCTAAATCTGCAGCTATTCCTCCTGTTTTTGCTGCTTTGCTGGATGTTTTTTCCAATGCTTGATTCTCTGATTTCTGATTTTTCTGAGTCTGAGAGTAAAACATCTGTTCTTTTCTTGCTAGGGACTTCCTCCCAAGTTGTTTGTCAATCTATTAAATGTAGTTACGATGCAGCAGATGCCTGTTCTAGAGCTGTTGTTTTTGGTTCAGTGATGAGATATTCTTGGCTTGGGCTCCAGCCTCTACCTGATGATATTAAAGCTAAGTAGACAGATGCTCCCCTGGATTCTAAACTTTTGTTTGGTGAAGCTGCTGCTGGTTAGTTTAAGTCCCTTCAGGATAAGGGTCAGGCTTTACAAGAGTTTAAACATGTTTTTGTTTCTCCTGTGCCTAAATTTCAGAGAAGCTATCCTGTTAAGCCTGCCTTTGTTTGTAGAAATTCCTGCCCTTCTACTAAAGGCAAGAAGAGTGGCAAACAGGCTCGTCATGCTAAGGTTACTGAGTTTTCAGGGACTCTGAAGCATTCCTTTCCAGACAAACCAGCTGCTGTATGACTATCTGTCTCTTCCCAGCCATGTTCCCCTTTTACTTCACTTTGCTTTTTCTCTTCCTGTTTGGCTTCAGATCACTCAGGATTCTTGGGTTCTGTTGATCATTCATCAGGGGTACTTCATGGTGTGGAAATCCTGCCCTCCTTTTATGGGCACTCCTCAATCTCCTCAGGAACAACTTCCCTTTTTCCCAGAGGTTCTTCAAAAATCTCTTGACTCAGGGTATTATTCAAGAGGTGCCTGTGTCCCAGAGAGGGAAAGGGTTCTACTCCAGACTGCTTCTAGTGCCAAGAAAAGAGGGCACTTGGAGACCAATTCTAGATCACTCCCATCTAAATACTATTTTAAAAATGCCTTCCTTTTGGATGTTGTCTCTTCAGATTCTGTTTCCTCTCTTGTGCCCTCAGACCTATAAGATGTCTCTGGATCTCAAGGATGCTTACCTCCATATTCCGATCCATGTTTCATCAGGAAGTGTTTTATGTTTCTCTGTTTTTTCCTGGCATTTTCAGTTCTCTGCTTTGCTTTTGGCCTTTCTACTTTCCCAAGGATGTTCACCAAATGCCTTGCTCCTGTGATTGCTTTTTGCAGGCTTCAATGGATCTAAATATTTCCTTATTGAGATGACCTGTGGATTCAGGCATCCTCTCCAGAGACACTTGTGCAAAAGCTTCATTTTGCTGTTTCCCTTCTTCAGAGCCTGGAGTTTACAATACATTTCACAAAGTCTTCTCTGACATCTTCTCAGGATAATGTTTTTCTGGGTTGCAGGTTTCATTCGGTGCCTATGATTACATCCCTGCCCCCTCCAAAGACATTAACTCTCATTTCTTTCACGCTTTTCTTCCTCTGGCTTCCATTACCACCAGGGAATTTCTGAGAGGTCTGGGTTTCATGGCATCCACCATTCCAATGCTCCCTCTGTCCAAACACATGAGAAAGTTTCAATGGTTTCTGAAGTCAGTGTGGCTTCAACATGCATATCCTCTAGATGTTGTAGTTCTTCTTCCTTCTCTCAAACAGGAACTTCACAGGTGGATTCTGCAGTTGTCTCTGAACCCAGGAATCCCTTTTCACCCCCCTCTTCCCTCTCAGGAATTGTTCAAAGAAGCTTCAGACGTGGGTTGTGGGAGCAACCTTTGGCTCCCTAAAGGTAAAGGTAGTTTGGAGCACATCAGTGTCAAATTGATGAGGACTCTTCTGCTGGCCCTTTGGCCTTTCATCCTCTTTTCTGTCCAGGGCCTGTCAAGGTCTTCACAGACAATACCACAGTAATGTGGCATATAAAGAAAAAGGGGCAATGACATCTTACTTTCTTTGCTGGCTGGCACATCTGGTATGGAACGACATCTTACTTTCTTTGCTGGCTGGCACGTCTGGTATGGAACGACATCTTACTTTCTTTGCTGGCTGGCACGTCTGGTATGGAACGACATCTTACTTTCTTTGCTGGCTGGCACATCTGGTATGGAACGACATCTTACTTTTTTTGCTGGCTGGCACGTCTGATATGGAACGACATCTTACTTTCTTTGCTGGCTGGCACATTTGGTATGGAATGACATTTTACTTTCTTTGCTGGCTGGCACATCTGGTATGGAACGACATCTTACTTTCTTTGCTGGCTGGCACGTCTGGTATGGAATGACATCTTACTTTCTTTGCTGGCTGGCATGTCTGGTATGGAACAACATCTTACTTTCTTTGCTGGCTGTCACGTCTGGTATGGAATGACATCTTACTTTCTTTGCTGGCTGGCACATCTGGTATGGGATCCTGCTATCAAGTATCAAGCAACTTTTCAGGTGATTTATACCCGTTCTGGTCAGAACATTATGGCAGATATTCTGAGCAGGTCCTTAACTCAGTCCCATGAATGGATGCTTTAAAGGGATATGTTTCTAGGCATTATTCACCAGTGAGGTACTCTTGTATGTGTTTGCCTCCCATCTGAACAGACAAGTTACTCTGTTTTGTGCCAGAGTCCCAGGTCTTCTGGTATGGAAGGAGCAGACCCTCTCATTTTCTTGGAAGGGGTTGTTTCTTTATGCATTTCCTCCCCTTCCTGTCATTCCAAAAGTCCTGTTCAAGATTCAACAGGATGCTCCCAAAATCTTGTTGTTGACTCCCTTTTGGCTGTGACAGTACTGGTTCCCTCTACATTTGCATCTAGCCAGGGACAATCATCACAAGTTACCTCACAGGGTGTATCTAATCACACAAGACAAGGGATCTCTTATCCATCTCCACCTGTCCGTGCTTCAACTGACACTGTGGGGGATCAGATTTTGATTCCTCATAGACACCTTTTTTTCTGAGGATGTGCTGCAAGTCCTCCAGGAGAACAGGAAATCTACTACTAGGAAATCCTACTTATCCAAATGGAAGAGGTTTTCTATTTGGTGTCTGTCTCACAACCTGGACCCACTTACTGCAAATGTTCCTTTGGTTCTCTCTTACTTGTGTGAACTGCTCAATGCTGGTTTGGTCTATTCTTCTATTAAGGCTCACTTATCAACCATCTCTGATTGTCTGCCTTTAACTCCTCCTTTAGTTTCTAAGTTTGAGGTTAAACAATTTCTCAAAGACATCCTTAATATTAGACCTCACAGGAAGCCTAACACCTCAATGGGATCTTAATTTTGTTTTGGAGAAGGTGACTCAGGCTCCTTTTGAGCCTGCAGCTTCAGCTTCCTTGTAACATTGTTCTTGGAAGACTGTTCTGCTGTTAGATCTTACTTATGCCAGATGGGTGTCTGAGTTCAGACCCTTATGGCTTTTTGAGCCTGCAGCTTCAGCTTCCTTGAAACATTGTTCTTGGAAGACTGTTCTGCTGTTAGATCTTACTTATGCCAGATGGGTGTCTGAGTTCAGGCCCTTATGGCTTTGTCTTCCTGTTTTGATTTTTCATGAGGACAGGGTGTCCTCACACACTAATCCTTCGTTTTATGCCTAAGGTGGTTAATGAGCTTTCCCTTAGTCAGTCTATTAATCTGCCTCCTTTTTCCTGTTTCCACAATCTGACAGTGAGAGGGTGCTGCATACTTTGGACATGTATAGGCAACTCAGAATTTATTTGGATCAGACTAAGGCTATTTGAGAATCTGATCAGTTGTTTCTTTTTATCCTACATCTTTGGGTCTAGCTGTATCCGAGCAACCTATTTCTTGGATTTCTAAGGCTATTTCCTTTTGCTGCACCTTTCATGGCAAGAGCCTTCCTTCTACAGTCAAGGCTCATTCTACTAGAGCGGTGACTTCTTCTCATTCCCTTTTCCAGGGGCTTAGCTACCAGTTCTATTCCTGAAGCAGCTAACTAGACTTCTGTGCATACCTTTACTAAGCACTACAAGTTAGATTGTATCTATAGAGCTAGGGCTGGTTTTGCTAGTGCCATTCTCCATGGCTTTTTAAGGGACTCTTCTTCTCCTTCCCCCTCCCAAGTTTCCTCTTGCACTTTGGCACTCTCCAGAATGTTACGAATACTGCAGGAGGGAATGCAAGGACATAGTACAGTTGTGTAAAATTTACCATAAAAGTAGATGTCCTTGCCTTCTCTGCCGCAGTATTCACTCCCTCCATCCATCCCTCTAGTCCTTTGGATTCCTGGATGTACAGGTAACCTTTTGGGTTTCTTGGAATGGTGTTCCAACTGGGGCAATCAGTTCTGTTTATTGTAGGCCTGAACATCATCTTCATGCCTAATGCTACACAAGGAGCCTTTGGGCAAAATTTAGGTGCACTTTTAAAAGCGACAGGAAGTCTTTGGTACACTGGCCAGATGATGGGCTTGCACATGAAGGAACCCCAGATGTTAAGAATAACTGCAGCAGTGAAGGCAAGCACATCTGCCATTATGGTAAGATTTTACGCAACTGTACTTTCTTCTTCTGTGTCTGATATGCTGCTTCAGGACATAAATGGAAATATAATTCTGAATGCTAGGCAACAAAAGTGCCCGAGACTTAGTTTAGATTCTATCCTTAACTTTTCCAGTCATACTAACAAGATAACCACTAAAGTTTTCTATCAACTTAAATTGCATCATTACATCTTCTACATTTTCTCTCCAGCCTCTTGCAAAGCCATAGCAAATGGTGTTCTAATTCCCAAACCAGATATGCCCTATCTGTACTCTCTATGCTCTTAGCATATAGCTCCCAAACACTGCAGGCAACAGAATTAAAAATATTTAGGTTTGTTCTTCTAGCCAGCTAGAATAGACACCATTATGACTTGGTGGTCAAGTTTCACTGCCTCTCTTTACCCAACAGGGCTACACTTCCATTAGGGACCCTAGAATTAAAAATTCCTGTAATACATAACTGCCCACCCATGAAAAGAAAACTTCCTCAAAGACCAAGACCATTCAGTTAAAAGCAGTAAAGATGATACGTTCATAGTCTCCAGACCAAATTTAAGCAAGTAATTAATGGAAATGTATTTTCCAGAACAGGCCCTACTCTCTGGATCCCCCTACCAAATGAAGTAGAAGTTAATACCCTTAAAATGTTTAAGAAATCCCTGAAAGACCTCATTTAGAAGGAATCCAAATGCTCTTGCTTCTGATATACAAGCTAATTAAATAATTTTTATGTAATTATTCCTGGTGTATATGGCCATACACAGCAGGCCATTGAACTGTGTCTCCTTATATAAATGTGTGTACCAACAAATCTCTAAACTTAAAATTATTGCTTCTATCTTCGCTCCTTTATGCTGCTTGTATCACTGTTTCACTGCATGTACTCTGAGCACTTACATATATACTGTATACATGTTTGTCTCGTTTTGTATATCTGCTTTAATGTTTTGTACTCAGGTCATGACTGAAAAAGGTTAACTGACAGCTGACTTACCTGGTGAACAAATTGTAAAATAAATTAAAATAAATATAAATTGCACTAGATTTTGTTTTCCTCAGTTTTCTTTTGTCAGTTATGAAGAGTTTGGTGATGTAGGTTCAGTCCAATTATTGCTTGGACCCTGGACCACCCAGACTGATCAAGTCTTTTCTGGATTCATTGATTCCCCTGATTTATCAAGCTGTGCAGTCCTCCTTGAGGACTCATTTTTTCCATCTATCTTTCAAAAGGCATTAGTAACCCATATCTGCAAAAAGCCTTTTTTAAATACATCCAACTTGTCTCTTAACTACCCTTCCTCTAGGCTTCATTTTATTAGTAAGCTTAAAGAGGAACATTTTTTTCATTTCATGATCTCTTGTACCCATTTCATTCTGGTTGTAGACTTCAGTGCAACAGTGAAACTACTTTCCCTAGAGTGCTCAGTGACTATTGAGGGTGAGAGGTTAACTGTTATGTTTTATCTTGGGTCTCAGTGATCTGTTGGGTCCAGCTGACACCTTCTTCAATATAATTTTTCATCAGTCATTTGTACATTGCACAAACTGTTCACCTCTTACCTGTTGTGAAACTGTCAGCAAATTGTTTCAGGTGGTGCTTCATCTGGTAGTGACTCCCTTATGTGTAAGTTTTCAAAGGTCCGTTATCACTCATATCTTATATGTTTCTCTTCAGCAAGGTAACTCTTGGTAGGCACATTCATTATTTTTTTTTACTTTA
>NC_056736.1:758393632-758635435 GCF_019279795.1 Protopterus annectens
TGCTAAATGTACTACAGACAGAGCATTTAACAAACTGAGCTACTGAGTCACTGCTAAATGTACTACAGACAGAGCATTTAACAAACTGAGCTACTGTGTCACTGCTAAATGTACTATAGAAAGAGCATTTAACAAACTGAGCTACTGAGTCACTGCTAAATGTACTACAGACAGAGCATTTAGCAAACTGAGCTACTGTCACTGCTAAATGTACTACAGACAGAGCAACTAACAAAATGAGCTACTGTGTCACTGCTAAATATACTACAGACTGAGCATTTAACAAACTGAGCTACTGAGTCACTGCTAAATTTACTAAAGACAGAGCATTTAACAAATTGAGCTACTGGGTCACTGCTAAATGTACTACAGACAGAGCATTTAACAAACTGAGCTACAGAGTCAATGCTAAATGTACTACAGACAGAGCATTTAACAAACTGAGCTACTGTCACTGCTAAATGTACTACAGACAGTGCATTTAACAAACTGAACTACTGCCACTGCTAAATGTACTACAGACAGAGCAAATAACAAACTGAGCTACAGTCACTGCTAAATGTACTACATACAGAGCATTTAACAAACTGAGCTACTGAGTCACTGCTAAATGTACTACATACAGAGCATTTAACAAACTGAGCTACTGTGTCACTGCTAAATGTACTACAGACAGAGCATTTAGCAAACTGAGCTACTGAGTCACTGCTAAATGTACTATAGACAGAGCATTTAACAAACTGAGCTACTGAGTCACTGCTAAATGTACTACAGACAGAGCATTTAACAAACTGAGCTACTGAGTCACTGCTAAATGTACTACAGACAGAGAATTTAACAAACTGAGATACTGTGTCACTGGTAAATGTACTATAGAAAGAGCATTTAACAAACTGAGCTACTGAGTCACTGCTAAATGTACTAGAGACAGAGCATTTAACAAACTGAGCTACTGTCACTGCTAAATGTACTACAGACAGAGCATCTAACAAAATGAGCTACTGTGTCACTGCTAAATATACTACAGACTGAGCATTTAACAAACTGAGCTACTGAGTCACTGCTAAATTTACTACAGACAGAGCATTTAACAAATTGAGCTACTGAGTCACTGCTAAATGTACTACAGACAGAGCATTTAACAAGCTGAGTTACTGAGTCACTGCTAAATGCACTACAGACAGAGCACTTAACAAACTGAGCTGCTGAGTCACTGCTAAATGTACTACAGACAGAGCATTTAAAAAACTCAGCTGCTGAGTCACTGCTAAATGTATTAGAGACAGAGCATTGAATAAACTGAGCTACTGAGTCTCTGCTAAATGTACTACAGACAGATCATTTAACAAACTGAGCTACTGAGTCACTGCTAAATGTACTACAGACAGATAATTTAACAAACTGAGCTACTGAGTCACTGCTAAATGTACTACAGACAGACCATTTAAAAAACTGAGCTACTGAGTCACTGCTAAATGTACTACAGACAGAGCATTTAACAAACTGAGCTACTGTGTCACTGCTAAATGTACTACAGACAGAGCATTTAACAAACTGAGCTACAGAGTCAATGCTAAATGTACTACAGACAGAGCATTTAGCAAACTGAGCTACTGTTACTGCTAAATGTACTACAGACAGAGCATTTAACAAACTGAACTACTGCCACTGCTAAATGTACTACAGACAGAGCAAATAACAAACTGAGCTACAGTCACTGCTAAATGTACTACATACAGAGCATTTAACAAACTGAGCTACTGTGTCACTGCTAAATGTACAACAGACAGAGCATTTAGCAAACTGAGCTACTGAGTCACTGCTAAATGTACTATAGACAGAGCATTTAACAAACTGAGCTACTGAGTCACTGCTAAATGTAGTACAGACAGAGCATTTAACAAACTGATCTCCTGAGTCACTGCTAAATGTACTACAGACAGAGCATTTAACAAACTGAGCTACTGTGTCACTGCTACTGAGTCACTACTAAATGTACTACAGACAGAACATTTAACAAACTGAGCTACTGTCACTGCTAAATGTACTACAGACAGAGCATTTAACAAACTGAGCTACTGAGTCACTGATAAATGTAGTACAGACAGAGCATTTAACAAACTGAGCTACTGTCACTGCTAAATGTTCTTCAGACAGAGCATTTAACAAACTGAGCTACTGAGCCACTGCTAAATGTACAACAGACAGAGCATTTAACAAACTGAGCTACTGAGTCACTGCTAAATGTACTACAGACAGAGCATTTAACAAACTGAGCTACTGAGTCACTGCTAAATGTACTACAGAGGGTGCATTTAACAAACTGAGCTACTGAGTCACTGCTAAATGTACAACAGACAGAGCATTTAACAAATTGAGCTACAGAGTCACTGCTAAAAGTACTACAGACAGAGCATTTAAGAAACTGAACTACTGTCACTGCTAAATCTACTACAGACAGAGCAATTAACAAACTGAGCTACTGTGTCACTGCTAAATGTACTACAGACAGAGCATTTAACAAACTGAGCTACTGAGTCACTGCTAAATGTACTACAGACAGAGCATTTAACAAACTGAGCTACTTTGTCACTGCTAAATGTACTACAGACAGAGCATTTAAGAAACTGAGCTACTGAGTCAGTGCTAAATGTACTACAGACACAGCATTTAACAAACTGAGCTACTGAGTCAGTGCTAAATGTACTACAGACAGAGCATTTAACAAACTGAGCTACTGAGTCACTGCTAAATGTACTACAGACAGAGCATTTAACAAACTGACCTACTGAGTAACTGCTAAATGTACTACAGACATAGCATTTAATAAACTGAGCTACTGAGTCACTGCTAAATGTACTACAGACAGTGCGTTTAACAAACTGAGCTACTGTGTCACTGTTAAATGTACTAGACAGAGCATTTAACAAACTGAGCTATTGAGTCACTGCGAAATGTACTACAGACAGAGCATTTAACAAACTAAGCTACTGTCACTGCTAAATGTACTACAGACAGAGCATTTAACAAATTGAGCTACTGTCACTGCTAAATGTACTACAGACAGAGCATTTAACAAACTGAACTACTGAGTCACTGCTAAATGTACTACAGACAGAGCATTTAACAAACTGAGCTACTGAGTCACTGATAAATGTACTAAGGACAGAGCATTTAACAAAGTGAGCTACTGTGTCGCTGCTAAATGTTCTACAGACAGAGCATTTAACAAACGGAGCTACTGAGTCACTGCTAAATGTACTACAGACAGAGCATTTAATAAACTGAGGTACTGAGTCACTGATAAATGTACTACAGACAGAGCATTTAACAAACTGAGCTACTGAGTCACTGCTAAATGTACTACAGGCAGAGCATTTAACAAACTGAGCTACTCAGTCACTGCTAAATGTACTACAGACAGAGCATTTAACAAACTGAGCTACTGAGTCACTGCTAAATGTACTGCAGACAGAGCATTTAACAAACTGAGCAACTCAGTCACTGCTAAATGTACTACAGACAGAGCATTTAACAAACTGAGCTACTGAGTCAATGCTAAATGTACTACAGACCGATCATTTAACAAACTGAGCAACTGAGTCACTGCTAAATGTACTACATACAGAGCATTTAACAAACTGAGCAACTGAGTCACTGTTAAATGTACTACAGACAGAGCATCTAACAAACTGAGCTATTGTGTCACTGCTAAATGTACTACAGACAGAGCATTTAACAAACTGAGCTACTGAGTCACTGCTAAATGTACTACAGACAGAGCAATTAACAAACTGAGCTGCTCAGTCACTGCTAAATGTATTACAGACAGAGCATTTAACAAACTGAGCTACTGTGTCACTGGTAAATGTACTACAGACAGAGCATTTAACAAACTGAGCTACTGAGTCACTGCTAAATGTACTACAAACAGAGCATTTAACAAACTGAGCTACTGTGTCACTGCTAAATATACTACAGACTGAGCATTTAACAAACTGAGCTACTGAGTCACTGCTAAATTTACTACAGACAGAGCATTTAACCAACTGAGCTACTGTGTCACTGCTAAATGTACTACAGACAGAGCATTTAACAAACTGAGCTACTGAGTCACTGCTAAATGTACTACAGACAGAGCATTTAACAAACTGAGCTACTGTGTCACTGCTAAATGTACTACAGACAGAGCATTTAACAAACTGAGCTGCTGAGTCACTGCTAAATGTACTACAGACAGAGCATTTAAAAACGGAGCTACTGAGTCACTGCTGAATGTACTACAGACAGAGCATTTAACAAACTGAGCTACTGTGTCACTGCTAAATGTACTACAGACAGAGCATTTAACAAACTGAGCTACTGAGTCACTGCTAAATGTACTACAGACAGAGCATTTAACAAACTGAGCTACTGAGTCACTGCTAAATGTACTACAGACAGAGCATTTAACAAACTGAGCTACTGAGTCACTGCTAAATGTACTACAGACAGAGCATTTAACAAACTGAGCACTGAGTCACTGCTAAATGTACTACAGACAGAGCATTTAACAAACTGAGCTACTGTGTCACTGCTAAATGTACTACAGACAGAGCATTTAACAAACTGAGCCACTGAGTCACTGCTAAATGTACTACAGACAGAGAATTTAACAAACTGAGCTACTGAGTCACTGCTAAATGTACTACAGACAGAGCATTTAACAAACTGAGCTACTGAGTCACTGCTAAATGTACTACAGACAGAGCATTTAACAAACTGAGCTACTGAGTCACTGCTAAATGTACTACAGACAGAGCATTTAACAAACTGAGCTACTGAGTCACTGCTAAATGTACTACAGACAGAGCATTTAACAAACTGAGCTACTGAGTCACTGCTAAATGTACTACAGACAGAGCATTTAACAAACTGAGCTACTGAGTCACTGCTAAATGTACTACAGACAGAGCATTTAACAAACTGAGCTACTGAGTCACTGCTAAATGTACTACAGACAGAGCATTTAACAAACTGAGCTACTGAGTCACTGCTAAATGTACTACAGACAGAGCATTTAACAAACTGAGCTACTGAGTCACTGCTAAATGTACTACAGACAGAGCATTTAACAAACTGAGCTACTGAGTCACTGCTAAATGTACTACAGACAGAGCATTTAACAAACTGAGCTACTGAGTCACTGCTAAATGTACTACAGACAGAGCATTTAACAAACTGAGCTACTGAGTCACTGCTAAATGTACTACAGACAGAGCATTTAACAAACTGAGCTACTGAGTCACTGCTAAATGTACTACAGACAGAGCATTTAACAAACTGAGCTACTGTGTCACTGCTAAATGTACTACAGACAGAGCATTTAACAAACTGAGCTACTGAGTCACTGCTAAATGTACTACAGACAGAGCATTTAACAAACTGAGCTACTGTGTCACTGCTAAATGTACTACAGACAGAGCATTTAACAAACTGAGCTACTGAGTCACTGCTAAATGTACTACAGACAGAGCATTTAACAAACTGAGCTACTGTGTCACTGCTAAATGTACTACAGACAGAGCATTTAACAAACTGAGCTACTGAGTCACTGCTAAATGTACTACAGACAGAGCATTTAACAAACTGAGCTACTGAGTCACTGCTAAATGTACTACAGACAGAGCATTTAACAAACTGAGCTACTGTGTCACTGCTAAATGTACTACAGACAGAGCATTTAACAAACTGAGCTACTGAGTCACTGCTAAATGTACTACAGACAGAGCATTTAACAAACTGAGCTACTGAGTCACTGCTAAATGTACTACAGACAGAGCATTTAACAAACTGAGCTACTGAGTCACTGCTAAATGTACTACAGACAGAGCATTTAACAAACTGAGCTACTGAGTCACTGCTAAATGTACTACAGACAGAGCATTTAACAAACTGAGCTACTGAGTCACTGCTAAATGTACTACAGACAGAGCATTTAACAAACTGAGCTACTGAGTCACTGCTAAATGTACTACAGACAGAGCATTTAACAAACTGAGCTACTGAGTCACTGCTAAATGTACTACAGACAGAGCATTTAACAAACTGAGCTACTGAGTCACTGCTAAATGTACTACAGACAGAGCATTTAACAAACTGAGCTACTGAGTCACTGCTAAATGTACTACAGACAGAGCATTTAACAAACTGAGCTACTGAGTCACTGCTAAATGTACTACAGACAGAGCATTTAACAAACTGAGCTACTGAGTCACTGCTAAATGTACTACAGACAGAGCATTTAACAAACTGAGCTACTGAGTCACTGCTAAATGTACTACAGACAGAGCATTTAACAAACTGAGCTACTGAGTCACTGCTAAATGTACTACAGACAGAGCATTTAACAAACTGAGCTACTGTGTCACTGCTAAATGTACTACAGACAGAGCATTTAACAAACTGAGCTACTGAGTCACTGCTAAATGTACTACAGACAGAGCATTTAACAAACTGAGCTACTGAGTCACTGCTAAATGTACTACTGACAGACCATTTAACAAACTGAGCTACTGAGTCACTGCTAAATGTACTACAGACAGAGCATTTAACAAACTGAGCTACTGAGTCACTGCTAAATGTACTACAGACAGAGCATTTAACAAACTGAGCTACTGAGTCACTGCTAAATGTACTACAGACAGAGCATTTAACAAACTGAGCTACTGAGTCACTGCTAAATGTACTACAGACAGAGCATTTAACAAACTGAGCTACTGAGTCACTGCTAAATGTACTACAGACAGAGCATTTAACAAACTGAGCTACTGAGTCACTGCTAAATGTACTACAGACAGAGCATTTAACAAACTGAGCTACTGAGTCACTGCTAAATGTACTACAGACAGAGCATTTAACAAACTGAGCTACTGAGTCACTGCTAAGTGTACTACAGACAGAGCATTTAACAAACTGAGCTACTGAGTCACTGCTAAATGTACTACAAACAGAGCATTTAACAAACTGAGCTACTGAGTCACTGCTAAATGTACTACAGACAGAGCATTTAACAAACTGAGCTACTGAGTCACTGCTAAATGTACTACAGACAGAGCATTTAACAAACTGAGCTACTGAGTCACTGCTAAATGTACTACAGACAGAGCATTTAACAAACTGAGCTACTGAGTCACTGCTAAATGTACTACAGACAGCATTTAACAAACTGAGCTACTGTGTCACTGCTAAATGTACTACAGACAGAGCATTTAACAAACTGAGCTACTGAGTCACTGCTAAATGTACTACAGACAGAGCATTTAACAAACTGAGCTACTGAGTCACTGCTAAATGTACTACAGACAGAGCATTTAACAAACTGAGCTACTGAGTCACTGCTAAATGTACTACAGACAGAGCATTTAACAAACTGAGCTACTGTGTCACTGCTAAATGTACTACAGACAGAGCATTTAACAAACTGAGCTACTGAGTCACTGCTAAATGTACTACAGACAGAGCATTTAACAAACTGAGCTACTGTGTCACTGCTAAATGTACTACAGACAGAGCATTTAACAAACTGAGCTACTGAGTCACTGCTAAATGTACTACAGACAGAGCATTTAACAAACTGAGCTACTGAGTCACTGCTAAATGTACTACAGACAGAGCATTTAACAAACTGAGCTACTGAGTCACTGCTAAATGTACTACAGACAGAGCATTTAACAAACTGAGCTACTGAGTCACTGCTAAATGTACTACAGACAGAGCATTTAACAAACTGAGCTACTGTGTCACTGCTAAATGTACTACAGACAGAGCATTTAACAAACTGAGCTACTGAGTCACTGCTAAATGTACTACAGACAGAGCATTTAACAAACTGAGCTACTGAGTCACTGCTAAATGTACTACAGACAGAGCATTTAACAAACTGAGCTACTGAGTCACTGCTAAATGTACTACAGACAGAGCATTTAAGAAACTGAGCTACTGAGTCACTGCTAAATGTACTACAGACAGAGCATTTAACAAAATGAGCTACTGAGTCACTGCTAAATGTACTACAGACAGAGCATTTAACAAACTGAGCTACTGAGTCACTGCTAAATGTACTACAGACAGAGCATTTAACAAACTGAGCTACTGAGTCACTGCTAAATGTACTACAGACAGAGCATTTAACAAACTGAGCTACTGAGTCACTGCTAAATGTACTACAGACAGAGCATTTAACAAACTGAGCTACTGAGTCACTGCTAAATGTACTACAGACAGAGCATTTAACAAACTGAGCTACTGAGTCACTGCTAAATGTACTACAGACAGAGCATTTAACAAACTGAGCTACTGAGTCACTGCTAAATGTACTACAGACAGAGCATTTAACAAACTGAGCTACTGAGTCACTGCTAAATGTACTACAGACAGAGCATTTAACAAACTGAGCTACTGAGTCACTGCTAAATGTACTACAGACAGAGCATTTAACAAACTGAGCTACTGAGTCACTGCTAAATGTACTACAGACAGAGCATTTAACAAACTGAGCTACTGAGTCACAGCTAAATGTACTACAGACAGAGCATTTAACAAACTGAGCTACTGAGTCACTGCTAAATGTACTACAGACAGAGCATTTAACAAACTGAGCTACTGAGTCACTGCTAAATGTACTACAGACAGAGCATTTAACAAACTGAGCTACTGAGTCACTGCTAAATGTACTACAGACAGAGCATTTAACAAAATGAGCTACTGAGTCACTGCTAAATGTACTACAGGCAGAGCATTTAACAAACTGAGCTACTGAGTCACTGCTAAATGTACTACAGACAGAGCATTTAACAAACTGAGCTACTGTGTCACTGCTAAATGTACTACAGACAGAGCATTTAACAAACTGAGCTACTGAGTCACTGCTAAATGTACTACAGACAGAGCATTTAACAAACTGAGCTACTGAGTCACTGCTAAATGTACTACAGACAGAGCATTTAACAAACTGAGCTACTGAGTCACTGTTAAATGTACTACAGACAGAGCATTTAACAAACTGAGCTACTGAGTCACTGCTAAATGTACTACAGACAGAGCATTTAACAAACTGAGCTACTGAGTCACTGCTAAATGTACTACAGACAGAGCATTTAGCAAACTGAGCTACTGAGTCACTGCTAAATGTACTACAGACAGAGCATTTAACAAACTGAGCTACTGAGTCACTGCTAAATGTACTACAGACAGAGCATTTAACAAACTGAGCTACTGAGTCACTGCTAAATGTACTACAGACAGAGCATTTAACAAACTGAGCTACTGTGTCACTGCTAAATGTACTACAGACAGAGCATTTAACAAACTGAGCTACTGAGTCACTGCTAAATGTACTACAGACAGAGCATTTAACAAACTGAGCTACTGAGTCACTGCTAAATGTACTACAGACAGAGCATTTAACAAACTGAGCTACTGAGTCACTGCTAAATGTACTACAGACAGAGCATTTAACAAACTGAGCTACTGAGTCACTGCTAAATGTACTACAGACAGAGCATTTAACAAACTGAGCTACTGTGTCACTGCTAAATGTACTACAGACAGAGCATTTAACAAACTGAGCTACTGAGTCACTGCTAAATGTACTACAGACAGAGAATTTAACAAACTGAGCTACTGAGTCACTGCTAAATGTACTACAGACAGAGCATTTAACAAACTGAGCTACTGAGTCACTGCTAAATGTACTACAGACAGAGCATTTAACAAACTGAGCTACTGAGTCACTGCTAAATGTACTACAGACAGAGCATTTAACAAACTGAGCTACTGAGTCATTGCTAAATGTACTACAGACAGAGCATTTAACAAACTGAGCTACTGAGTCACTGCTAAATGTACTACAGACAGAGCATTTAACAAACTGAGCTACTGAGTCACTGCTAAATGTACTACAGACAGAGCATTTAACAAACTGAGCTACTGAGTCACTGCTAAATGTACTACAGACAGAGCATTTAACAAACTGAGCTACTGAGTCACTGCTAAATGTACTACAGACAGAGCATTTAACAAACTGAGCTACTGAGTCACTGCTAAATGTACTACAGACAGAGCATTTAACAAACTGAGCTACTGTGTCACTGCTAAATGTACTACAGACAGAGCATTTAACAAACTGAGCTACTGAGTCACTGCTAAATGTACTACAGACAGAGCATTTAACAAACTGAGCTACTGAGTCACTGCTAAATGTACTACAGACAGAGCATTTAACAAACTGAGCTACTGAGTCACTGCTAAATGTACTACAGACAGAGCATTTAACAAACTGAGCTACTGAGTCACTGCTAAATGTACTACAGACAGAGCATTTAACAAACTGAGCTACTGAGTCACTGCTAAATGTACTACAGACAGAGCATTTAACAAACTGAGCTACTGAGTCACTGCTAAATGTACTACAGACAGAGCATTTAACAAACTGAGCTACTGAGTCACTGCTAAATGTACTACAGACAGAGCATTTAACAAACTGAGCTACTGAGTCACTGCTAAATGTACTACAGACAGAGCATTTAACAAACTGAGCTACTGAGTCACTGCTAAATGTACTACAGACAGAGCATTTAACAAACTGAGCTACTGAGTCACTGCTAAATGTACTACAGACAGAGCATTTAACAAATTGAGTTACTGAGTCACTGCTAAATGTACTACAGACAGTGCATTTAACAAACTGAGCTACTGAGTCTCTGTTAAATGTACTACAGACAGAGCATTTAACAAACTGAGCAACTGAGTCACTGCTAAATGTACTACAGACAGAGCATTTAACAAACTGAGCTACTGAGTCACTGCTAAATGTACTACAGACAGAGCATTTAACAAACTGAGCTACTGAGTCACTGCTAAATGTACTACAGACAGAGCATTTAACAAACTGAGCTACTGAGTCACTGCTAAATGTACTACAGACAGAGCATTTAACAAACTGAGCTACTGAGTCACTGCTAAATGTACTACAGACAGAGCATTTAACAAACTGAGCTACTGAATCACTGCTAAATGTACTACAGACAGAGCATTTAACAAACTGAGCTACTGAGTCACTGCTAAATGTACTACAGACAGAGCATTTAACAAACTGAGCTACTGAGTCACTGCTAAATGTACTACAGACAGAGCATTTAACAAACTGAGCTACTGAGTCACTGCTAAATGTACTACAGACAGAGCATTTAACAAACTGAGCTACTGTGTCACTGCTAAATGTACTACAGACAGAGCATTTAACAAACTGAGCTACTGAGTCACTGCTAAATGTACTACAGAGCATTTAACAAATTGAGTTACTGAGTCACTGCTAAATGTACTACAGACAGTGCATTTAACAAACTGAGCTACTGAGTCACTGTTAAATGTACTACAGACAGAGCATTTAACAAACTGAGCAACTGAGTCACTGCTAAATGTACTACAGACAGAGCATTTAACAAACTGAGCTACTGAGTCACTGCTAAATGTACTACAGACAGAGCATTTAACAAACTGAGCTACTGAGTCACTGCTAAATGTACTACAGACAGAGCATTTAACAAACTGAGCTACTGAGTCACTGCTAAATGTACTACAGACAGAGCATTTAACAAACTGAGCTACTGAGTCACTGCTAAATGTACTACAGACAGAGCATTTAACAAACTGAGCTACTGAGTCACTGCTAAATGTACTACAGACAGAGCATTTAACAAACTGAGCTACTGTGTCACTGCTAAATGTACTACAGACAGAGCATTTAACAAACTGAGCTACTGAGTCACTGCTAAATGTACTACAGACAGAGCATTTAACAAACTGAGCTACTGAGTCACTGCTAAATGTACTACAGACAGAGCATTTAACAAACTGAGCTACTGAGTCACTGCTAAATGTACTACAGACAGAGCATTTAACAAACTGAGCTACTGTGTCACTGCTAAATGTACTACAGACAGAGCATTTAACAAACTGAGCTACTGAGTCACTGCTAAATGTACTACAGACAGAGCATTTAACAAACTGAGCTACTGAGTCACTGCTAAATGTACTACAGACAGAGCATTTAACAAACTGAGCTACTGAGTCACTGCTAAATGTACTACAGACAGAGCATTTAACAAACTGAGCTACTGTGTCACTGCTAAATGTACTACAGACAGAGCATTTAACAAACTGAGCTACTGAGTCACTGCTAAATGTACTACAGACAGAGCATTTAACAAACTGAGCTACTGAGTCACTGCTAAATGTACTACAGACAGAGCATTTAACAAACTGAGCTACTGAGTCACTGCTAAATGTACTACAGACAGAGCATTTAACAAACTGAGCTACTGAGTCACTGCTAAATGTACTACAGACAGAGCATTTAACAAACTGAGCTACTGAGTCACTGCTAAATGTACTACAGACAGAGCATTTAACAAACTGAGCTACTGAGTCACTGCTAAATGTACTACAGACAGAGCATTTAACAAACTGAGCTACTGAGTCACTGCTAAATGTACTACAGACAGAGCATTTAACAAACTGAGCTACTGTGTCACTGCTAAATGTACTACAGACAGAGCATTTAACAAACTGAGCTACTGAGTCACTGCTAAATGTACTACAGACAGAGCATTTAACAAACTGAGCTACTGAGTCACTGCTAAATGTACTACAGACAGAGCATTTAACAAACTGAGCTACTGAGTCACTGCTAAATGTACTACAGACAGAGCATTTAACAAACTGAGCTACTGAGTCACTGCTAAATGTACTACAGACAGAGCATTTAACAAACTGAGCTACTGAGTCACTGCTAAATGTACTACAGACAGAGCATTTAACAAACTGAGCTACTGAGTCACTGCTAAATGTACTACAGACAGAGCATTTAACAAACTGCGCTACTGAGTCACTGCTAAATGTACTACAGACAGAGCATTTAACAAACTGAGCTACTGAGTCACTGCTAAATGTACTACAGACAGAGCATTTAACAAACTGAGCTATTGAGTCACTGCTAAATGTACTACAGACAGAGCATTTAACAAACGGAGCTACTGAGTCGCTGCTAAATGTACTACAGACAGAGCATTTAACAAACTGAGCTACTGAGTCACTGCTAAATTTACTACAGACAGAGCATTTAACAAACTGAGCTACTGAGTCACTGCTAAATGTACTACAGACAGAGCATTTAACAAACTGAGCTACTGAGTCACTGCTAAATGTACTACAGACAGAGCATTTAACAAACTGAGCTACTGAGTCACTGCTAAATGTACTACAGACAGAGCATTTAACAAACTGAGCTACTGAGTCACTGCTAAATGTACTACAGACAGAGAATTTAACAAACTGGGCTACTGAGTCACTGCTAAATGTACTACAAACAGAGCATTTAACAAACTGAGCTACTGAGTCACTGCTAAATGTACTACAGACAGAGCATTTAACAAACTGAGCTACTGAGTCACTGCTAAATGTACTACAGACAGAGCATTTAACAAACTGCGCTACTGAGTCACTGCTAAATGTACTACAGACAGAGCATTTAACAAACTGAGCTACTGAGTCACTGCTAAATGTACTACAGACAGAGCATTTAACAAACTGAGCTACTGAGTCACTGCTAAATGTACTACAGACAGAGCATTTAACAAACTGAGCTACTGAGTCACTGCTAAATGTACTACAGACAGAGCATTTAACAAACTGAGCTACTGAGTCACTGCTAAATGTACTACAGACAGAGCATTTAACAAACTGAGCTACTGAGTCACTGCTAAATGTACTACAGACAGAGCATTTAACAAACTGAGCTACTGAGTCATTGCTAAATGTACTACAGACAGAGCATTTAACAAACTGAGCTACTGAGTCACAGCTAAATGTACTACAGACAGAGCATTTAACAAACTGAGCTACTGAGTCACTGCTAAATGTACTACAGACAGAGCATTTAACAAACTGAGCTACTGAGTCACTGCTAAATGTACTACAGGCAGAGCATTTAACAAACTGAGCTACTCAGTCACTGCTAAATGTACTACAGACAGAGCATTTAACAAACTGCGCTACTGAGTCACTGCTAAATGTACTACAGACAGAGCATTTAACAAACTGTGCTACTGAGTCACTGCTAAATGTACTACAGACAGAGCATTTAACAAACTGAGCTACTGAGTCACTGCTAAATTTACTACAGACAGAGCATTTAACAAACTGAGCTACTGAGTCACTGCTAAATGTACTACAGACAGAGCATTTAACAAACTGAGCTACTGAGTCACTGCTAAATGTACTACAGACAGAGAATTTAACAAACTGAGCTACTGAGTCACTGCTAAATGTACTACAGACAGAGCATTTAACAAACTGCGCTACTGAGTCACTGCTAAATGTACTACAGACAGAGCATTTAACAAACTGAGCTACTGAGTCACTGCTAAATGTACTACAGACAGAGCATTTAACAAACTGAGCTACTGAGTCACTGCTAAATGTACTACAGACAGAGCATTTAACAAACTGAGCTACTGAGTCACTGCTAAATGTACTACAGACAGAGCATTTAACAAACTGAGCTACTGTGTCACTGCTAAATGTACTACAGACAGAGCATTTAACAAACTGAGCTACTGAGTCACTGCTAAATGTACTACAGACAGAGCATTTAACAAACTGAGCTACTGAGTCACTGCTAAATGTACTACAGACAGAGCATTTAACAAACTGAGCTACTGAGTCACTGCTAAATGTACTACAGACAGAGCATTTAACAAACTGAGCTACTGAGTCACTGCTAAATGTACTACAGACAGAGCATTTAACAAACTGAGCTACTGAGTCAGTGCTAAATGTATTACAGACAGAGCATTTAACAAACTGCGCTACTGAGTCACTGCTAAATGTACTAAAGACAGAGCATTTAACAAACTGAGCTACTGAGTCACTGCTAAATGTACTACAGACAGAGCATTTAACAAACTGAGCTACTGAGTCACTGCTAAATGTACTACAGACAGAGCATTTAACAAACTGAGCTACTGAGTCACTGCTAAATGTACTACAGACAGAGCATTTTACAAACTAAGCTACTGAGTCACTGCTAAATGTACTACAGACAGAGCATTTAACAAACTGAGTTACTGTGTCACTGCTAAATGTACTACAAACAGAGCATTTAACAAACTGAGCTACTGAGTCACTGCTAAATGTACTACAGACAGAGCATTTAACAAACTGAGCTACTGAGTCACTGCTAAATGTACTACAGACAGAGCATTTAACAAACTGAGCTACTGAGTCACTGCTAAATGTACTACAGACAGAGCATTTAACAAACTGAGCTACTGAGTCACTGCTAAATGTACTACAGACAGAGCATTTAACAAACTGAGCTACTGAGTCACTGCTAAATGTACTACAGACAGAGCATTTAACAAACTGAGCTACTGAGTCACTGCTAAATGTACTACAGACAGAGCATTTAACAAACTGAGCTACTGAGTCACTGCTAAATGTACTACAGACAGAGCATTTAACAAACTGAGCTACTGAGTCACTGCTAAATGTACTACAGACAGAGCATTTAACAAACTGAGCTACTGAGTCACTGCTAAATGTACTACAGACAGAGCATTTAACAAACTGAGCTACTGAGTCACTGCTAAATGTACTACAGACAGAGCATTTAACAAACTGAGCTACTGAGTCACTGCTAAATGTACTACAGACAGAGCATTTAACAAACTGAGCTACTGAGTCACTGCTAAATGTACTACAGACAGAGCATTTAACAAACTGAGCTACTGTGTCACTGCTAAATGTACTACAGACAGAGCATTTAACAAACTGAGCTACTGAGTCACTGCTAAATGTACTACAGACAGAGCATTTAACAAACTGAGCTACTGAGTCACTGCTAAATGTACTACAGACAGAGCATTTAACAAACTGAGCTACTGAGTCACTGCTAAATGTACTACAGACAGAGCATTTAACAAACTGAGCTACTGAGTCACTGCTAAATGTACTACAGACAGAGCATTTAACAAACTGAGCTACTGAGTCACTGCTAAATGTACTACAGACAGAGCATTTAACAAACTGAGCTATTGAGTCACTGCTAAATGTACTACAGACAGAGCATTTAACTAACTGAGCTACTGAGTCACTGCTAAATGTACTACAGACAGAGCATTTAACAAACTGAGCTACTGAGTCACTGCTAAATGTACTACAGACAGAGCATTTAACAAACTGAGCTACTGAGTCACTGCTAAATGTACTACAGACAGAGCATTTAACAAACTGAGCTACTGAGTCACTGCTAAATGTACTACAGACAGAGCATTTAACAAACTGAGCTACTGAGTCACTGCTAAATGTACTACAGACAGAGCATTTAACAAACTGAGCAACTGAGTCACTGCTAAATGTACTACAGACAGAGCATTTAACAAACTGAGCTACTGAGTCACTGCTAAATGTACTACAGACAGAGCATTTAACAAACTGAGCTACTGAGTCACTGCTAAATGTACTACAGACAGAGCATTTAACAAACTGAGCTACTGAGTCACTGCTAAATGTACTACAGACAGAGCATTTAACAAACTGAGCTACTGAGTCACTGCTAAATGTACTACAGACAGAGCATTTAACAAACTGAGCTACTGAGTCACTGCTAAATGTACTACAGACAGAGCATTTAACAAACTGAGCTACTGAGTCACTGCTAAATGTACTACAGACAGAGCATTTAACAAACTGAGCTACTGAGTCACTGCTAAATGTACTACAGACAGAGCATTTAACAAACTGAGCTACTGAGTCACTGCTAAATGTACTACAGACAGAGCATTTAACAAACTGAGCTACTGAGTCACTGCTAAATGTACTACAGACAGAGCATTTAACAAACTGAGCTACTGTGTCACTGCTAAATGTACTACAGACAGAGCATTTAACAAACTGAGCTACTGAGTCACTGCTAAATGTACTACAGACAGAGCATTTAACAAACTGAGCTACTGAGTCACTGCTAAATGTACTACAGACAGAGCATTTAACAAACTGAGCTACTGAGTCACTGCTAAATGTACTACAGACAGAGCATTTAACAAACTGAGCTACTGAGTCACTGCTAAATGTACTACAGACAGAGCATTTAACAAACTGAGCTACTGAGTCACTGCTAAACGTACTACAGACAGAGCATTTAACAAACTGAGCTACTGAGTCACTGCTAAATGTACTACAGACAGAGCATTTAACAAACTGAGCTACTGAGTCACTGCTAAATGTACTACAGACAGAGCATTTAACAAACTGAGCTACTGAGTCACTGCTAAATGTACTACAGACAGAGCATTTAACAAACTGAGCTACTGAGTCACTGCTAAATGTACTACAGACAGAGCATTTAACAAACTGAGCTACTGAGTCACTGCTAAATGTACTACAGACAGAGCATTTAACAAACTGAGCTACTGAGTCACTGCTAAATGTACTACAGACAGAGCATTTAACAAACTGAGCTACTGAGTCACTGCTAAATGTACTACAGACAGAGCATTTAACAAACTGAGCTACTGAGTCACTGCTAAATGTACTACAGACAGAGCATTTAACAAACTGAGCTACTGAGTCACTGCTAAATGTACTACAGACAGAGCATTTAACAAACTGAGCTACTGAGTCACTGCTAAATGTACTACAGACAGAGCATTTAACAAACTGAGCTACTGAGTCACTGCTAAATGTACTACAGACAGAGCATTTAACAAACTGAGCTACTGTGTCACTGCTAAATGTACTACAGACAGAGCATTTAACAAACTGAGCTACTGAGTCACTGCTAAATGTACTACAGACAGAGCATTTAACAAACTGAGTTACTGTGTCACTGCTAAATGTACTACAGACAGAGCATTTAACAAACTGAGCTACTGTGTCACTGCTAAATGTACTACAGACAGAGCATTTAACAAACTGAGCTACTGTGTCACTGCTAAATGTACTACAGACAGAGCATTTAACAAACTGAGCTACTGTGTCACTGCTAAATGTACTACAGACAGAGCATTTAACAAACTGAGCTACTGTGTCACTGCTAAATGTACTACAGACAGAGCATTTAACAAACTGAGTTACTGTGTCACTGCTAAATGTACTACAGACAGAGCATTTAACAAACTGAGCTACTGAGTCACTGCTAAATGTACTGCAGACAGAGCATTTAACAAACTGAGCTACTCAGTCACTGCTAAATGTACTACAGACAGAGCATTTAACAAACTGAGCTACTGAGTCAATGCTAAATGTACTACAGACTGATCATTTAACAAACTGAGCAACTGAGTCACAGCTAAATGTACTACATAAAGAGCATTTAACAAACTGAGCTACTGAGTCACTGCTAAATGTACTACAGACAGAGCATTTAACAAACTGAGCTATTGTGTCACTGCTAAATGTACTACAGACAGAGCATTTAACAAACTGAGCTACTGAGTCACTGCTAAATGTACTGCAGACAGAGCATTTAACAAACTGAGCTGCTCAGTCACTGCTAAATGTATTACAGACAGAGCATTTAACAAACTGAGCTACTGTGTCACTGCTAAATGTACTACAAACAGAGCACTTAACAAACTGAACTACTGAGTCACTGCTAAATGTACTACAAACAGAGCATTTAACAAACTGAGCTACTGTGTCACTGCTAAATATACTACAGACTGAGCATTTAACAAACTGAGCTACTGAGTCACTGCTAAATTTACTACAGACAGAGCATTTAACAAACTGAGCTACTGTGTCACTTCTAAATGTACTACAGACAGAGCATTTAACAAACTGAGCTACTGAGTCACTGCTAAATGTACTACAGAGCATTTAAGAAACTGAGCTACTGTGTCACAGCTAAATGTACTACAGACAGAGCATTTAACAAACTGAGCTACTGTGTCACTTCTAAATGTACTACAGACAGAGCATTTAACAAACTGAGCTGCTGAGTCACTGCTAAATGTACTACAGACAGAGCATTTAAAAACTGAGCTACTGAGTCACTGCTAAATGTACTACAGACAGAGCATTTAACAAACTGAGCTACTGTGTCACTGCTAAATGTACTGCAGACAGATCATTTAACAAACTGAGCAACTGATGCACTGCTAAATGTACTACAGACAGATAATTTAACAAACTGAGCTACTGAGTCACTGCTAAATGTACTACAGACAGAGCATTTAACAAACTGAGCTACTGAGTCACTGCTAAATGTACTACAGACAGAGCATTTAACAAACTGAGCTACTGAGTCACTGCTAAATGTTCTACAGACTGAGCATTTAACAAACTGAGCTACTGAGTCACTGCAAAATGTACTACAAACAGATCATTTAAAAAACTGAGCGACTGTGTCACTGCTAAATGTACTACAGACAGATCATTTAACAAACTGAGTCACTGCTAAATGTACTAATGGCAGAGCATTTAACAAACTGAGCTCTGAGTCACTGCTAAATATACTACAGGCAGAGCATTTAACAAACTGAGCTACTGAGTCACTGCTAAATGTACTACAGACAGAGCATTTAACAAAATGAGCTACTGAGTCATTGCTAAATGTACTACAGACAGAGCATTTAACAAACTGAGCTACTGAGTCACTGCTAAATGTACTACAGACAGAGCATTTAACAAACTGAGCTACTGAGTCGCTGCTAAATGTACTACAGACAGAGCATTTAACAAACTGAGCTACTGTGTCATTGCTAAAAGTACTACAGACCGATCATTTAACAAACTGAGCTACTGAGTCACTGCTAAATGTGCTACATACAGAGCATTTAACAAACTGAGCTACTGAGTCACTGCTAAATGTACTACAGAAAGAGCATTTAACAAACTGAGCTACTGTGTCACTGCTAAATGTACTACAGACAGAGCATTTAACAAACTGAGCAACGGAGTCACTGCTAAATGTACTACAGACAGAGCATTTAACAAACTGAGCTACTCAGTCACTGCTAAATGTATTACAGACAGAGCATTTAACAAACTGAGCTACTGTGTCACTGCTAAATGTACTACAGACAGAGCATTTAACAAACTGAGCTACTGAGTCACTGCTAAATGTACTACAGGCAGAGCATTTAACAAACTGAGCTACTGTGTCACGGCTAAATATACTACAGACTGAATATTTAACAAACTGAGCTATTGAGTCACTGCTAAATTTACTACAGACAGAGCATTTAACAAACTGAGCTACTCAGTCACTGCTAAATGTATTACAGACAGAGCATTTAACAAACTGAGCTACTGAGTCACTGCTAAATGTACTAAAGGCAGAGCATTTAACAAACTGAGCACTGAGTCACTGCTAAATGTACTACAGACAGAGCATTTAACAAACTGAGCTACTGTGTCACTACTAAATGTACTACAGACAGAGCATTTAACAAACTGAGCCACTGAGTCACTGCTAAATGTACTACAGACAGAGAATTTAACAAACTGAGCTATTGAGTCACTGCTAAATATACTACAGGCAGAGCATTTAACAAACTGAGCTACTGAGTCACTGCTAAATGTACTACAGACAGAGAATTTAACAAACTGAGCTACTGAGTCACTGCTAAATGTACTACAGACAGAGCATTTAACAAACTGAGCTACTGAGTCACTGCTAAATGTACTACAGACAGAGCATTTAACAAACTGAGTTACTGTGTCACTGCTAAATGTACTACAGACAGAGCATTTAACAAACTGAGCTACTCAGTCACTGCTAAATGTACTACAGACAGAGCATTTAACAAACTGAGCTACTGAGGCAATGCTAAATGTACTACAGACCGATCATTTAACAAACTGAGCAACTGAGTCACAGCTAAATGTACTACATAAAGAGCATTTAACAAACTGAGCTACTGAGTCACTGCTAAATGTACTACAGACAGAGCATTTAACAAACTGAGCTATTGTGTCACTGCTAAATGTACTACAGACAGAGCATTTAACAAACTGAGCTACTGAGTCACTGCTAAATGTACTGCAGACAGAGCATTTAACAAACTGAGCTGCTCAGTCACTGCTAAATGTATTACAGGCAGAGCATTTAACAAACTGGGCTACTGTGTCACTGCTAAATATACTACAGACTGAGCATTTAACAAACTGAGCTACTGAGTCACTGCTAAATTTACTACAGACAGAGCATTTAAAAAACGGAGCTTCTGTGTCACTGCTAAATGTGCTGCAGACAGAGCATTTAACAAACTGAACTACTGAGTCATTGCTAAATGTACTACAAACAGAGCATTTAACAAACTGAGCTACTGTGTCACTGCTAAATATACTACAGACTGAGCATTTAACAAACTGAGCTACTGAGTCACTGCTAAATTTACTACAGACAGAGCATTTAAAAAACGGAGCTTCTGTGTCACTGCTAAATGTGCTGCAGACAGAGCATTTAACAAACTGAGCTACTGAGTCACTGCTAAATGTACTACAGAGCATTTAAGAAACTGAGCTACTGTGTCACAGCTAAATGTACTACAGACAGAGCATTTAACAAACTGAGCTGCTGAGTCACTGCTAAATGTACTACAGACAGAGCATTTAAAAACTGAGCTACTGAGTCACTGCTAAATGTACTACAGACAGAGCATTTAACAAACTGAGCTACTGAGTCACTGCTAAATGTACTACAGACAGAGCATTTAACAAACTGAGCTACTGTGTCACTGCTAAATGTACTGCAGACAGATCATTTAACAAACTGAGCTACTGATGCACTGCTAAATGTACTACAGACAGATAATTTAACAAACTGAGCTACTGAGTCACTGCTAAATGTACTACAGACAGAGCATTTAACAAACTGAGCTACTGAGTCACTGCTAAATGTACTACAGACAGAGCATTTAACAAACTGAGCTACTGAGTCACTGCTAAATGTTCTACAGACTGAGCATTTAACAAACTGAGCTACTGAGTCACTGCTAAATGTACTACAGACAGAGCATTTAACAAACTGAGCTACTGAGTCACTGCAAAATGTACTACAAACAGATCATTTAAAAAACTGAGCTACTGTGTCACTGCTAAATGTACTACAGACAGATCATTTAACAAACTGAGTCACTGCTAAATGTACTAATGGCAGAGCATTTAACAAACTGAGCTCTGAGTCACTGCTAAATGTACTACAGACAGAGCATTTAACAAACTGAGCTACTGTGTCACTGCTAAATGTACTACAGATAGAGCATTTAACAAACTGAGCAACAGAGTCACTGCTAAATGTACTACAGACAGAGAATTTAACAAACTGAGCTACTGAGTCACTGCTAAATATACTACAGGCAGAGCATTTAACAAACTGAGCTACTGAGTCACTGCTAAATGTACTACAGACAGAGCATTTAACAAAATGAGCTACTGAGTCATTGCTAAATGTACTACAGACAGAGAATTTAACAAACTGAGCAACTGAGTCACTTCTAAATGTACTACAGACAGAGCATTTAACAAACTGAGCTACTGAGTCACTGCTAAATGTACTACAGACAGAGCATTTAACAAACTGAGCTACTGAGTCGCTGCTAAATGTACTACAGACAGAGCATTTAACAAACTGAGCTACTGTGTCACTGCTAAAAGTACTACAGACCGATCATTTAACAAACTGAGCTACTGAGTCACTGCTAAATGTGCTACATACAGAGCATTTAACAAACTGAGCTACTGAGTCACTGCTAAATGTACTACAGACAGAGCATTTAACAAACTGAGCTACTGTGTCACTGCTAAATGTACTACAGACAGAGCATTTAACAAACTGAGCAACGGAGTCACTGCTAAATGTACTACAGACAGAGCATTTAACAAACTGAGCTACTCAGTCACTGCTAAATTTATTACAGACAGAGCATTTAACAAACTGAGCTACTGTGTCACTGCTAAATGTACTACAGACAGAGCATTTAACAAACTGAGCTACTGAGTCACTGCTAAATGTACTACAGACAGAGCATTTAACAAACTGAGCTACTGTGTCACGGCTAAATATACTACAGACTGAGTATTTAACAAACTGAGCTACTGAGTCACTGCTAAATTTACTACAGACAGAGCAATTAACAAACTGAGCTACTCAGTCACTGCTAAATGTATTACAGACAGAGCATTTAACAAACTGAGCTACTGAGTCACTTCTAAATGTACTAAAGGCAGAGCATTTAACAAACTGAGCACTGAGTCACTGCTAAATGTATTACAGACAGAGCATTTAACAAACTGAGCTACTGTGTCACTGCTAAATGTACTACAGACAGAGCATTTAACAAACTGAGCTACTGAGTCACTGCTAAATGTACTACAGACAGAGCATTTAACAAACTGAGCTACTGTGTCACGGCTAAATATACTACAGACTGAATATTTAACAAACTGAGCTATTGAGTCACTGCTAAATTTACTACAGACAGAGCATTTAACAAACTGAGCTACTCAGTCACTGCTAAATGTATTACAGACAGAGCATTTAACAAACTGAGCTACTGAGTCACTGCTAAATGTACTAAAGGCAGAGCATTTAACAAACTGAGCACTGAGTCACTGCTAAATGTACTACAGACAGAGCATTTAACAAACTGAGCTACTTTGTCACTACTAAATGTACTACAGACAGAGCATTTAACAAACTGAGCCACTGAGTCACTGCTAAATGTACTACAGACAGAGAATTTACCAAACTGAGCTATTGAGTCACTGCTAAATATACTACAGGCAGAGCATTTAACAAACTGAGCTACTGAGTCACTGCTAAATGTACTACAGACAGAGAATTTAACAAACTGAGCTACTGAGTCACTGCTAAATGTACTACAGACAGAGCATTTAACAAACTGAGCTACTGAGTCACTGCTAAATGTACTACAGACAGAGCATTTAACAAACTGAGTTACTGTGTCACTGCTAAATGTACTACAGACAGAGCATTTAACAAACTGAGCTACTGAGTCACTGCTAAATGTACTGCAGACAGAGCATTTAACAAACTGAGCTACTCAGTCACTGCTAAATGTACTACAGACAGAGCATTTAACAAACTGAGCTACTGAGGCAATGCTAAATGTACTACAGACCGATCATTTAACAAACTGAGCAACTGAGTCACAGCTAAATGTACTACATAAAGAGCATTTAACAAACTGAGCTACTGAGTCACTGCTAAATGTACTACAGACAGAGCATTTAACAAACTGAGCTATTGTGTCACTGCTAAATGTACTACAGACAGAGCATTTAACAAACTGAGCTACTGAGTCACTGCTAAATGTACTGCAGACAGAGCATTTAACAAACTGAGCTGCTCAGTCACTGCTAAATGTATTACAGGCAGAGCATTTAACAAACTGGGCTACTGTGTCACTGCTAAATGTACTACAGACAGAGCACTTAACAAACTGAACTACTGAGTCATTGCTAAATGTACTACAAACAGAGCATTTAACAAACTGAGCTACTGTGTCACTGCTAAATATACTACAGACTGAGCATTTAACAAACTGAGCTACTGAGTCACTGGTAAATTTACTACAGACAGAGCATTTAACAAACGGAGCTACTGTGTCACTGCTAAATGTACTACAGACAGAGCATTTAACAAACTGAGCTACTGAGTCACTGCTAAATGTACTACAGAGCATTTAAGAAACTGAGCTACTGTGTCACAGCTAAATGTACTACAGACAGAGCATTTAACAAACTGAGCTGCTGAGTCACTGCTAAATGTACTACAGACAGAGCATTTAAAAACTGAGCTACTGAGTCACTGCTAAATGTACTACAGACAGAGCATTTAACAAACTGAGCTACTGAGTCACTGCTAAATGTACTACAGACAGAGCATTTAACAAACTGAGCTACTGTGTCACTGCTAAATGTACTGCAGACAGATCATTTAACAAACTGAGCTACTGATGCACTGCTAAATGTACTACAGACAGATAATTTAACAAACTGAGCTACTGAGTCACTGCTAAATGTACTACAGACAGAGCATTTAACAAACTGAGCTACTGAGTCACTGCTAAATGTACTACAGACAGAGCATTTAACAAACTGAGCTACTGAGTCACTGCTAAATGTTCTACAGACTGAGCATTTAACAAACTGAGCTACTGAGTCACTGCTAAATGTACTACAGACAGAGCATTTAACAAACTGAGCTACTGAGTCACTGCAAAATGTACTACAAACAGATCATTTAAAAAACTGAGCTACTGTGTCACTGCTAAATGTACGACAGACAGATAATTTAACAAACTGAGTCACTGCTAAATGTACTAATGGCAGAGCATTTAACAAACTGAGCTCTGAGTCACTGCTAAATGTACTACAGACAGAGCATTTAACAAACTGAGCTACTGTGTCACTGCTAAATGTACTACAGATAGAGCATTTAACAAACTGAGCAACAGAGTCACTGCTAAATGTACTACAGACAGAGAATTTAACAAACTGAGCTACTGAGTCACTGCTAAATATACTACAGGCAGAGCATTTAACAAACTGAGCTACTGAGTCACTGCTAAATGTACTACAGACAGAGCATTTAACAAAATGAGCTACTGAGTCATTGCTAAATGTACTACAGACAGAGAATTTAACAAACTGAGCTACTGAGTCACTTCTAAATGTACTACAGACAGAGCATTTAACAAACTGAGCTACTGAGTCACTGCTAAATGTACTACAGACAGAGCATTTGACAAACTGAGCTACTGAGTCGCTGCTAAATGTACTACAGACAGAGCATTTAACAAACTGAGCTACTGTGTCACTGCTAAAAGTACTACAGACCGATCATTTAACAAACTGAGCTACTGAGTCACTGCTAAATGTGCTACATACAGAGCATTTAGCAAACTGAGCTACTGAGTCACTGCTAAATGTACTACAGACAGAGCATTTAACAAACTGAGCTACTGTGTCACTGCTAAATGTACTACAGACAGAGCATTTAACAAACTGAGCAACGGAGTCACTGCTAAATGTACTACAGACAGAGCATTTAACAAACTGAGCTACTCAGTCACTGCTAAATGTATTACAGACAGAGCATTTAACAAACTGAGCTACTGTGTCACTGCTAAATGTACTACAGACAGAGCATTTAACAAACTGAGCTACTGAGTCACTGCTAAATGTACTACAGACAGAGCATTTAACAAACTGAGCTACTGTGTCACGGTTAAATATACTACAGACTGAGCATTTAACAAACTGAGCTACTGAGTCACTGCTAAATTTACTACAGACAGAGCATTTAACAAACTGAGCTACTCATTCACTGCTAAATGTATTACAGACAGAGCATTTAACAAACTGAGCTACTGAGTCACTGCTAAATGTACTACAGACAGAGCATTTAACAAACTGAGCTACTGTGTCACTACTAAATGTACTACAGACAGAGCATTTAACAAACTGAGTTACTGTGTCACTGCTAAATGAACTACAGAGCATTTAACAAACTGAGCTACTGTGTCATTGCTAAATGTACTACAGACAGAGCATTTAACAAACTGAGCTACTGTGTCACTGCTAAATGTACTACAGACAGAGCATTTAGCAAACTGAGCTACTGAGTCACTGCTAAATTTACTACAGACAGAGCATTTAACAAACTGAGCTACTGAGTCACTGCTAAATTTACTACAGACAGAGCATTTAACAAACTGAGCTACTGAGTCACTGCTAAATGTACTACAGACAGAGCATTTAACAAACTGAGCTACTGTGTCACTGCTAAATGTACTACAGACAGAGCATTTAACAAACTGAGCTACTGAGTCACTGCTAAATGTACTACAGACAGAGCATTTAACAAACTGAGTGACTGTGTCACTGCTAAATGTACTACAGACAGAGCATTTAACAAACTGAACTACTGAGTCACTGCTAAATGTATTACAGACAGAGAATTTAACAAAATGAGCTACTGCGTCACTGCTAAATGTACTACAGACAGAGCATTTAACAAACTGAGCTATTGAGTCACTGCTAAATGTACTACAGACAGAGCAGTTAACTAACTGAGCTACTGAGTCACTGCTAAATGTACTACAGACAGAGCATTTAACAAACTGAGCTATTGAGTCACTGCTAAATGTACTACAGACAGAGCATTTAACAAACTTAGCTACTGAGTCACTGCTAAATGTACTACAGACAGAGCAATTAACAAATTGAGCTACTGTGTCACTGCTAAATGTACTACAGACAGAGCATTAACAACCTGAGCTACTGAGTCACTGCTAAATGTATTACAGACAGAGCATTTAACAGACTGAGCTACTGTGTCACTGCTAAATGTACTACAGACAGAGCATTTAACAAACTGAGTTACTGTGTCACTGCTAAATGTACTACAGACAGAGCATTTAACAAACTGAGTTACTGTGTCACTGCTAAATGTACTACAGATAGAGCATTTAACAAACTGAGCTACTGTCACTGCTAAATGTACTACATACAGAGCATTTAACAAACTGAGCTAATGTGTCACTGCTAAATTTACTACAGACAGAGCAATTATCAAACTGAGCTACTGTGTCACTGCTAAATGTACTACAGACAGAGCATTTAACAAACTGAGCTACTGTGTCACTGCTAAATGTACTACAGACAGAGCATTTAACAAACTGAGTTACTGTGTCACTGCTAAATGTACTACAGACAGAGCATTTAACAAACTGAGCTACTGAGTCACTGCTAAATGTACTGCAGACAGAGCATTTAACAAACTGAGCTACTCAGTCACTGCTAAATGTACTACAGACAGAGCATTTAACAAACTGAGCTACTGAGTCAATGCTAAATGTACTACAGACCAATCATTTAACAAACTGAGCAACTGAGTCACTGCTAAATGTACTACAGACAGAGCATTTAACAAACTGAGCTACTGTGTCACTGCTAAATGTACTACAGACAGAGCATTTAACAAACTGAGCTACAGAGTCACTGCTAAACGTACTACTGACAGAGCATTTAACAAACTGAGCTACTGAGTCACTGCTAAATGTACTACAGACAGAGCATTTAACAAACTTGAGCTACTGAGTCACTGCTAAATGTACTACAGACAGAGAATTTAACAAACTGGGCTACTGAGTCACTGCTAAATGTACTACAGACAGAGCATTTAACAAACTGAGCTACTGAGTCACTGCTAAATGTACTACAGACAGAGCATTTAACAAACTGAGCTACTGAGTCACTGCTAAATGTACTACAGACAGAGCATTTAACAAACTGAGCTACTGAGTCACTGCTAAATGTACTACAGACAGAGCATTTAACAAACTGAGCTATTGAGTCACTGCTAAATGTACTACAGACAGAGCATTTAACAAACTTAGCTACTGAGTCACTGCTAAATGTACTACAGACAGAGCAATTAACAAATTGAGCTACTGTGTCACTGCTAAATGTACTACAGACAGAGCATTAACAACCTGAGCTACTGAGTCACTGCTAAATGTATTACAGACAGAGCATTTAACAGACTGAGCTACTGTGTCACTGCTAAATGTACTACAGACAGAGCATTTAACAAACTGAGTTACTGTGTCACTGCTAAATGTACTACAGACAGAGCATTTAACAAACTGAGTTACTGTGTCACTGCTAAATGTACTACAGATAGAGCATTTAACAAACTGAGCTACTGTCACTGCTAAATGTACTACATACAGAGCATTTAACAAACTGAGCTAATGTGTCACTGCTAAATTTACTACAGACAGAGCAATTATCAAACTGAGCTACTGTGTCACTGCTAAATGTACTACAGACAGAGCATTTAACAAACTGAGCTACTGTGTCACTGCTAAATGTACTACAGACAGAGCATTTAACAAACTGAGTTACTGTGTCACTGCTAAATGTACTACAGACAGAGCATTTAACAAACTGAGCTACTGAGTCACTGCTAAATGTACTGCAGACAGAGCATTTAACAAACTAAGCTACTCAGTCACTGCTAAATGTACTACAGACAGAGCATTTAACAAACTGAGCTACTGAGTCAATGCTAAATGTACTACAGACCAATCATTTAACAAACTGAGCAACTGAGTCACAGCTAAATGTACTACATACAGAGCATTTAACAAACTGAGCTACTGAGTCACTGCTAAATGTACTACAGACAGAGCATTTAACAAACTGAGCTATTGTGTCACTGCTAAATGTACTACAGACAGAGCATTTAACAAACTGAGCTACTGAGTCACTGCTAAATGCACTGCAGACAGAGCATTTAACAAACTGAGCTGCTCAGTCACTGCTAAATGTATTACAGACAGAGCATTTAACAAACTGAGCTACTGTGTCACTGCTAAATGTACTACAGACAGAGCACTTAACAAACTGAACTACTGAGTCACTGCTAAATGTACTACAAACAGAGCATTTAACAAACTGAGCTACTGTGTCACTGCTAAATGTACTACAGACAGAGCATTTAACAAACTGAGCTACTGAGTCACTGCTAAATGTACTACAGAGCATTTAAGAAACTGAGCTACCGTGTCACAGCTAAATGTACTACAGACAGAGCATTTAACAAACTGAGCTGCTGAGTCACTGCTAAATGTACTACAGACAGAGCATTTAAAAACTGAGCTACTGAGTCACTGCTAAATGTACTACAGACAGAGCATTTAACAAACTGAGCTACTGAGTCACTGCTAAATGTACTACAGACAGAGCATTTAACAAACTGAGCTACTGTGTCACTGCTAAATGTACTGCAGACAGATCATTTAACAAACTGAGCTACTGATGCACTGCTAAATGTACTACAGACAGATAATTTAACAAACTGAGCTACTGAGTCACTGCTAAATGTACTACAGACAGAGCATTTAACAAACTGAGCTACTGAGTCACTGCTAAATGTACTACAGACAGAGCATTTAACAAACTGAGCTACTGAGTCACTGCTAAATGTTCTACAGACTGAGCATTTAACAAACTGAGCTACTGAGTCACTGCTAAATGTACTACAGACAGAGCATTTAACAAACTGAGCTACTGAGTCACTGCAAAATGTACTACAGACAGATCATTTAACAAACTGAGTCACTGCTAAATGTACTAATGGCAGAGCATTTAACAAACTGAGCTCTGAGTCACTGCTAAATTTACTACAGACAGAGCATTTAACAATCTGAGCTACTGTGTCACTGCTAAATGTACTACAGACAGAGCATTTAACAAATTGAGCAACAGAGTCACTGCTAAATGTACTACAGACAGAGAATTTAACAAACTGAGCTACAGAGTCACTGCTAAATATACTACAGGCAGAGCATTTAACAAACTGAGCTACTGAGTCACTGCTAAATGTACTACAGACAGAGCATTTAACAAACTGAGCTACTGTGTCACTGCTAAATGTATTACAAACAGAGCATTTAACAAACTGAGCTACTGAGTCACTGCTAAATGTACTACAGATAATTTAACAAACTGAGCTACTGTGTCACTGCTAAATGTACTACAGACAGAGCATTTAATAAACTGAGATACTGAGTCACTGATAAATGTACTACAGACAGAGCATTTAACAAAATGAGCTACTGAGTCACTGCTAAATGTACTACAGGCAGAGCATTTAACAAACTGAGCTACTCAGTCACTGCTAAATGTACTACAGACAGAGCATTTAACAAACTGAGCTACTGTGTCACTGCTAAATGTACTACAGACAGAGCATTTAACAAACTGAGCTACTGAGTCACTGCTAAATGTACTACAGACAGAGCATTTAACAAACTGAGCTACTGTGTCACTGCTAAATGTACTACAGACAGATTATTTAACAAACTGAGCTGCTGAGTCACTGCTAAATGTACTACAGACAGAGCATTTAAAAACTGAGCTACTGAGTCACTGCTGAATGTACTACAGACAGAGCATTTAACAAACTGAGCTACTGTGTCACTGCTAAATGTACTACAGACAGATCATTTAACAAACTGAGCTACTGAGTCACTGATAAATGTACTAAAGGCAGAGCATTTAACAAACTGAGCACTGAGTCACTGCTAAATGTACTACAGACAGAGAATTTAACAAACTGAGCTACTGTGTCACGGCTAAATATACTACAGGCAGAGCATTTAACAAACTGAGCTACTGAGTCACTGCTAAATGTACTACAGACAGAGCATTTAACAAACTGAGCTACTGAGTCACTGCTAAATGTACTACAGACAGAGCATTTAACAAACTGAGCTTCTGTGTCACTGCTAAATGTACTACAAACAGAGCATTTAACAAACTGAGCTACTGAGTCACTGCTAAATGTACTGCAGACAAAGCATTTAACAAACTGCGCTACTGAGTCACTGCTAAATGTACTACAGACAGAGCATTTAACAAACTGAGCTACTGAGTCACTGCTAAATGTACTACAGACAGCATTTAACAAACTGAGCTACTGTGTCACTGCTAAATGTACTACAGAGAGCATTTAACAAACTGAGCTACTGAGTCATGTTAAATGTACTACAGACAGAGCATTTAACAAACGGAGCTACTGAGTCGCTGCTAAATGTACTACAGACAGAGCATTTAACAAACTGAGCTACTGAGTCACTGCTAAATTTACTACAGACAGAGCATTTAACAAACTGAGCTACTGAGTCACTGCTAAATGTACTACAGACAGAGCATTTAACAAACTGAGCTACTGTGTCACTGCTAAATGTACTACAGACAGAGCATTTAACAAACTGAGCTACTGAGTCACTGCTAAATGTACTACTGACAGAGCATTTAACAAACTGAGCTACTGAGTCACTGCTAAATGTACTACAGACAGAGCATTTAACAAACTTGAGCTACTGAGTCACTGCTAAATGTACTACAGACAGAGAATTTAACAAACTGGGCTACTGAGTCACTGCTAAATGTACTACAGACAGAGCATTTAACAAACTGAGCTACTGAGTCACTGCTAAATGTACTACAGACAGAGCATTTAACAAACTGAGCTACTGAGTCACTGCTAAATGTACTACAGACAGAGCATTTAAGAAACTGAGCTACTGAGTCACTGCTAAATGTACTACAGACAGAGCATTTAACAAACTGAGCTATTGAGTCACTGCTAAATGTACTACAGACAGAGCATTTAACAAACTTAGCTACTGAGTCACTGCTAAATGTACTACAGACAGAGCATTTAACAAATTGAACTACTGTGTCACTGCTAAATGTACTACAGACAGAGCATTTAACAACCTGAGCTACTGAGTCACTGCTAAATGTACTACAGACAGAGCATTTAACAAACTGAGCTACTGTGTCACTGCTAAATGTACTACAGACAGAGCATTTAACAAACTGAGCTACTGTGTCACTGCTAAATGTACTACAGACAGAGCATTTAACAAACTGAGTTACTGTGTCACTGCTAAATGTACTACAGACAGAGCATTTAACAAACTGAGTTACTGTGTCACTGCTAAATGTACTACATACAGAGCATTTAACAAACTGAGCTACTAAGTCACTGCTAAATTTACTACAGACAGAGCAATTATCAAACTGAGCTACTGTGTCACTGCTAAATGTATTACAGACAGAGCATTTAACAAACTGAGCTACTGTGTCACTGCTAAATGTACTACAAACAGAGCATTTAACAAACTGAGTTACTGTGTCACTGCTAAATGTACTACAGACAGAGCATTTAACAAACTGAGTTACTGTGTCACGGCTAAATGTACTACAGACAGAGCATTTAACAAACTGAGCTACTGTGTCACTGCTAAATGTACTACAGACAGAGCATTTAGCAAACTGAGCTACTGTCACTGCTAAATGTACTACAGACAGAGCCTTTAACAAACTTAGCTACTGTCACCACTAAATGTACTACAGACAGAGCATTTAACAAACTGAGCTACTGAGTCACTGCTAAATGTACTACAGACAGAGCATTTAACAAACTGAGCTACTGAGTCACTGCTAAAGGTACTACAGAAAGAGCATTTTACAAACTGAGCTACTGAGTCATTGCTAAATGTACTACAGACAGAGCATTTTACAAACTGAGCTACTGAGTCACTGCTAAATGTACTACAGACAGAGCATTTAACAAACTGAGCTACTGAGTCACTGCTAAATGTACTGCAGACAGAGCATTTAACAAACTGAGTTACTGAGTCACTGCTAAATGTACTACAGACAGAGCATTTTACAAACTGAGCTACTGAATCACTGCTAAATGTACTACAGACAGAGCATTTTACAAACTGAGCTACTGAGCCACTAATAAATGTACTACAGACAGAGTATTTAACAAACTGAGCTACTGTGTCACTGCTAAATGTACTATAGACAGAGCACTTAACAAACTGAGCTACTGAGTCACTGCTAAATGTACTACAGACAGAGCATTTAACAACCTGAGCTACTGAGTCACTGCTAAATGTACTACAGACAGAGCATTTAACAAACTGAGCTACTGAGTCACTGCTAAATGTTCTACAGACAGAGCGATTAACAAACTGAGCTACTGTGTCACTGCTGAATGTACTACAGACAGAGCATTTAACAAACTGAGTTACTGTCACTGCTAAATGTACTACAAACAGAGCATTTAACAAACTGAGCTACTGAGTCACTGCTAAATGTACTACAGACAGAGCATTTAACAAACTGAGCTACTGAGTCACTGCTAAATGTACTACAGACAGAGCATTTAACAAACTGAGCTACTGAGTCACTGCTAAATGTACTACAGACAGAGCATTTAACAAACTGAGCTACTGAGTCACTGCTAAATGTACTACAGACAGAGCATTTAACAAACTGAGCTACTGAGTCACTGCTAAATGTACTACAGACAGAGCATTTAACAAACTGAGCTACTGAGTCACTGCTAAATGTACTACAGACAGAGCATTTAACAAACTGAGCTACTGAATCACTGCTAAATGTACTACAGACAGAGCATTTAACAAACTGATCTACTGTCACTGCTAAATGTACTACAGACAGAGCATTTAACAAACTGAGCTACTGAGTCACTGCAGTGACATTTACCTAACTTCTGAAAAGATTGCACAATACAAGAGATTATCATTTGAAGAAGAAAATGAATCAGGAGTCACTGTGTCTTTTTTTGATTGTGCAGGAGCATCTTTTACAAATTTTGAAAAATAAAAATCTCTTTTAAAATCTATGTTAAGCTCGGAGCCTGACCTGCTGGTTCAATTAACTTAAAGCTAGTTGGACACTTGTCTGCACTGGTTTGATGGTATCAGCACAAGATACATGCAAGACAGAGCCTTGGGGTACTGCTCTGATTATAGGAGCTTCCAGGTACTAATGTGAATAATAGATACAATTCTGGAAAGTCATTCTTAGTAGTAGCATTTTTATGGGTGATGTTTAGTTAAAAACAAGAAACATTTATTAGAAAAAGACATAAAATGAATATGAATGCCATAGGATGACTCATTTCCCTTCTTTCTGAATTTTAGAGTTTTACTTACTACTGGACAGATGGAAGCCAAATGGACTTTCAGTACTGGGCCCGTGGTGCCCCTTCTCATAGCTGGTATTCTCCAGCTTGCGTGGTGATGGAAACAAAAGGTGACTTACTTTCATTTCTTTGCTAATGACATGATTTGATAACATTTGCTAAGGATTTCTGTTGCCTTTCTGTAGGTTTATCTTTCATTTACATTTTGTTAACTTTGATTTCATTTGTACTGTGTGTGATTTTAGTCAGTGTCTTTAGTAAGAACATGTTATAAGGGTCATAAATTCATGGTGCTGAAAGCTATTAAATGCCGAGATGTTACTAAGGTGTGACAAAAAAATCACATTACAGTGAGTATAATAAAACTTACAGCATGCATGGTAATTATACAAGGAGAAAATTAAATTAAAAACATAAACTCATTAATCAGCAATAAGAGCTGTTCCCATTAGTGTAAAAATAACAATACTGGTAAGAACTATCGTGATGCATAGAAATATCAGACATTTGACTTCAAAGAAGAAACCCTAAGATACAGAAACATTCCCCAGATTGCAATAAGCAGAGATGCACAAAGTGTGCCCACACAGGCTGTTTGTTATTTACATACACACTTAGTGCAAGCAGCAGAGACTGAGCAGCAGAGGTGTTTGACGTAGATGTTAATTAAGATATAATGAGATGGTAATGAACAACAGTATTAAAATGAGGATTCTGGGTATTTAGTTATTTATTTGACATTTGTTTACTGGGAAAGTCTGACAGGGCCAGAAAGTACCCATTTTCAGTGCAGGTCTAGGGAGAAGAGCTCTACAATCACAATCTTGCAAATATTTATTTCAAATATTTTGTACCGTATTCATTGTACCGCAATTCAGAAATATACAATGAGTATAACACAGTGTGCAAAAGCCAGTGTTTATGAGCACAGAAAAATCAAAATTTGCATGCAGGATAGTCACAGGAATATGCTAGGGCTAGCCACAACACCAGTGAGCATATGTATGCAATAGACTATTAGTGCCACTATAAGCCACAATCATGAGTGTTGTCTCCCTCACACTATGCTTAGCATTTCATGGTCTTCATAACACCAACATTGCAGACCAGTACCACAAGAATAAGGTCACCATAAAACAGCTGGTAGACAGGTGTTGGCCACATATGCAGACCACTGGTACCACATCTCCAGGCCACTGGGAGTGTTGGACTACCCATCCCATTGAATACAAATATATGTCTAGTTATACATATATGAGTTATAAAGACCTTCCAGAAACTAACACAGTGGGGGTATCTACATAATTTCCTCAATGCCATGCTGCAGTATGTTGGGGGTGTATATGTGGTTTCAATGTACCACAGAGGAGAAAGCCAAAGTCATGTAGGACACCTACAAAGTAGCTTATTTCACTGAGGTGCTGGGGCCATAAACTACATCCACATTGAAATAAAGGTCCTGACTGAAGACCAGGGAAGAAGGTATGTTAATCATAAAGTTCCACTCTTTTAACTGGCAGGTAGTCTGTAATGCATAGGGTATTTTCTACAATGTGTCTGCAGGTGATCCAGGCAGTTAACATGAACCTTACATATGGCACACCTGTAACCTTTACCTTAACAGTTTGTGAGGAGATACTTTCCACATGGCCATCTTCTTGACAATGTTGGATATGCCTTAGAATCTTGGTTTATGATGCCTACCCAAAATCCCCACACTTTGACAGAGAATGCTTACAACTATGCTCTGGCAAACATATGGGTTGTTTCTTGTTCCGATTTCTTTCATTTTCAAACTGGTATTATTTTATGAAGTTATAAAACTAATAAAGCATTCAAAAATATAGATGGGTTGCTGTGGAGCATGATTTGGGCTTCACTGTCTGGATGTATCTGGTGGAGACTTGTGGTATGATTCTGGCATATGTGCGAAGATATTATCAGTGTGTGAAATGGTGCATGACATGCAAGTTAATAAACAGTTGCAGGAAGGAGGGTAAATTCAAGATAATCATCTCTCAGCACAACAGGCACTTGAAGCTTTGCTAGGGAAGGAGTCAGTGACTGAACTATTGCAACAGGGATGAGCATGCTAGATGAAGGTGGGTGCAGTATGCCATAACACTGGCAAAGAGGCAGCAGTTAGCATATCACCTTGGTACCTACAATGGTTAAAGGGATGCATGTAGACCCATTACAAGATTGTACTTGTCCTTGCATAAGCTGGCCACACTGTGCATCAGATATAGGCAACCTAAGTAACAGAGTACAAAGGGCAGGGCATCATCATTTATACATATGGTGGAAGGAATACAGATTTGCTGTGTGCTCTACAGGAATATGTCTGAGTGCTATAAAAAATGAAAACTGCATTGTACACTGTTTGTAGGAGTGAGCTGGGTCCAGAGGGCAATTATTAAAGAGCACTTTGGGAGGGGTCACTATCATGAGTTGTCTTTGTCTGTGAAGGACTGCTTGTTGCAATGGTGGGACACAACCTCATTGTTAGGTACTGCACTACGGCTCAATATAATGGACAGGTACATGGTATGTGTAGGAGATGAGCAAGCATCCTGTGCATGCCAGTGCCCACAGGAGCTGCCACTAACCAGGAGTTTCACGGGTGAAATCACAGACCTGGTCATATTAAGCTAAATGATTGTGAATGATGTCCACTACTAGGCGTGCTCTTGCTGTGAGTACGATGAATCGGGGAGCGACCTCTCCAGCCTGTAGGCACTCTCCACACCAGATGTCATCATGGTCTTGCTGTGAGTACGATGAATCGGGGAGCGACCTCTCCAGCCTGTAGGCACTCTACACACCAGATGTCATCATGGAAGTGCTGGCACTGTGTGATTATCAGCTCAGCTATCTATGTCCATGATGGTTACCATCTCTGGATGCAGCCGGTATGAGGCATGTGCACATGCAGAGGGGGACTGGCCTTGTGTCGGAATGCAATTGTGTCTGTCCAAGATGTCACACTTATGAGACATGTACTTTTTAAAGTCATTCTGCACACCCTGCAGGAACTGTGTCATCCCAGCAAAGGCTGAGGTGGTACCAGCCTGTGCCTTCATGATGGTGCTGCACTATTTTGGGCTGGGTTACACTCAGTGACATAGTTAGTGCTGGGAAGAGGGTGGTACTCAGGGTCTATATCATATATTCGAAAACTGACAATGTCAAATGGTCTAAAGAGCAAAAATGCCGGAACTCGAAGATCTGTTATTAAGATTACAGTACAGTGAAGATCAGAATATTTGCCCTTTCCTCACTGTAGTGCGACCTTGGCATTGGAATATATATATTTAGCTGGGGGTATGGGGGGCTGTATGGAGTTCGAGTTCCGGCTTTTTCGCTCTTTAGACCATTCGACATTGTCAGCTTTCGATTATATGATAGAGACCCAGTACTCATGCTTTCTGTATGCAACAGCACACACACAGACGCACACACACACACACACACACACACACACACACACACACACACACACACACACACACACACACACACACACACACACACACACACACACACACACACACACACACGCACACACACGCACACATGCACACACGTACACATACACACACACGCACACACGCACACACGCACACACGCACACACGCACACACACACACACACACACACACACACACGCACACGCACGCACACACACACACACGCGTGCACACACACTCATCTGATCCCCCATCCTATGGGGTTTGTGACAGACACTGACAGCTGGACTACAGGGGGTGACACATTCTTCTGACTGCTTGTGTCTGCAGCTGTATCCATGGTCTGGGTAGGGGATCTTGTGTGCAGACTCCCTCTGTCCCTGACTATGCCAGATGTTCACTAAAATCATTGTCAGAGTCAGTCATCTGCCCACCATCAGGTGGTGGAAGTTCGATGGTGGAGGAGCTGGACAAAGAATCACTTGTAAAGATACTAAAGCAGAAGATGCAATCTAAATGACCACCCTACTTCATTCCCTGTGCAGATATAGCAGGATGGTCAATATTAGCATTAAAGAGTAATATAATCTTAACATAAAGTCAAGTTAAATGGTAGAGATGGCAAGGGGGCGGAAGAACACTGAGATGAAAGGAACACAAAGTCAGTGCAGTGAAGGCAACAGAGAATGAGAGCTTATGATCAGAAGAAAGGGCTCCTTAAAGAAAAAAATCATACAAATTGTGTAAGGGCATGAGCTGAAAACAGCACTGCAGCTAAGGATGGAATAGTAAATAATTGGCGGGATATTTTAAATACAGGCTAAGTGGGGTTGAGACAACGTTATAAAGTAAAAGAAGTGTGGGAACTTGGACACGTTTAAAGCGTGTAGTTTAGATTAAGAGATTAGCTTGATGCTAAGTGTACAGGAAGTAGCTCATGCTTTTGGTATGTAGGTATGCATGAGGAGAAGGCGCTACATATCTGTGGTGTGATGAAGGTAGACAAAGTAGTAAGTATTAGGTATTAAGAATCAGGAGTTACAAAACATGTAAAGTATTACTGTGTAAAATTGATACCATGTTTTAACTGGAATCATAGCTGTCCTTCCATATCACTGCTGCAGTATTCTTCACTGAATGGATCTCCTACAAAGGATAGTCCAATATCCAGTCAGTATACCAAAGCCTTTGGATTTTATAAGCACTATACATCACATGTTTGCTTCCTGCATAAGGATAGGGCATAAAGGTGACGTACAGATGCAAATACTCTTTGCTGCCAGTAGGAATGCCATTATCAAACATTGGCCTGAACACCTGTCTTCTGTACTGGTTACCAAACCATCTTCAGGTAAGTGTCTTGTTGGATTTCTTCTGTATTTTTCTTAATATTGCTGTTACTTGTGTTCATGTCATCCAAGAGAGGGGAAAATTCCAGTGTGGAAGATAGATTCCTCATAAAGACCATCACGACCAGTGTCTTTTTTGCCTAGGTGCTTCCTACGACTATACACAGTGCTCTATCTGTCAAGTGTGTGTCCCTAAGACCCTCCATAGTCCTTTATCTTCCCTCTCTATGTATCTCAAGAACCAATGTCTTAAAATGTTGACTGAAGGTACTATGGTGGAATCCTGCCATCTAGACTTACAGCCATCTTCCAAGAGGAAGGCCAAAAAGTCTAGGCCTGATCCAGTTGCTCTCCAGCCCCCATCAGATGAATGTCTAGAAGCTAGTGAATGCACTGAAGAACTTCTGGTGCTTGAATAAGGTTCCTCTGCTGTGACCCTATTGGAGGCCAGCATGGATCTGAGTTCTCGAAAATCATCTGAGGCTCTTCAAATGTCTGATATGGGTATTGGAGGGAAATCTTAGTCTGGGAAGAGATTCCTACATTTATTGAATCCCACCAATGAGTAAGTTATCAGGGGTTGTTATGGAAGATGGGCCACCTAAGAAAAGCAAAAGACCAAACATGTTACCCCTACTGCTAAAGAGCCCAGCATAAATGGCAGGATTTTACTCAAGGCTTGTTTAATGCCTTGGTGGCCTTGAAGCCTCCTCAAGGGGTGTCAGTCTTTGCTCCTCCCTGGACTTCCATGCCTAGTAAGAGGACAAGGGAACCAAATTCCTAAAATGAGCACCTAGATAACGGGGAGGAATTCCTTGCATTCCTTTATCAAATTCCTTCTCCTCTGGACTATGGAAGAGGATTCATTAAGCCCAGATTCCACTTTGGAAGAATTATCATTTGGGGATACTATGACTTGTATAATGGAGTGCTTTAAGTTGGATTGTTCCCAGGCATCTGACATCCAAAAGGGATACTATACTTTTACAAATGGAGTCTCCTAATTCCTCTGCAGTCTCTCCTGTGTTGACAGTGCTTTTGGACACCTTATGTGCTCCCTCTGTGTTCCCTCTGTAATGACTCTCATCCTCTGCCCTCTAAGAAACCTGCCAAGTTCTACAAGGTGCTTGTGGACTGTAAGTTCTTGCTTAAATGTCCTTCTGCTGACCCTTCAGTGGTTTCAGTCTCATTTGATAATCCTTCTAAACTTTTACCTTCTACGTGTTTCCTTCTCAAAAGGAAAGTACAGGTATGGAATAGTTGGGTACAAAAGTATATACTGCTGCCACTTTATCATTTTGGGCTATTAATTACCAGACTCACATGACCAGGTATGTCTTGGCTCTCCTTTCTCACATAGCTAAGTTTGTGTCTGATCTGCCTGATTCAGAAGGAAAAGCTTCAGCCCTTTCCCTGCTTGGGTAAACATCCCAGGCCACTCGTCACTCCATAAAATGCAGTTATGATGCTGGTGATGTCTCTTCTAGGCCTACTATTTTTGATTCTGTGATGAGGCATTATTCTTGACTTCATTTTCAGGCCTTGCCTAATGACATTTGGATGCTCCTCTGGATAATAAAAATCTCTTTGGGACAGCAGCTGCTGATGACCTTTTTAAGTCCCTGCAGGATAAGGATAAGACCATTCAGGAACTCAAGCATATTTTTGTCTCCTTCATACCCAAATTTCAGAGGAATTACTATTTTTATTATTATTATTTATTTAACATTTGTTAACCGGGAAAGTCCAACTTGGAATAAAGCCAATTTTCAGTGGAGGCCCAGGGAGAAACACTCCAGACACATGTCTTTGTAACATGGGAGGAAACCGGAGTACCTGGAGAAAACCCACATGAATGCAGTGGGGGGCATGCAGACTCCACACAGAAGGTACTCCAGTTGAGAATTGAACCAAAGAACTTCTTTCTGTGAGGTTACAATGGTACCGCTGCACAACTGCACCATACTGCATTTGTCTGTAGGCAGACTCATCAACCTTCCAAAGGTAAGAAGGGGTCCAGGCATATTCCTCCTGCTAAGACCACTCAGACTACTACTTCTCAAACAAACCTGTTTGACATTTGACACTTTGCCTCCTCTTCCCATTAGCCAGGTCCACTTGTCTCTCCAACATTCTCTGTTTCTCCTAAATTGGCAACAGATCACCTCAGACTCTTGGGTGCTGTCTATTATTCATCAGGGTTATTTCATGAAATGGAAATCTCTTTCCCCCCTTTTCAGACAATCCTCAGCCTCCTACAGACCCACTCTCTCTTTTCCCAGATGTCTTACAGTCCTTTTTGGATCAGAGCAGCATTCAACGTGTTCCGCCCAACCAAATGGGAAGAGGTTTTTCCTCCAGGACATTTTTTGTTCCTCAGAAGGAGGGGACTTGAAGACCACTCCTGGATCTCTCTTTCCTCAACACTTTTCTCAAGGTCCCTTCTTTCAGGATGTTGTCTCTTTAGACTTTGTTTCCTCTTCTTGTCCCCTGGGCCTTCTTGGTCTCTCTAGACCTCAAAGATGCCTAGAATCACATCCCAATTCACTGTCTATTAAGGAAATGTTTATGTTTCTCTGTTTCTCCCTCTCATTTTCAGTTCTCTGCTTTGCCCTTGGGCCTTTCTACTGCCCCAAAGGTATTCACCAAATGCCCTGCTCCTGTAATTGCCTTTTGCAGGTTTCAAAGTATACAGCTATTCCCTTTTCTAGATGGCCTGCTTATTCAGGCTCCCTCTTTCAGCAGTCATCTACAAGATCTTCACCTTACCATTTGTCTTTTACAAAGTCTGAGGTTCACCATCAGTCCCAAAAAGTTGATGCTTATGCCATAATTTTGTCGGTTGCAGGATTCAGACCATTCCCATGTTTCTCTCTCTTCCTACTCACAAGGTTTTGTCTCTGACAACCTTCTTGAACCCTCTTTTGCTCTGTCCCCTCTCATGGATCTATGGCCTCCAGTATTCCCATTCTTCTTCTTGTCAGGTTCCATATGAAGCTTCAATGGTACCTCATATTGATGTGGCTTCATCCCCCAGAGTTCCCTGTTCCTTTGTTTCTTTGTCTCAGACTCAAGCTCCAGTGCTTGATTTAGTAAATGTTTCTTAATCCAAGACTGACCTTTCATGGTGCAGTTCCTTCCCAACAACTGTTCATGGACACCTCAGACCTAGGGTGGGGTGATTCTTGTGGCCCTCTGAAAGTTCAGGGTCTCCTGCATTTTCATCAGAGATCATACCATAGCAACATAAAAGAAATGAGTGTTCTTCTTCTGGGTCTGCAGACCTTTTATCCCCTTTTTCCCCAACCCCCTGAAAATGTTCATGGACAATATCACCATGATGTGGTGGAGCAAAAGGTAGGGGGGGTTCGAGGTCTTATCTCTTTTGCAGACTAGCTATTCAGGCCTGCAATTTGGATAGCAGTTATCAAGTGACTCTTCAAACAGTTTACATTTCTCCAGAGCAGTCTAGTGGCAGACTCTCTGGCAGTTCTAGAACAAAGGCTCATTAATGTATGCTTCACAGAGATGTGTTTCTGGACATAGTCCATTGATGGGATATTCCTCATGTACAGCTTTGTGCCTCCCCTCTGAACAGATAACTTCTTATATTATGTTCAGGAGTACCATGTCCTCTGACTTGGAAAGTGGAAGTCCTGTCTTTTCCATGAAGGGAATGTTTCTGTTCGCCTTTCCTCCCCTTCCTCTGCTAAGAGTTCTTGACAAAATCAAAAAGGACTCTCCCGAAATCTTGTTGGTGGCTACCTTTTGGCCCAGATAGTTATAGTTCCCCCTTCTTCTTTTCTGGCTAAGGGCAATCATCACAAGTTACCTCACCGGATGGATCTTCTTGAAAGACAGGGGATCCCTTAGCCATCCTCACCTGTTCACTTTTCAAATGACACTGTAGGTGACAGGGCTCTGATCCCTTTTAGGCACCTCTTTTCTAAGGATGTACTTCAGGTTCTGCAGGAGACCAGGAAATCCACTACCATAAAATCATATATGTCTTAGTGGAACAGATTTTCTGTGTGGTGCCTTTCTCGCCATCAGGATGTCTTCTCAGTAGGTGGTTTCTCTATTTCTCTCTTATTTATGTGATCTGCTCCATGCTGGCCTGGCACATTCTTCAATTAAAGCTCATCTGTCAGTTATCCCTGCTTGTCTGCCCTTGAACCCTCCTTTGGCCTTTCAGTTTGAGGTCAAGCAATTTCTGAAAGGAGTCCTTCATATCAGGCCCCAGATAAAACCTATTCTATCTTCTTGGGACCTCAATCAGCCCCTGATATAACTTATTCTTTCTTCTTGGGGCCTCAATTTTATTATTGAAAAATTGACTCAGGCTCCTTTTGAACTTGATAGCCCAGCTTGCTTGCAACTTTGTCCTTGGAAGACTGTTCTGCTGTTTGCTCTTACTACTGCTGAGAGAGTGTCTGAACTTCAGGCTCTTATGGCCATTCCTCCATTAATTTTTAACAGAGACAGGGTGTCTCTTTGTGCTAATCCTTATTTTATGCCCAAGGTGGTTAATGAGTTGTCCTTTAATCAGTCTATTCAGTTTCATTCTTCCCTGCATTCTGCCAGTGAGAAGGTTCTCCACACCTTGGACCTACACAGACAACTCAGACATTATTTAGATAAAACTAAGGGTATTCAGAAATCTGAGCAACTTTTGGATTCTTTTCATCCTAGGACTTTGATTTTAGCTATTTCCAACAAAATCATCTCTTCATGGATCACTAAGGCCATGTCCTTTTGTTATTCCTTTCATGGCAAATGTTTTTCTTTGTTTGTAAAGGCACATTTTACAGTTGCCTCTTCTGGCACCTTTTTCAAAGGTTTGGACACCAGTTCCATCCTGGAAGCTGCTATTTGGACTTCTGATCATACTTTTACTTAGAATTATAAACTGAATATCTTTCCAGGGCCAGGGCAGGTTTAGCCAGGGTTATCTGCATGGGTTTGTAGAGGGGGTCTTCTGTGCTTTCCTCCCCCTAGTCTTGTACTGCCTCTTGTGTAAAGAACAGTGCAACAGTGATATGGAAGGACATAGTACAGTTGTGTAAAATATTACCATCTTAGTAGATAGTAGATGTCCTTCTCTTCACTGTTTCAGTATTCACTCCCTCCATCCTTCATCCCCTCTGCTATAGCTCTTGCCCCTGTCTATTGTTACCCTCCTCACCAAAGGGCTGTCACTTCCTTTCCTTCTGAACTGTATTCTTCTGGATGTATATGTTCTACATTGTCCTTGGGGGTATTTTGTTCCTCCTGGGGCTATTCATTTCTGAGTATTTGAATCCATACATGTGTGTGCATTTGTTTATGAGCATGTCCTTGTGTGCAAATGCTCAAGTGAATGCAGTTATGAGTGTGTGAGTGAATGCGTATATGTGTGCATATATGTGTATGCATGAGTAAGTGTGTGCACAAGTGAGTGTGTGCATGCATGGGTGAATGTGTGTGTGTGTGTGTGTGTGTGTGTGTGTGTGTGTGTGTGTGTGTGTGTGTGTGTGTGTGTGTGTTTGTATGCATGAGTGTGTGTGTTTGACTATGAGAGTGTGAGTGTGCACAAGGGTGAATGTACATTTATGAGGGTCTATATTAGCAAAGCAAAAAACCCTATTCGCAAATACCAAAACATCGACCCCTATACTGTGAAACATGAAAATCCCGAACACACTAAACCATGAAAAAAATATATCTAACTGTAATAGTCTGCCAACCCCACAACCCGCTACATACTACCTACCCAAACAAAATAAATAAACCACATACATACACTAACCAAACCCTACTTCTAACCTAAACTAAAGCACCAAAACCCTACATCCAACACTACACTAAACCCCACAAACACAACTATCTATGCACTCTCCTTAACCCTTCCCTAACCCTAAGGTCTGTAACTACAGCACACATCCCCTACAGACATACACCTAAACAAAATAAAAGCACCAAAACCCTACCTCCAACACTACACTAAACCCCACAAACACAACTATCTATGCACTCTCCTTAACCCCTCCCTAACCCTAAGGTCCGTAACTACCACACACATCCCCAACAGACATACACCTAAACAAAATAAATAATACACATACATACACTTAAAAAACCCTACACCTAACACTACTCTAACTCTTCCATACAGTACCTATCTATGCACTTACCTTAACCCAAATCCTAACACTAAAGTCCTATCTATCGCACACTTACCTTACGGAGCTGTACCGCAGACGGGCCAACCAAAACAAATCGGCATTTCGAAATTCGCAGTTTTGACCATTCAGGGTTTACGTACTTCGTGCAATATGGTCCAATGTCTTTGTATTCGCCTAAAGGGATTTTCGATCGCGTAATAGGAACCCATTTGTGAGTGTGTCTGCGAGCATGCATGTGGGGCCATGAAGTATAGAAGTGGGACTTGATGAGATTCAGACACTAGTGTTAAACTCTTTAACCTACTACCTGAACTACTGCGCTACACTGTTTATCTTGGTCCTTTTGTTTTGAGATGTTGCCACTGTGTTAATATGGAAATGAGTATGTTTTCTCTGCATATATATGTGAGAATTATTACCTCTCAGTTTTTCCTCTTCTTTCACATTTTTTGTTATACATTTTTAGACTTATATCATGAATAAAGCCTTGATGAGGCTCCTACTTTCTCTCTTGTTTTAAATTTTCACTTCTTATTGTTACCCTATTTTAATTATATACCTTAATTAAAGCCGCGGTGGTACAGCGGTTGCGTTGTTGCCTCACAGCAAGAGGTTCTCCCATTCGATTCTCAGCTAGTGTGTGGAGAGTGCCTTCTGTGTGGAGTCTGCATGTCCTCCCCAAGGTTGAGTGGCCTCCGAAAGACATGCTTGAATGGGCATGCCTTTGCTGAAGGTTGGGTGTCAGGCTCGCAACTTGGCACCATACAAATCTACTCCCAATCATTAGCGGACTGGAGTTCCGCTGTGGCGACCCCTTACCGGGAAAAGCCGAAAAGACAAACAACCTTAATTATATAAATTCAAAATAAAGATAACTGTTGTTATAGATTATGTAACTCTAAAAAAACTACAAATTTATTTGCATTTTAATTTGCAAATGTCATTTCTTTGTACAGATGATTTATGTACATATATGTTTAAATTTGTGCAATATAGTACCAATGTAGGTGAGTGGTCATGATGACCATAAGATGCTTAGCCATATACTCCTTTAAGTAGGCAAACTTAAGTTCATACCTCCATTTTCAAGCACTTAATGGTGCTAACTCCCACAGTGAGCAGGGTTGCACATCGGAAATGTTCTGTATTCACATCCAATCATCATTATTAGCTTTAAAGGTAGTCAAAGAAGTGCTTCAGCCTCTAGTAGTAACTTATTCCATAGGTTGGGAATACACTGAGCTATGAATCTTTCTCTTCAGTGAATCTGGTTTATTTGTTAGTGTAGATTCAATTCCCTAGGTTGGGCATTGTTAGAGTCACTGGTATTAAAAACAAATAGGTCAAATAGGCTGGGGTCTTTCATGGCTTGAAACACAAGTCACAGACTGGGGGATTGTATAATGGTAAAATTATTAACCTCACAAACACAAGGTACAGGGTTTGATTCTCACTTTTAGAAGGAAATTTGTCTAGGCTTAAAATGGACCACAATGGCAGCTAGCCTAGTACTTACCTATGAACCCATGAACAGGTCACCTTAAGGCAGCCTTAGGGCTACTGAGTATAAGGTGAGTTGTGGTAGTCTACTGGAGTAGCTGAAAGATTCAAAGCCTTTGATTTACTTGGTAAGGCATCTCTGGGACTTTTCTAGTTGAGCAATATGCTTCAATTTATACATACCTAAGGTGGTATTGTAGTCAGTGATGGGACTGATAAGGGAAGACTAATATGGCAGGAGGATTTGTTTGGATTTTGAAAACACTACGCTGGAAATTAAGTGGGCCAGATAGAAGAATTTCCTGTCTATGATGGAAACATAATGACTGAACGAGAAACAATTATCCAAATAAGCACCTGTGTCTCTTACGGCCACGTCTGTCTGAAGGGAACTATCATTTAAAACCATATGATGTGGGAACAGCTTTTTACTGAATGTTAGTATGCTTCACTTTTTTCATTTAACTTGAGATCATTTTCGGTGCACCAGGTATCTGCATATTCAAATGGTTTTCACAATCAGCTACAAGCAGTGGTCAGAGAAGGCTCTAAGGTCTACAGAGGCTGGGGTGAAGAACTGAAAGTTGAATGGAGAGAAAGCACTAGAGTTCAATGAACTACTTAAGGCTATAGCGGGTCTATATTATATGTTCGAAGTTTGAAAACTTCGAAAGTTAAATCATCAAATTTAAATGCTCGAAGTTTCAAACATCGAACATATAATAATAATAAAAAAAAAACGGAACTTATCTGACTAGTGACTATAGTACGGTACAGGGGAGATTTCCCTTAATGCACTGTAGTGCAATCTTGAAGTTGGTATATTTAAAGAGCAGGGGTTGTGGGGTGCAGGGGGGTTTGCCCCCCTGCCTACAGCTGTTAGTTTTGGGTTTGTTTGTTTTTTTTACATATGTTCGAAGTTTTATAAATTCGAACATTTAAATTCAATATTTTAATGTTCAAAGTTATAAAACTTCGAACATATGATATTGACCTGGCTATAGCACTTAAGGAAAATGAGGAAATAGGTGAAGTTGAAGAAGAATGGCAGCACCTCGAAACAGCATGTGTGAGGGGTACAGGACAGACATGTGACTGAGCCAGGTATGAATGTGAGGTACGCAAGGAAAGCTGATGGTGGAATGCCAAAGTGCAGGAAGATATCAAAAGAAAGGAGTGCAGGAAAAGTGAGAGATAGAAAAGATGGACCAAACTAAGAAGGACTACTGGCTACTAACAAAGAGTCTAAGAGAGTAGTTTCAATAGCGAAAAACAAGATGAAAGGAGAGGAGGAGCCCACCATAGAAAAAGTAAGAACAGCACAGAGGAAAATGAAGTCAGAAAAAACAGACTCAGATGAGGTATCAGCAGATATGATCAAAATGTTGGGTAAGTTAAGGGAGAAATGGCTACTGAGGTTACTCATAGCAGTATGGAGAGAAAGGTATCGCAGAAGTAAGTGGAGAATAAGCATCCTAGTGCCAGTTTTAAACAACAAAGAGGACATTTACAACTCTGGGTAGCACAGAGGAATCAGACTCCTGTCACATTGCATGAAAGTTCTGGAGAGGGTGATGGATAAGTGAATACACAGAGGAAGAGAAAAGAAGATGATGCTATTTATCCAAAGTACAAGCAAAAAGTAAAGGTCTGTGGCTGACAAAGTTTGCTGATAACTACAAACTGGGAGTGGTCATAGAATCTCCAAATGATGTTAACATCCTACAAGAGGGAAACTAAATCCCAGTGGCTGGCAGAGGCATATAATGAAGAAAAATCAAACTCTCAAATATAAAAAACTCAAAGATTTATTATCACACAGACATGTAAGCGCTTTCACGGGTCCAAAAGACCGCTTCCTCAGACAATTTCCAATATCAAAGAGAACCTATTTAAACTTTAAAAACATGTCACATGACACTCACCATTAAACATTTTTAAAGTGACATATACATTATAAAATGCTAACTCATACATATGAAGCAATACATTCAACAATACATACGTAAAATGAAAAATGGTGAAAAATAAATGTTGATAAATAAGAATGAAAATTAATAAAAGTCATTAATAATTAGTGAACTTACTAGCTTTCATCTCATATAAAAATATAATAGCAACATAAAACCTTAAATTATATTTCTCTTTGATATTTGAAATTGTCTGAGGAAGCGGTCTTTTGGAGCCGTGAAAACGCTTATGTGTCTGTGTGATAATAAATTGTTGAGTTTTTTATATTTGAGAGTTTGATTTTTCTTCATTATATGCCTGTGCCAGCCACTGGGATTTAGTTTCTATTTTATTCATTTGGGCTGGATTTTGGTTTGTTTGTATCCTACGAGAGGGTCTTACACAAACAAATTATTGGTACCAAAGTCATAGCCTTAAACTGAATGCAAAAAAATATGTTATCATCCCTTTTGGTAAGAGTGATGTTCTTGCTAACTACCACATCAGTAAAATCACCTTAAGTATGCACTCAATGGTTAGAGACCTGGTTACACAGGTTGACAGCAACCTTACCTTTGATCACCATCTCTCCACAGTGGTAAGAAGGGCATTCTATATTGCTCATCTCATAAGTAAGGGCATAGCCGCCAGACAGAAAGAAGTTATAAAACCTCCCTGTACTCTTCCCTCACCAGGCAAATAATGGAGTACAACTTCCCGTTCCAAGCACATTCAGCAAATGGAGAGACCACAAAGGTTCCTCTCAAGGAAATTGAAGTCTTCAGCATCTGTCCTATGTGGATTATCTGAAATCACTGTCACTTTATTCTGTTTCATATAGACTTCTCGGAGGCAATCTCTGCCTTGCATACAATGCAATTTCTGACCCAGCTTTATTGGAAATGCTGCATGTCCATAAGTTAAATGGTGCATGAGTTATTCACTCTAAAGACCTTAACCTGGTAGGTGACATTAGTAGAACCTGCTGGAAGGACAGATTTGTCTCCCAGAAGTTACCACAATTTTGGAACAAACTCCCACTTCATGTCAAACAGAGCATGTCATTGTTTCTCTTCAAATGGAATTATCGATTGGAGGAGTAATTGTAAATTTACCCTAGAGGTTCCACCTGTGTCCCTCTTGGACAGGGGCAATAGCTGCTGATCGTGGAAATAAGGGTAGAACTTGACTAGACTTTTAAGAGCCTTATGGCTATTAGCCTAGTAACTTCCTATGAACAGTTCAGTTTAAGGTCAAGATGCAGCACAACTAACCCAAGGTTTGCAACGATACAGATAGTTGAAAAGAAGCTAGAGAAGAGGAAAGACTCCAACTGGGCATTCCTAGACTTGGAGACAGCATATGACAAGGTCTCAAGAAAGCTGATTTGCCAGTGTTGCAATGGTTTGAAGTCCCAGAAACACTGGTAGAATTACTGCAGGGTATGTACAAGGACCCTATGACTCAAGTACGGACAGTGCTCAGTCTCACAGAGGCATTCCCTGTGGAAGTGGGTGTGTATCAAGGGTCAGCCTTGAGCCCCCCTGCTGTTCATATTGATGATGGACTACATTAGCAAACAGGTCAGAGGGGACAAGTCAAACAATTGCTGTATACAGACAATGTGGCATTACACACAGACTCTGAGCAAGAACTTCAGCAAATGATAGAAGAATGGAATGCAAAACTGAAGGCACATGGGACAAAACTAAGCAAAGATAAGACAGCTGTAAATTGGGGTAATCAGAAGGAGCTGAAAATTGCAATATAAGGGAAAATTGTAGAACAAGTTAACATCTTCAAGTATATGGGGTTGGTTGAGGAAAAGGGAAGTTTGAATTAGGAGGTCAAACACAGAAAAAGGCAGTGGTCAAGGGCCAAGGGCCAGTTTGTGAAAGCAGCCCAAATGACCACAAAAGATACTGCTTTTTGCGATTAATGCATATTGCTAAAAGACATGTTTTTAAAATGTGGCAATCCTACAAAATTTGTAGACAACTCGATGCTAGAGGTGATCAATAAACATGAGTCTCATCATTTTCTGCCAATTCTGGGAGGACCTTGTGTGACCAACAGCAGAAGTCAGGATGTCCTAGATGGTGGGGATACTACATCAATGCCATCCATGGCTGAGACCACAAACTGAAACACAGAGACCTTCAGAAATTCTTTTATTGCAATCTATTTTACTGAAGGTCTCTCTGTGAAATTAATTCTGGAAAAGAATTGGTGTCTTCTAAGAGAATACCATTTGTGATTATGTGGGGCCAGGTCCATGAGTGGTACTCAGAAGGGGCAGGAATTTGAAATCAATATTAGAACACAGTTGGTCCAAACACCAACATAAGCAAAATTCTGAATTTATGGGGATGAAAAAGTGTGGTTGTTTCCCCTACTGCCCCAATATTCTGGTGTGCCATGAAATTGCTTTGAACAACCAGGTGGTTGCTATAAGAAACAGATTCAATTGTTTTACAACAAAGCTGGTATATTGTCCACTGTGTATGTTCTGCCCCTATTTTCACATAGGAAAAATGGAGAGGAGACTGAAGACTGCGGGACAGAATATATGAACATTTGTAAAAATGGAGAGGACACTGAAGACTGCGGGACAGAATATATGAACATTTGTAAAAATGGAGAGGAGACTGCGGGACAGAATATATGAACATTTGTAAAAATGGAGAGGAGACTGCGGGACAGAATATATGAACATTTGTAAAAATGGAGAGGAGACTGCAGGACAGAATATATGAACATTTGTAAAAATGGAGAGGAGACTGCGGGACAGAATATATGAACATTTGTAAAAATGGTGAGGAGACTGAAGACTGCGGGACAGAATATATGAACATTTGTAAAAATGGAGAGGAGACTGAGGGACAGAATATATGAATATTTTTATGAAATCAGAATGAAAAAAAGAGACCAATGCCCTCTACAAATGCATACAATGTTACCCACACTACACATTCAAATTTTGTATTTTGAAACAAATGCCTTCCAACAGTAATGAAAGGCCATGGACCTTATTACTGGAAAAATGTGAACTATATTGGCAGCTGTGTTTGAAAGCCAGTAACTAGCCTGACTCAATGAACATGTTTCAATTACATGTTTGCTCAAGTTAAAAGCACTGGAAAGATGAGCCCTAAATGCAGGGTTTATATTTTACATATTTTTCATACTTTTGTCTTAATTTTTCTGATTTTATAGGAAATTCATTTTATACTATATATATATATATATATATATATATATATATATATATATATATATATATATATATACATATATATGTATATATATATATATATATATATATATATATTTCCTTGTTTGCAAATTTTGTCAATTGAATTGCTCAGTGCTACATATTGTGGTGGCTCCTTTAAGATGATGTCTCATTTCCTGGGGGGATTGGCAGTCCTGTGATTGAACACAAAAGTTACAAATTGTGTGTGTACTTCCAGCAATGTTTATCTGAAGAAGTCCATGTATTTTTGTGAACGAAAGTGCTCATCTCTCATAGTTTTAAACAAGTTTTTATTTCAAAAAGTTTCTAGATTAAAGTTCTTTGGGATTTTACCTGCAGCAGTTTGTTTCCTTGAGCCTTCCACTTGTGTTTTAATCCATGTTTCTTCAGTTTGTTTTTTGGCCTAGTCAGCCAATAATGCCAGAAAGCATTTCATGCTTCTTATAGTACAGAAAAATCATGCTGATGCAAAACTGTTGTTTTATATATATATATATATATATATATATATATATATATATATATATATATATATATATATCTATCTATATATATATATATATATATATATATATATATATATATATATATATATACATATATATATATATATATATGTATATATATATATATATGGGTCTATGTTGTATTATCGAAAATACGATTCATCGAACTGTATTTCCAATAATACACTTCCGCGAAAACAGTAAAATGTAAAAAAAATTGGGGAGTGTGGGGGGCATAGCCCCCACATTATGCCAATAGTTTTTACTAAAGATATATATATCAATGTATTTCTAATGAATATACCTTCTTATAATAGTGACTACATTAAAATTATGTGGGGGGCTGTGCCCCACACTCCCATCCTTGTTTAATATTCTCACTCCAGGGTTGCACTGCAGTGGGGCAGGGGCTATATTCCATTTTCGACCAAATGAACTTCAACCAAGTGAGCTTTCAGTGAAGTGCAATGCCTGGTATCATTTTCGACTAAGTGTAATTCGACCAAATGTATGGAATCCATATCTATATATATATATATATATATATATATATATATATATATATATATATATATATATACAAATATATATATATATATATATCTATATATAAAATCCGTACTGTTTATTGAACAGCCGTTTCACCGAATGTGAAATGGCCGAGCACACTTTTGCGAAAGTGCTTTTCACCAAAAAAGCACTTTTGTGAAAGTATATTAAAAAAAAATAAACGTGGGGGAATGGTCGTTGCTCAGATTGTAGTACAGTGGGGATAATGGAATATTCCCTTTTCCCCACTGTAGTGCGATCTCGGAGTGAGAATATGAAAGTAAGGGTGTGGGGGGGCACAGCCCCTCATATGGGGGGTGCAGGGGGGCTTGCTTCCCTGGGTTAAAGTGAGTAACATATATAATATATATATATATATATAGATATATATATTTTGTTTTTTAATTTTTTTTTTTTGCACAGTTTAGCGAAAGTACTTTTTCACTGAAAAGCACTTTTGCTAAAGTGTGTTTGGTTGTTGTGGTTTCGTTAGTACGAGATCCATATATATATATATATATATATATATATATATATATATATATATATATATATATATATATATATATATATATATATATATATATATATATATATATATATATATATATTTTTTTTTTACTGTGGGCATTTTGAACCCACTTCAGTTGACTGAGAATGTTGACCCAAAATGCTGAATTCAGAATGCTGAAAAGTAAACTAAAGTGAAAATGAATACATTGACAACCTTGGTTTGATGTATTTGATATAGCAGGAGGTGACGTCACTCACCTCCTGCTATACATATTAATGTACTGTTAAACTGTACAATCAACAGTATGTTAATTCTACTATTTTGCAGGGGGGGCTATGCCCCCTGCACCCCCAACACCCCTTGCACATTAAATATACCATAGGTTTATAGGTGTGTACTAGGCTAATAGCCCTGGAGCCCTTACAAGCCTAGCCCATAGGATTACCCTGGCATCATGTCACCCAACATTATTTCCCAGTGCCTCTGTCAAGTAGAGTCACTGGAGTGATCCCTGGGGTGAAATTTCTATTTCCCATCCACTCATCAAGATTTCTTTTGAAGAGGGACAGTAAGGCGCTCTGCTTGACATGAATGGGAAGTCTATTCCATAGCATGTGCAGTCTCTCAGTTATGAACCTGTCCCTCCAGCTTGTTTTGTTGATTGTGGTAATGAGGCTGAGGTGTCTGGAGTGTGTAGTATGGAGGGACTGGGATTTCTTTAGATGTAGCATTTCTAACAGAGCTGGGTAAGGCATGGCTTTGTAAGCCAAGCAGAGATCGCCTCTAAGTAGGCGATATACGACAGAGAATAGTTGGAGTTTTTTGATTCTGCCCATATAGGACAAGTGTTTAAGGGCTAGGATCCTCTTTGTGAGGTACTTTTGTGGTCTCTCCAGTTGCTGCAGGTGTCTAGTGAGGTACATGCCAAATGGAGCATTGTACATGATGATTGCCCTAATGAGGGAAGAGTAGAGGGAGACAATGCCCTCTTTCTTCCTGGATGCAAAACCCTTAGTAATGAGATGTGCCACACAGAAGGACTTTCTGACCACAGTGGCAATGTAGTGGTCAAAAGAGAGGTTGCTGTCAACCTGTGTTCCCAGATCTCTTATGACAGCTTTTGTGTTCAGTGGACTACCATCGATGTGATAATTCATGGGAACCAGGTTTTTCCCAAGGGGGATGACAACATATTTTTTGGCATTGAGCTTAAGGCCATGGTACTGACACCAGTCATTGGTCTCAGTAAGGCCTTTCTGTAGGATGTCAACATCACTTGGGGAGTTAATTATGGCTCCCAACTTGCAATTGTCTGTGAACTTTGTTAGCCAGATTCCCTTCATGTTGGCCTGGAGTTCAGAGAAGTAGATACCAAACAGGAAAGGACCCAGGAACGAACCCTGTGGGACTCCACTCATGACTGGTTGACAGTCTGACTTGGAGTCAACCTCTTTCAGACTATGGGTTCTATCTGTGAGCTAGTTTTCAACCCACCTAGTGATATAGGGGTTGATGCCTAGCTTAGTGAGTTTTTCTATGATTCCTGAGTGGGGAATGGTATCAAAGGCCTTGGCCAGATCAAGGTAGGCTGTATGAACCACCTTGCCTTCATCCCCAGCTCTGGTGACTGACTCAAAGAAGTCAACTAGGTTGAGCAGGCATGATCTACTCTTCACAAACAAACTGTGTGGGATCCAGACTTTTGAGGTTCCCTATATCTTTGTTTATTAGGTCCATGATGATGTGTTCCATAGCTTTGCATATTAGACTTGTCAGGCTAATGGAGTGATAGTTCCTAGGGTCTGTAGTTGCTCCTCCTATGTGGAGAGGGATGACTGTAGCAGTGTGCCATTTGGTAGGGATAAAGCCTGAGGTGAGGCTGTGACTTGAACAGGGCACACAGGTGAGGTGCCAGTTCACTCTGTAGTTCATGTAGAACACAGCCAGGGATATTGTCAAGTCCCATAGAAGCTGTATTCTTGGCCATGGACAGTGCTGTTTTAACCTGTGCAGCAGTAATACTGGGTGCCTGGCAGTCTACTGATATTGTGATTTGTCCTTTGGTGGGGAGAGAGGGGTAAAGTTGGCACTGAATCTGTCGGCCAGTATATTGGCAATATCTGTTGGCTCGGTATAGGAGGTGCCATTGTGAAACATCTCAGAGCAAATCTGGATATTGCCATGGAGATTCTTTACATAACTATAGAAGGCCTTGTGGTTGTCTTTGCTATCTGCTGAAATTCTGTTTTCACAGCTAGCTTCAGATGATTTGATGAGGAATCTCAACTTTTTGTTGAGGCTGATAAGGGAGTTTTTCCAGTCTTGGGACTTCACCTTATTTCTCATCAGTTTCATCCTTCTGTTGTAGAGTTTGTTTATGGTGGGAGACCACCAGATTAGCTTCCTTTTTTGGAGGAGAGTGTCTTGGTTCTTTTGGGTATGGAGAGATCCATGCATTTGTGTAAGTGTTCGTACAGTGCATTAATGTATGATTTGGCAATCATGCAGCTGTTCTCCAATTGCATGGGTGCTGTGAATTTAGCCACCTCTGTTTTTAGGAGCCCAAAATTAGCCTTGGAGAAGTTTTTCATTGTGGTTATCTTTGCAGGGGGTGTATTTCCAAGGTGATTAGTTTGTGGTCGGATCTAACCAGGGAGGAGTTGACTATTGGTACAAAGCAATGGTCACCCATGTTGGTAAGGATCAGGTCAAGGATGTTGCTACCTCTAGTGGGGTAAGAATGAGCTGGTCCAGGGCACTGGAATTAATGAATTCCAGGAAATGTTGGGCAAGTGTATTGCTACATGGGTAGTTTTCCCAATTAATGGAAGGGTAGTTGAAGTTGCCCAGTATGAGAGTGTTAGGCTGGCCCCTAATATTCTGCAGGGTGCTTAGGAATGTGGATTGTGAGTCTTGGGTCATGGCTGGGGACCTTTAGCAGGCTATGACCTGAATCGCTGTCTTACCCAATGTTGTCTGCACCTGAAGTATTTCTGATGCATCATGTTGGGCTACCAGTCTGGAGATGTGCACATCCTTTATGAATATGGAAATACCACCACCTTTGGAGCTTCGGTCCAAGTTCTGGGGCAAAAGGTATGAAATGAGTTATAGTCTGGTAGTGCAGGGGTGCTATCTGCTGCTTTGAACCAGGTCTCTGTTACAGCACAAATGTCTATGTTCTCCATTTTAAGGAGTGGTTCAAGTGAGTGCATTTTGAGATTTAGACTTCTAGCATTGAGCAGCATGACCCTCAGATTGCATTTGTTTGTAGCTGTTACGGTGATAATTTGGTCTTTGGAACACCACCTAAAAAGGCACTATAGGGGTGGCAAGAGCCTTGGTCAGTATCCGGAAGCCCAGGGGCGACAGATGCAGGCCATCTCTGGCAAAGCATATAGGTCTTTCAGTCATGTCATCCCAGGCAGACACAAGATCCCCTTAGAATGACACCAGAAACTTAGCCAATTGTTGAAATCAATAATTTTCTGCTTGTACTGTGGTATCATTCTGGGTGATGGTAGGAGGCTGCTCAGGGCTAGGGTCATGCTCATTTGGGCTACATAATCTGAGATTTCCTCCATGTCTCTTTTCATGTAGTCCAGGGAGGTATGTCTCAGGTCATTCACACCCAGATGTCCAATGACAGAGTCATATTTATACCTGTCGTGGAGGGACCTGAGTGCATTCATTATGTGGAGGATCCTGGCACCTGACAGGCAGCTGACTGTTACTTTCTCCTTATTCAATCTAGTGAGTGGAACATCAGTGTGCCTCACTATTGAGTCACCTATGACTAGTCTGTTGGGCATGCTGTTTTGCCTTAGGGGCTTTGGTTGAGTGACACACTGTTTAGGTGAGTTATGTGTCTCGTGATTAGTGTTGTGTTGTGGTGGTTGAGTGAGTTTCTGCCTTGGAGGTCTCTGCTGTTTGTGTAGTACCAACTCTAGAATGCACTAAAATGAGGAAATGGGCTAATTCCCTGTTCCTCACTGAACCACGTTCCCCCTGCAGAATGTTGAACCCAAATGCTCAGCTTACACTACCCATCCGCTTTAGTGTAGTTGATACATTTTGGTCCGACCTTCTGCCAACGTGAAAACTGCAAGTCAACCACATGCTGGTTGACCAATGCAGTTTCCAGGTTTTCAGTTTAAACCTATACACACACACACACACATATATATATATATATATATATATATATATAATATATGTATATGTATGTATGTATATATATATATATATATATATATATATATATATATATATACATATATATATATATATATAGATATATATATATATATATATATATGTAAATGTATATATATATGTATATATATATATGTATATGTATATGTATATATATATATCTATATATATATATATATATATATATATATATATATATATATATATATAGATATATATATAGATATATATCTCAATAAGATCCCATTCCTGCTCTATAAATGATCTCATCAATTAAATGTTTTGTCTATCATCATCTGTGGTCAGCAAATCAGCAATTGACACATATATTATATTTCACTGCTAGCTTCAAAGCAATACATTTTAAATCATAGACATGCATACTTACAACACCAATGACTAACTCTTTCCAGAAGACAATATGCAGTATACCCAAACTAAGTGGGGTGGGCTACGCACTCACAGAGCCCACCCCCCCAAGTTGGGGGACTGTGCCACTCACACCCCCCCAACTATATATACTAACGCCAGGATCACACTACAGTAGGGAATATGGCATATACCTTTTACTTGCCTTATAGTACTATACACAGTACCAGTACTTCACTTCAATTAAATGAGATTCAGTGAAATGAGTTTTCAGTAATTTGAGCTTTCAGCAATTTGGTCAGAGTTAATGCAAATTCAGATGATCTAAGTTTCAGAACTTCAAAGATCATATGGCCAATGACCATATGGTCAAAGTTTTGAAACATTGAACATCAAATAAAATAAAAAATTAAGAGAAAAAAAGTTTTCTTTCACATTTTTGCAGGGCTCAAGCATTCTGAACCCCCCACACACACCTCCTGCTAATCAAATATACCAACTCCAAGACTGCACTACAGTGAGGAACATTCTTAGTTTAAAAACTTCGATCATATGGTCATTGGCCATATGATGTTCAAAGTTCTGAAACTTCAGTTATCTGAAGCAGACTTCAGTTATCTGAAGCAGACCTGTGTGTGTGTGGGTCTACTTTTGTCATTGAAAGTACACCCTACTGAATGTGAAAACTCCTACTCCTTTTAAGCGAAAGTGCTATTTAACGAAACCACACTTTCGTGAACTCCACATCACCAAAGAATGTTTGGCAGTTCCAGGATCATGTTGACCAGCAGGTGCAGTGTTTTTAAGTTGTCCATTACATTTGTAATGGGAGTCAAAGATGCACAGCAGTTGGGGTGTGATGGTATAGATCGCGGTACAGCGAGGATAAGGAAATGTACCATTTTCCCCACAGTAGTGCAATCTCAGTTTTAGTATATATAATTAGCAGGGGTGCAGGGGGGCTTTCCCCCTGAAAAATTTTGTTTTAGTGTATCTAGTTGGTGATTTGCTTTTCAGTGTTGTGGCGTTTGTGAAAGTGCGGTTTCGTTAAACAGCATTTTTGCTTAAAAGAAGTCAGCATTTTCAGATTCAGTAGGGTGTACTTTCGATGAATGAAAGTAGACCCATATGTGTGTGTATGTGTGTGTGTGTATGTATATATATATATATATATATATATATATATATATATATATATATATATATGTATATATAGATAAAGATATACATATATATATATATATATATATATATATATATATATATATATATATATATATATATATATATATATATATATATATATATGGGTACATGTCAGTACATCGACAAGTTAGAAGATCGACATCCACTTCACTGACACATGAAATAATCGACACTGCAAATCACGGACATTTAACAGGTAAGAAGTTTAAATTTCGCTAATCATGCCTACCATGTTTTAGTAAGTGTGGCAGTGTTATGCATGTGTGGTAGGCATGATTAGCGAAATTTAAACTTCTTACCTGTTAAATGTCCGTGATTTGCGGTATCGATTATTTCATGTGTCGGTGAAGTGGATGTCGATCTTCTAACTTGTCGATGTACTGACATGTACCCATATACATATATATATATATATATATATATATATATATATATATATATATATGTATATATATATATATATATAGATATATGTATATATAGTGTAGTGGTGCAGAGGTTAGTGTTGTCATCTCACAGCAAGAGGTTCTCTGGTTTGATTCTTGGCTGAGATACCTTCTGTGTGGAGTCTGCATGTTCTCCCTGTGTTCACATGGGTTTCCTCCGGGGACTCCGATTTCCTCCCACATTCTAAAGACGTGTCCGGAGCATTTCTCCCTGGGCCTCCACTGAAAATAGGCTCTGTCCTAGTTGGACTTTCCCAGTCAACAAATGTTAAATAAATAAATAAAGTGCGTGTGTGTTCATGTATCTGAAAAAAAGAATACAAAGTTAGCCAGTATAATTAGCCCTTGTGTCAACTACTGTACACCGTACACACGATGACAGCTAATTTCATATGGTAACATATTTTGTTTAGGATAAGTGGAAAAATGTCTGATATGCAGCATAAGTTGACCATGCACTACAGAGCATAGCTCATAAGTATTACATTTGTAACTTTGCACTGTCACAGAGTGAATGTCATGGCCTATAGTTATGAACTAGATGGCACCTCTTCACCTGTGCAGCCATATGTCGTGCATGAGCCTGCTGGAGAGGTTGCTTTGCTGCTGCTGTCAGCTGTTTACCATCACTATTGTCACTAGTGGGAGACATGATAAGCTGCACTACCTTTATGTGCCACTGGCTGTGGCTGCCATGCACCTGACTGATGCATGACATGAACTGCACTTACCAATATGTGACTGGCTGTGGCTGTCATGCAGTAGACCAGTGCGTGACATGAGCTGCACTACCACTATGTGTGACTGGCTGTGGCTGTTGTGCACCAGGCTGATGCATGACATGAGCTGCATGCACTACCACTATGTGTGACTGGCTGTGGCTGTTGTGCACCTGACCAATGCATGACATGAGCTGCGCTATATGTGACTGGCTGTGGATGTGGTGCAGCAGACTTATGTGTGACATGAGCTGCACTACCATTATGTGTCACTGGCTATGCCTGTTGTGCACCAGACTGATGCATGACATGAGCTACACTACCACTATGTTGATAAGTGTTATCTATAGGCCTTTTTTAGTGCCTTTTTTAGGTAAGGTTCAAATGACAAATTCACCACCGTAACAAGAACAGGCAAGCAAAAATTGAGGGTAATGCTACTCAATGGTAAAAATCTAAATCTCAAAATGCACTCATTTGAGGCATTCTTTAAAATGGATAACATCAATATCTGTGCAGTGACTGAGACCTTGTTCATACTTCAGAGAGCACCCCTGCATTACCAGGCTATAACTCATACCACACGTTTTGGCCATCTAACCTGGACCGGAACACCAAAGGTGGAGATGTGTCCGTATTCATTAAGGATATCCACACCACCAGGCTTGTTGCTCTGCATAATGCATCTGAGGTTATCCAAGTGCAACTAACTCTGAGCAAAACTGCAATCCAAATTGTAACTTGCTACAGATCCCCCACCATGCCTCAGGATTCCCACTCATCTTTTCTTGATATACTGGAAAATATTAGGGTTTAACCAAAAACCTAATATTGGGCAATTTCAACTGCCCTACCATTAACTGGGAAAACTACTCATGTACCAACTTCTTTGCTCAGTGCTTTCTGGAATAAATAAATTCCAATGCCCTGGATCAACTTATCCACACCCCCACCAGGTGCAACAATATCCTAGACCTAGTCATTACCAACATGAGTGACTAGTGTTCCACACCTGAAGTCAATTCCTCATTGGTCAGATCCGCCCATAAGCTAATCACCCTAGATATCCACATCCTGTCCCCACCCCCTATTAAGGAAGCCATGGTAAAAGATTTCTCCAAAGCCAATTTCATGCTTCTTAAGACAGAAGTGGCGAACTTCATGACACTCATGCAGACGGACAATACAGTCACGACTGCTGAATCCTACACAAATGCACTCTATAAGCACTTACATGAGTGCATGGATTGTGCTATCCCAAACAGAACCAAGATGCTATCCTCCAAAAAAGTAAGCCAATCTGGTGGTCCCCTGCCATAAAAAAACTCAACAACAGAAGGAAGAAACTGTTGCAAAAGAGAATAAAATCCCATGAGTGGAGGAGCTCCCTGGGCAGCCTCAGTAAGAAGCTGAGATCCCTTATAAGATCCTCCAAAGCTAGCTACAAAAACAAGATCACCACTGATTCTAAGGGCAACCACAAATCATCCTATAGCTATGTCAAGAATCTCAATGGCAACACCCATATCTGCTCTGAGTTACAGCGCAATGGCACATAAATTACAGAATCAACTGATACTGCCAACATCCTGACAGATAGGTTCAGTGCTAACATTTTCCCCCCTCTCACCCCATAAAGAGCCCATATATACACAGGAAGAATGCAGAGTCCCTGTAATCACAACTACAAAGGTAAAAACAGCACTCTCTAAAGCCAAAAACACAGCATCCATGGGACTGGACAACATCCCAGGCTGCGTTTTACATGAACTTCAGAACAAACTGGCTCCCCATCTAAGCACCATGTTCAATCATAGCCTCACATCAGGCTTTCTGCCCACTGAATGGTGCACAGCAACAGTTATCCCACTCCACAAAGGGGGAGCCACCACTGATCCTGGGAACTATCACCCTATTAGCCAGACGACCCTGGTCTGCAAGGCCATGGAACGTAACATCATGGATTTCATAAACAAAGACATAGTACACAGCTGGGCAGTTGTGGCCAAAGCAAAACATCACAAGTGTAAAGTACCCTGCGACCATATAATATAATTTGTCCTACATCACATAATAATCACATACAACAAATGTCCGTACTGGACATGACATATAACAACAAATATAAACAAGGAAATGAAACAGACGGAGCATATAAACTGCCACAAAAGTAAGCCAACATGTATGCATAAAATGACAGCAGCATCCATAGACAGTCTGTGGATATGTGTTCTGTCATACAATTCGAGTACTGTCCGGAAGATATGCCATCCCGGCCGCATGCAAAGGTGGCAACACTAACAATGTCCATAGCATGTCAGCAAACTCTGGACATATATGGTCCAAGCCATTCTTGTCCACATGTGTGAGGGTACAACGGGAATTACCCGAGTGGACATTACATGTCATGAAAGATAAGTCTTGTGTGTGTACCTATGTGCGTGTTGTGCAGCCATGTTTAAATTTGAAAATGCCACAGTAGTCCTCACAACCATACAGTTACCTGACATATGTACTTTATGCAATGTGTTCCCTTGACCGTGCCATGAGACAGCAACCAAACAAGAGATGGATGGAAGTGTCTGTAATATGTGTGTGGGTGTATGCAAACTGTAATAATCCCTAAAGGCGAGACTGTGTCGGATGCAGAGTAGACCAAACTGGAGGTGTATGACAGAGCAGTGTGCGAAGTGAGGGTTACCACCCGCACCTCTGTGCGACAGACAGTCCATCTGTGGCCAGTGTTGTCCGCTGACAATAACAAAACAAATGATAATTGGCCTGAGATATCATGGCAAAATATATTCCCTAACTTATTAGTGATACATGCATAGGTCAGTGATGTCGTATTTTAAACACCTACATCCTAAATGAAATAGTGTAAGCAGCTTAAATACTAAACAAATAACCTGTACTATTGTCAAAGAAGTGAAGTTCTGTCCCATGTACCGTCCGTGGTATATGCTATACTGCAAAGTCACGTAGTAATACTACAATTACCCTACATTGCCCAATGGAAAATGTGCCAATCCAATGTGAATCAGAAAGAAACACAAAGAACAAACATATAACAATCGTAAAGTAACCTGACAGTCCATATTGTATACCAAAATCACACAAACATATGAATATTAAAATGTGCTATACACATGAACAGGAACGTAACCGGCACATACACATAGGATGGTATATGCAGAACCGGGACATCCAAATGCAGAACCCATGCATGCATAATGCAATACCCAACATCCCCTGTATAGCACGCAACCCACACCCATGTCTGAATGTCCACCAAATCCAGCCATACTTAGGTTACCAACCTTGCGCAGCTGTACACCTACACATAGCGAGTATTACCCATATGTAGTAGGAAGTATCCCCCTAGGCAGTGTCAGGATTGCAAACTATGTATCCCAAGTTTGTAAACAACCCACCACATTTTCGTAAATCCAAAGGCCTGCACGTTCATGTTTTGGCAAAATGTGTGTACATCCCGCGTGGGATAAGTAAACTGTTTAAACATCAGAGTTGTTTACATGCCACGATGTCTAGTACTGTACACATCTGGACAAAAGTTGTATGTGTAGTCACGGTACTATTCAGTTTCTAGACGGACATGCATAACATACTACGCAGGACGGAACACCTGTCCACCATGCAGGTCTCCCCACATGAATTATCAACAGAATATATTCTACTCAATCACATACTGACACCACACCTCTCAACCTATTACAGCAACAAAATCTGGACAAAGCCTAAAATGATGGATGGACAAATAGGGACAGATGTAAATATTGCTCTCACAAACTTTGAAAGTTGACAGAATAATAGTATGTACATTAGCATGAATTTTGTGAAGGATGTGGGGTATTACTCTGAGTATTACAGAGGTCTGTACATATTTACAGTAACAAACCTTCACATTTGTTTACTGTACTACTGCATGCCTGTAGTTAATTCATGTCAAAAATAATAATCCTCGTATGAATGAATACAGGGAATAGTCAAATGTGAATGGGAACACCCTTCACCGTGGATTATGTATTGTAACCACCCCCACCCATATTATGTATTAGGTTCATAGCCTAGTATGAACCTATGAACCTATCTGCTCTAGGGCATTTATAAGCCTAGCCAGAGTGTGTTTGGCTTTCGCCACCCATTTTAAATTAATTTTGCTATGCCCTTTTTCGAGGTTAGTATACTGTGCCTCTGTCTAACAGTGACACAGAAGTGATACCCGGGGTAAACCTACGATCTCCGATCCACTCATCAAGATTCCTCTTGAAGCGAGTCAATGAGGGATTCTGCCTAACCTGGACTGGGATTTTATTCCAGAGTGAAGGGAGCCTCTGGGTTATGAATCTGTCCCTCCAGCATGTCCTATTTATTTCAGTGCTGAGGTTCAAGTCTCTCGAGCACGTAGCTCAATGGGATTTGGATTATTATGAGGTGCAGCATGTCCATTAATTCCGGGTTGGACATGGCTTTATACATAAGGCACAGATCGCCTCTGAGCAGGCAGTATGCCACTGAGTAGAGCTGGAGTTTCTTTAACCGGGCAGCATATTGCATCTGTTTGAGCCCTTTGATCCTCTTGGTGAGGTACTTTTGGGGTCTTTCCAGTTGCTGCAGGTGTCTGGTAAGGTACATCCCAAAAGGGGCATTGAACTCAATTATGGGCCTGATGAGGGATGAGTAAAGAGGCACGATGACCTCCCCTGATCTAGATGTGAATCCCTTCATGATTAGGTGGGCTATATAAAATGTTTTTCTAAACACTTTGGCCACGTGGTTGTCAAATGAGAGATTGCTATCAACTTGGTTCCCCAGGTCCCTAATTACTTCTTATGTACTTAATGGATTACCACCTATGTGGTAATTTGTGGGCACTTTGTTTTTGCCAAAGGGGATGACTATACACGTTTTGGCCTTTAGCTTGAGGCCATAGCTCTGGCACCAGTTGTCTGTTTCTATGAGGCCCTTTTGGAGGATGCTTGTGTCGGCTGGAGAGTCGATTATGGCGCCCAGTTTGCAGTCATCTGCGAACTTGGTCAGCCACAGTCCTTCCGTGTTGGCCTGTACCTCCGAGAAATATATACCGAACAAGAGAGGTCCCAGGACTGAGCCTTATGGGACACCATTTGTAACTGGTTTGGAGTCTGACATGGCTCCAGCAATTCTAACCATGTGGGTTCTGTCCTTGAGCCAGTTTGCAAACCATCTAGTGACATAGGGGTTTATATTTAAGCTGGTGAGCTTATCTATAATGCCCGAGTGGGATATTGTATCGAAGGCTTTTGTGAGGTCCAGGTAGGCTGTGTGGACCACCTTCCCCTCGTCAATGGCCTTGGTGACTGTTTCAAAGAAATTGACCAGGTTTAAGAGGCAGGATCTGCCCGTAACAAAGCCGAACTGGGTAGGATCCAGTGTCTGTAGGTCCCCAATATCTTTATTTATGAGGTCCATGATGATCCTTTCCATAGCTTTGCAGACCAAGCTAGTCAGGCTTATGGGGCGATAGTTTCCAGGATCTGTTGAGGCACCGCCTTTGTGGAGAGGGACCACTGTTGCTGTACGCCACTCTTTGGGTACATAGCCTGTAGTAAGGCTGAGACTGAACAGTAGTTTTATGTTTGGGTTTAGCTCTTCTTGGAGTTCATGTAGGACGCAGCCCAGGACACCGTCTGGTCCCATTGATGCTGTGTTTTTTGCTTTGGAGAGGGCGGCTCTTACCTGAGCATCTGAGATGTCAGGGGGGCAGCACTCTGCTGGGATAGATATTTGCCCTTTTGGTGGGAGGGGGAGAGAAGTTTGCACTGAACCTGTCAGCTAGGATGTTGGCAATGTCTGTGGGTTCAATGTATTTTTTGTCATTTTGGACTAATTCTGAGCATATCTAGGAATTCCCACCCAGGTTCCTAACATAACTAAAGAAAGCCTTGTGATTATCCTTAGTGTCCTGTGCAATTTTTCTCTCGAAGCTGGCCTTAGATGATTTTATGAGTGCCCATAGTTTTTTGCTAATACTGATCAGATATGCATTCCCTTTTTGGGATTTTGCTCTACCATGTAGTAGCTTCCTCCTTCTATTGCATAGTTTGTTTATGGCTGGGGTCCACCAGACAGGTCGTCTGCCTTTGGAGGATTGGGTCTTGGTTTTATTTGGGATTGCATGATCCATGCAATCCTGAAGGTGTTCATAGAATGTGTTTATAAAGGATTCTGCGGTCTGGGCCGTATTTTCCACAGGCTCGGGGGCTTTGAAGGATTCCACCTCGGTTTTGAGGAGTGTGAAATTTGCTTTAGAGAAGTTTTCCACTGTGGTTTTCTAGGCAGAGGGTGGGGTCGGGATGTGAATATCCAGTGAGATTAGTTTATGGTCTGATCTTACCAGTGAGGGATACACTTCTCGTCTGGAGCATAGAGTCCTCATGTGTGTGATGATCAGGTCCAGTATGTTTTCCCCTCTTGTGGGAGTGGTAACAAGTTGTTCCATAGCATTTGAGTTTATAAATTCTAGGAACCTTTAGACTAGGGTGTTGGAGCTAGAGTAATGCTCCCAGTTTATGTTTGGGTAGTTGAAGTCGCCCAATATAATGGTGTTTGGAGAGACCTTCATATTTTCCACTGTTCTCAGGAAGGCCGAGTGGGGTTCCTGGGTTTGGGAGGGTGGTCTGTAGCAGGCTATAAACTGGAAGGCAGTTTTACCCACTGTTAGTTGCACATGGATAGTCTCTGATGCTTCGTGCTGTGCCACCAACCTGGAGGTGTGGGTATCTTTGACGAATATTGATACTCCCCCTCCTTTTGTGGTTCGGTCCAAGTTTTGAGGCTGAAAAGCATGGTATGAGGTATAACCTGGTAGTGCTGGGGTGCTCCCGGGAGCCTTGAACCAGGTTTCTCTTACTGCAAAGATATCGATGTTCTCCATGCTAAGGAGAGTTTTGATTGTGTGCATCTTGAGGTTTAGACTTCTGGCGTTGAGTAGCATTACTCTTAGTTTCTTATCCCTTGTGATACCTAAGGAGGTGGGTTTGTCTTTTGAGCCTTGCCTAAAAAAGGCACTATGGGGAAGCAAGAGCCTTTGCCAATATTCGAAAGCCCAGGGGTGACAGGTGCAAGCCATCCCTAGCGAAGCATCGTGGCTTGTCTAGCATGCCATCCCAGGCTGACAGGCATTGGATCCCCTTTGAATGACACCAATACTTAAGCCAGTTGTTGAAATTGATCATCTTGTTTTCATATTGTGGCAACATTCTTGGTGAGGGTAAGATGCTACTCAAGGTCAGGGTCATACCAGCCTGGGCTACATGCTCAGAGAGCTCCTCTATGTCTCTTTTCATGCAGTCCAGGGAGGTATTTCTCAGGTCATTCACACCAGCATGGACAATGACCGAGTCATATTTGTACTTGCCTTGGAGTGACCTGAGTGCTTGTGTTATGTGGTGGATCCTAGCGCCCAACAGGAAGCTCACCGTGACCTTCTCCTTGTTCAGCCCGGTGAGCGGGATGTCAGTGTGCCTGATGATAGAGTCACCTATTACAAGTGTATCAGGTGTGTTGTTTAGCCTTAAGGGCTGTGACTGTTCGGCACACTGGCTTTGTGAGCTATGTGTTGCACGTGTTTCGTTTTGGGGTAGCGGTTGCTTGGGTGTCTGCTTTGGAGGTCACTGCTGCTTAGGCAGATTTTTATTTAGAGCCTCCGAGTATGTTTTTGTGTCTTTATGTGTTTGGTTTGCTGTCGTGGTAGGTCTATGTGAGACTGGAATCGTAGTGATTGTGGTTTCCTTCTCCTCCTGACTGGTTACGCCAGTACTGAGTTGAGAGAGCTTAGCCTCCAGTTTGGCTATATGGTTGCATCTCTCACATGTGTTGGAATTTGTTGGGAGGAGGAGAGGGTTGTCTGTGTACATGAGGCAGTTGTAACATTGCCTCAAGATTCCCAGATTCACCAGCTGGACCGGAGAGGAGATTGACAACTGACCTTTGGACATGCTAGAATAGTATTGGGAATTCCTTTATAATTGAAAAAAAGGGCCAATGGGAACAAGGTACTCAAGGGGAGTTTGTGAGGGTATAGTGCTTTTAATTTTTTAGTGCTGACTTATATAATTGCTTTAGTGAGCAAGTGCCAGGTAACTTAAATGCAATGTGTTACAGGTAACTTAAATGCAAAGACGACACAGTAATTTTCTTTCAAGTGAAACAAGGAAATAAGTACAGTAAGCAATGCAGATATCACTAGGGATCCACAGAAGTGCTGAAAAGCTGCGTTTTAGGTGGAATTAGTGTTTCAGGGAAATAACAAGCAAACAAACAACAAGCATACAAACAAAGCTAGATTCAGCAGGCCTAGATCTAGTCTATGCTACAGCAAACAAGGTGTACCAATTTCAGTAAGAAACAGTTCAAATATGCAGGCACTATAAGCCTTTAACCAGAAATTCCCAGCTCAGAAGGGCAGAGTCCATCCTCTCCTCCCACAAGAGTGCAGACCACGAACCTTCTTAATGTAAAATAACTGGCCTGAAGCCCAAGTGCTTTAACCAGAACTAATACACTTTCATAATAACAGACGCCGAGCCCTCAATCAGCAATTCCCAACTTAGAAGGATGTAAGCTACCTGTCCTGCCACCACAGTGCAGGCCACAAACCTTCCTAATGTAAAACAACTGGTCTGAAGCCCAAGTGCTTAATCCAAAAGACTTAGAATGATAGCTACACTTTAATCAAGTTACTACCAAGCAGTAATAAATACAATTGAATACTTTAAAGAATGTCTGGATTAGTGCTCAAGTTATACAAACAAAGCTAGATTCAGCAGGCCTGGATCTAGTCTATGCTACAGCAAACAAGGTGTACCAATTTCAGTAAGAAGCAGTTCAAATATGCAGGCACTATAAGCCTTTAACCAGAAATTCCCAGCTCAAAAGGGCAGAGTCCAGCCTCTCCTCCCACAAGAGTGCAGACCACGAACCCTCTTAATGTAAAATAACTGGCCTGAAGCCCAAGTGCTTAAACCAGAATTAATACACTTTTAGAATAACAGACACTGAGGCCTCAATCAGCAGTTCCCAACTAAGAAGGATGTAAGCTACTGTTCTGCCACTACAGTGCAGACCACAAATCTTCTTAATGTAAAACAACTGTTTTGAAGCCCAAGTGCTTAAACTAAAAGGCTTAGAATGTGTTACACCAAGCAGTAATAACTACAATTGAGTACTATTAAGATGACGCAAAAGCAAAATAAAGTAGGAAGAAACACAAATACAGTAAAAGCAGATATTTTTTTTTTTTTTTTGAGTGAGCAAATGAGATTGGCCCAGGAGTTACAGGACAGAAACAAGTACAAATGCAGGCCTTCAAATCAGAAAGTTGAGAGAGATGGAAGACCACCCAAATGTCCAATAACTACAAATTCTGGGCCAGAACCACTCCTTATGTGGTAGACAGGTTACCTAATGCTTACCACTCCCACTGATAAGCTAGAAGGCTTCCCTCCAACACAGAAAGGCTTGGGGGCTCAGAAGCTTACAAACAGTCCTGGATACAGCAAATCTGTATCTGGAACACTAATTACAGGAAAGGTAGGAAACAGGCTTACAATTTTTTTTTCTCAGAAAAGTAGCAAAAACAGTAGTAAAAACAATTCACATGCAGTGCAAGCTGGCACACTTGAGTATGTAGCAATATTAGTCCACACACAGTTTGAAAAAATGTAATTAAATTAAAAAGGACTAAAAGCAAGTGAAGAAAGGGTTTATTAGGTAGAATGTGGTAAAGAGATGGGACTGGGGGAGTGTCCTAGATCAAATCTACAGTGGGGCGGGCACTGCAAAAGCCACCAAATTTAAACTACAACCAAGAACAGGGAGGGGGGTGGGGAAGACCGTTTCAACAGAGATGGGAAGAATCACAGTGCAAATTATAAAACCAGAAAAATATATACTGATCTCTGTATATTGCCAACATAATAAGCTGCTGACAGGTGCCCAAACACCTGTGTCTATAAACACAGGTAAAAATGTATAAAATGGACAAACTCTGTCCATGTGCTTTGTCTGACATTTGAACACGGTCAGGGCAGTTCCGTTCACCAGGCGGACAAGCCTAAACCCAGATCACCACATGAACACCCTGACAATCAAAGACTTGTATGTGCCAGGACTATAAGCCTTGGAGTTCTGAATATCCTTGGATTGATTAAATATGCAGCTTGGGTCCAGAGAAGTAGGGAATACGGAATGTGTAATATGTAGTACCGCATTTTTCCCAGCAGGAGAATGGATGCCTGTGTTGTAAGTGAAGCAGTGAGGCGTATGTTAATGCAGCTGTGTACTATGGGTATGCATATAAATGAGTCAGAACACCAATAGTATAGTGGTTACAGCAATGCAGTCCCGGTTCAACTACGACTACAGTACATATAATTTTAAAGTGTAATGAATGCATCTGTGCTGTAAAGACATTTAAATATGTAAAGGTGAACGTGTGTTTCGCATATATCCGTTAACCGGATTACAGATATTTTACTGGTACTGTCACAATTAATAAAGCCCACATAAGCACAAAGACTTGGTAAACATATGTAACCCACAATAAGGATATGCAAGTGCACCTACGCATGTGTAGTCCGCTCACAGCATAGCAAATGAATGCTGTTTTCTACACGTTATTTATATATCTATATATAGATATATATATTTGTGTATAGATATATATCCACAGACTTAAACTAAATAAATATATGAACTAAAGAATGTACAGACATATATATCTATGTATATATATATATATATATATATATATATATATATATATATATATACACACATACATACAACATTAATTGATATATACATAACAAACATATAAACATATGTCCTTGTAGATATAACACATGTACATAAATAGGTTACGTCATAGCTATTATGGATAGACATACAGACATGCAATAAAGGTAAATACACTGCTGCTTTCCAAACCATTGCCCGGAAAGTACCAGTGTGCCAGATCTGCAAGTTCTACTCTTTAAACATGGATATAGGTGTCCTTTGCAGGACCCCAAAAATTGTGATTCTTTACAGGCACCGTCCTGTAATGATTGCTGCAAAGAAGTGTCATCCGCAACTACAATATAGCTGTACATGCAACAGTAGCTTGTGCAAGTGTAATAACACATGGGTTGACAGAATGTATGACATACGTCCCGATACGCGGAGAGTGGATAGTGCTTAGAAGTGTCTTCATACTTTATTATCCCTCACATTAAATATGTCTTATGACTACTGTGGAGGGGTGTCAGGTCTGGGAATCATGGCTATGCAATAATGGGCCTAGGTGCCTAGGTGTTGGTTGGCACAGATTTATTAGGTCCGCCCCATGGGAGTGATTAATATACCTATGTGGGTATAGCACACGCCTATATCTTCCAAAAATGAAGAACCCATCTACTGGATATTGTGTAAACCAGTGGGGAAAGATGTAGGGACTTATATCAGTGTCTTGTAAGCGATTATCATGGACGTACATGCATACGACTAAGATGGTAGCCATACCTCTCAACCTTTCAGAATAAGACATCTAGACAAAGGCATTTTAAAATAAGTACAAATAGGGAATAGTTTAAATATTCCTCTTACAAAGTTAGAACGTTGATAGAATAATGGATTATTCATAAGTATGAATGTTTTGAGGGTTATTAATTATAAAATACTAATGTCTGTCATTATTTTCTAACTTCGCAGTCCTTAATGACTTGCCACTAATTTACCAGAAAGGCACAATATTATGAAAAAAGGAACAAAATTATAAGTCTAAGTTTGGGACATTTACCCAAAATGTGTACAGTTGAGAGGTATGAAGGTAACCCTGTCCTAAATAAATGTACAGAACTAGTGATATTAGGTGGACAGGTGTGAAGAAAGACGTGATGACAAATGACAAAACATGTATAAGTCAAAAGCATGTACCTCGATAAATGTGAATGAATACTTATGCCCTGTGATAGTCAATGTGGAAGGTTAATAAAAACAAAATAAATGTGTCCCTCAGGGTGTTATGCAGTGTCCCAGATACAGTATTCAGTCTCCCACACTCGCATGTGAGTTCTGCCACTGTCACAAATACCGGAGAACACGTAAGGTAGATGATAGCATAATATGTTTTGATTAGCACCTGTTGGCTTTTGTGAGGAACACAACACTCTGGGCGAGTGTGTCCTACAAAAGGAATGTAATGGCATCTGGCCTGTGATTTCTTCATATATTGTGTGTAGTGGTGTAATAAAATGACATATCTTGTATCAGAAACAGATACATGTTATAGGAAACAGTATTATCGACTATACTACTACAAGAAAAATCTGAAGGTATGAAAAGCGCTGAAGTAGTCAGTTTAGTATTGACCGCAGGTATGTGTTGACTTGTCAAATATCACAGCTGTATATATAGTTCCTATAGGGCTGTCACCTCTACAAATGATGAAAGTGGGAGCTGCTCTTTAGAAATGTCAGACGTAGCAGGTCTAAACATACCTACAGCCATGCATACTCCACAAATAGACAAATTAGCACACAGCAAAGCTTAGGCCGGGATTCATGAAGCCTTGGCCAGCGTGTACGAGTAGAGTAAGAGTAGAGCAAGGCAAGATGTCTGCCGAGCTATTCAGCAATATCCTGCAGGGGCGTGTAAGACAGCCCCTAAAACAAACGTTGCACGGACAATGTTAGGATATGCAAATTACCCCATTTGTAAGTAAAAGCTATGCAAATTATGTAAAATTTGCGATACATGAAACAGTAAGCTGTCCGTGCAAGAGTAGAGTCATGTGCAGAAATGTACTCGGATGTTAACCGAGTAACGTTCTACAAGTAGCTAAACGGAGCAATGTCAGCTGCAAATAAAGGATGAATTTAGTTGAAGAAGCATGCTAATGGCCAAATATAAGGCCAGTGGCATTTTTTCCATTGGAAATTAATAAAACTCTATTTGTCCTCCCCCGATCTCCAGTGTTTAAGAGTAGCGCAGTGGCACGAAAACGCGCTGCGCTTTCAAAACAAGAAAAATATTTAAAATATACATACAAATTGTAATTTTAGTTAAAAGTTAGTTCGCCATGCAGGTGAATGGCAATCTGAAGACAGCATGGCTACTGAGTACTGGTTGCTATGTGTGGAAGCGCTCTTTCAGAGATGTAACCAAGCATTAGTAGGCAATCCTATGCAATTGAGGCTGAGGATAATGAATCACAATTTGTCATGCCATATGGGCCAAGCCTCTACAGTGTGAAAGTAGGTTAAGGGGACTATCAGAGTAGAAGATAGGTGACATTGTGAGTGCGTATGCATAAAACACTCTTATTGGAGCAGTGTGTCACATGTTTGCTGTCAGTTACTCATCAGTGGAAGAGGCGTGTTATGATTTATCCTAGGTAGAGTCAGGAAACTGGCGGTGTACGCCATGGATATCACTGAAGTTTCTTGCAAACCTGCTTACAGTGTGTTCATGCCTGTGCGCTCCTGTAAGCCCGAGTAAACATGTGTGCGCGCGTGTCAGCCTGTGTGCGTGTTGAAGAACGAGTAAGCTAGTGTAAGATTGTTGAAGCCCGTGTAAGCCAGTGTAAGTATTTGTAAGCATGTATAAGCCTGTGTGCGCGAGTGGAAGCGGATGTGCACTTTTCTGTGCTCCTATGCACGGCGCTGCTCACTGTGGAAACAGACAGTGAAAAGGAAGGTAAACAAATAGCAGTAAGTTAACCAAGGAGAACTACCACAGCTAGCAGGTGAAAACAATCAGAATGAGCATATTACACACCCAGTACAGTAGGTCAGCACAGCACAGCACTTACAACTACAAACAACATTCCACCATGTTTTTCTCAGACACACTGCAACACTGTAGTATACTAAGAGAAGTGAAAACTGAAAAAGCTTAACTAAGACAACATAATGTTAGGGGTTGCCATTGCTATTATACGTCAACATATGCAACATGTGGAGGGTTGTGCCAATGTGAATGCTGCTCAGCATCACACAGTGAGTAGACGGAGAAGAGTGTGCAGGCACAGGGTAACCTACCAGGGGCTACATGAGCTGGAGATAGTAGAGCGCTATAGAGTGGACAGAGACCTCCTGCAAAAGATTGTTGAGCCATGCAGGCCATGTCTCACACACAGAACCAACAGAGGGAAACCCATCCCAGTGGAAACCAAGGTATGTGTTGCCCTAAGGATACTAGCAACAAGTACCTTCCAGAGATCAACTGGTGATATGATGTGGATTTCACAAACATCGGCATCCAGGGTACTGCACCATTTCATGAATGCCATGTCAGCACATGTCAGGGATCATGTATATATCCCCAATTCCCGTGAGGTATTGGGCAGCAATATGTGTCTTTTCCACACAATAGTGGAATACCCTGAGTACTGGGTGCAATACACTGCATGCACATATGCATCAAAGCACCCCAGCCAGTGAGTGTGGTAGGGCCTACATCAACCACAAGGGCTTCCCCTATATCAAGTGGTGGTTTGTGTGTGATGGCCAGCCCATAATACTGAATGTGTGTGCTGGCTGCCCTGGAAGCTACAATGCTTCCCATATGTGGCATCTGACGCAGTTGTACAAAACATTTGGCAATGGGGTCAACCCTCATGGTCACCTAGTGGGGGATGCTGGATGTGCAGTTCAACTGTGGCTGATGACACACATCAGAAATGCACACACACATGAACAGGAATGCCATAATGAGGCACACGCACAAACAGAAAATGTAATCTAGCATGTGTTTGTGCTGCTCAAGTCACAGTTCTGGTGCCTGTACACATCTGATGGAGCATTAAAGCACTTGTCAACTACATGTACCAGAATTGTCTGTGGCCTAGGTCATCTGTGTCACACACACACATGACAGTTTATATAGATAGTGTGAGTGACTGTTCATGTATGTGTTTTACTGCAGAACAGTTCAAACACAGCAAAGTCTGTCAATAATGGACATTCATCATAGTTGTACAACCACCTTGGTGGATATGCATGCAGACCTCTCATTGCTTATGTGATACAGTGATGTACTTCAAAATACCATTGTAAATGCAAATATCAAAGGACAAATGAAATAGCACTTGTCTATATGTACACATTGTTACCCATTATACATATTGGGGTCTAATATGTGTTATTGTTGGTATAGTATGTGTAGTAAATGTGGATGACTAACTCATTTTAGCCTTCTAGGTTTACAGCATGGATTGGATAACACGTATTTGTCTGCATGATACCCTTGTGTAGAATAACTGTGTCATGTTTAGAATGCATTGTAGGCCACGGTATGGATTCTCAGATGTGGACAGGAATATCCCTATTGTCTTTGCTTGTAACTAACATGGCTATATGTAAAACAGTAATGGTCCCAGCAATGTGTGGCGGTCAGTACCGGTGCTTACTGGTATAGTATAGTACATGAAGGATCCACATGCTACTGTGTGTCCTACATGTGTGGGTCAGTTGTGAAGATATCATATAACAATTGGTTATTCAGACTGTTGAGGTCATGTCTACTACCATAATGCAAAACAATTACAGATAGTAACAGTATCACCCACAGCACTGTGTAAAACCATATCATACACACATGTGTAGACAAGTACAACAATATGTGCATTATAATGCATACTGGCTACCAATAGAAACTATGAAGTCTTAGTGTGTAATATAGAGCATGTCACCATTCCAATGTGTCCACTATACATGTACATGCAGACAGTGCACCTTCACCATGTTCACAAATAAATACATGAAATTATGTACTACACACATCACACACGTACTGCACACTCTGAAACACATGCTGCCAATACTAAACACGTCAGTCAAATGGCACATGGATGGATAATAAATCATCAGAATTAACAGTGCTGTAAACTATACTACATTGATGATCATAGCTGTAATGCATCATGCCTGCTTACATACACCTAGAAGGATATCACACTTTGTGTTAACATTTTAACATTAATACAGTGCTATAAAGCCACCCTGTGCATCAGCACATGTTAGTCTGTTCCTGCATCAATGTTACACATTACAGGAGGTGGCACAGGTGTCATCATATGCACAAGGTATGTTGTTTCTTTTTCAGAGCCTGTCATTGAGCCATCCAATCAACATGTATGTATGTGTGTGTATGTGAGGGACAACAGTTTTTGCATGGCCCAATGTTGATGCAATGTGTGTGTGTATGTGTTAGCCCTAGCTGTTTGTTTTATGTGTGTGTGTCTGCATGTACACAGTTTCAGCATGTGTCAGCCATATACAGGAGGTTGTGGGACAGTCACAGACCGTACCTGCCAGGCTGTACAGATCGCCATTTCTGGCCATGGACACCCCTCCATGCATTCAACAATATTCCAGTCCTGCATCTGGCAATGTATACACATACATTCTTGGGATCTGTATCACAACCTGTGGATAAATAGGAGTCAGTAATGTTAACCTGATTTGCATAGTATTGTCATTTAATACATAGTTATATGAGCCATACTCATCCTCCAAAGTAATAACCACTGCTGACTGTTGCTGAGATGTGCACATGACTGTTTAAAGGTGCTGTACTATCATTGTTTTCAATGTCCCTTGTAATATCCAGCAACAAAATAACTGGTCACTATACAACTATAACCCAGGATCACTACAGCACACAGTATGTGCACTATCACAGAGCCATAGCAGATTTAGATACATCCAAGGTGATCACATACGGATAATGCAGCACATTCAATAATGCTAATATCCACATATATATCTATATCTATCTATATTACATATATATATATATATATATATATATATATATATATATATATATATATACACACACACACACACACTTGGCAGGGTTGGATTAGAACACAGACCTAACTACCTTATCACACTACAGCATTACGCATTTACAGAACGTGCTACTGTGATTACTAGATCACAGCATTCACACAGGCATACTTCTAGCTTGCTGACATCAGCATCAAAGGCAAAGATGCCGTACGGATTCTATGGAGAGTGAATAGTGTAAAAGCAATGTACTGTTGTCATGCAGTGGGAAACACACACACACACACACACACACACACACACACACACACACACACACACACACACACACACACACACACACACACACACACACACAGACACACACACACACACGGCAGGATTGGGATTAGAACACAGACCTAACTACCTTATCACATTACAGCATTACGCATTTACAGAATGCGCTACTGAGATTACTGAACACAGCACTCGCAGAGGCATACTTCTAGGTGGGTGACATCATCCGCAAAGGCAAAGAAGTCGATAGGGAATGTATGTGGTGTGAGGCACCTAAAAACATTACTGTGTCCCCAGGCAGCTGGAAACACACACACACACACACACACACACACACACACACACACACACACACACACAAACACACACACAAACACACACACACAGAGGCACACACTTGGCAGGGTTGGGAGTTGAACATACACCTAGCTATCTTATCACACTACAGCATTATGCATTTACAGAACACGCTACTGAGATTACTGAACACAGCACTCCCAGAGGCATACTTCTAGGTGGGTGACATCATCCGCAAAGGCAAAGATGCCAATAGGGAATATATGTGGTGTGAGGCGTCTAAAAGCATTACTGTGTCCCTAGGCAACACACACACACACACACACACACACACACACACAAACACTTGGCAGGGCTGGGAGTCGAACATACACCTAACTACATTATCACACTACAGCATTATGCATTTACAGAATGCGCTACCAAGATTACTGAATACAGCACTCCCAGAGGCATACTTCTAGGTGGGTGACATCATCCGCAAAGGTAAGGACGCCGATAGGGAATGTATAGAGAGTGAGCAGTCTGAAAGCATATTACTGTCCCAAGGTAGACGTAGACAAACACATGGCAGTGGTGTGATCGGGGCAACTAAATATCTACGGAGCACTACAACAACACTACATAGATACGGGACGCGCCACAGACAGTACACCCTTCAAGACAGTCAACCAGTGTGTTCAATGTAGGCATCCATCGTGACGTTGAAAATGGACATCTGTTGCCTGGATGACCACCATCACTATACAGGATGTCAATGGCCATACCCATACACAGAGGCACATCACCGACACAAGGTGTCACTGGCCATGCCCACACGCTTAGTATCACAAGTCCATTTGGAATGTACTGTGTGTCCATCTACACAACGGCATACTGGGCATGCTCAAACACTTAGCAGTTGCAAAGGGCTGTCTTGCATGCACACAGATTCTAAACATGTAAGGGCACAGTTTGGAATGTACTGTGTGTCCATCTACACAAGGGCGTACTGGGCATGCTCACATAGCAGTTGCAAAGGGCCATCTTGCATGCACATGGATACTAAACACGGAAGGGCACAGTATGGTATTACTGTCCCCACATACATGAAGGCCACTCACATGTATTGACCAGTACACACTCAGGAGCCATCACAGATGTCTCAGGTGCAGATCACAGAGGTACACACCGCAGTCTACAATGTAGCCCTCAGACATCACCATGCCATTGGACCAGCAATACACAGCCATACATTAACACAACACCGTGTGACTCATGACCAGTGGACTGTACATAGGTCTACAGCAACTGTGCAGACTGCACATATACTGACAGGGTTCCATCATGTGTTATGCATTGCAATGATACCACTGTACATAACCAGGTCGGCTCTGCATAGCAGGGGCCCTGGGTCTTACACAGCTGTGACAGATGACTGTCGCTGTACACCAATGAACACACATTTTTGAATATGTCATACATGTAATTGCAGTGGATATGTGCATGGACCACACACACAACACATATGTACATAGCATAGCTTTTGCTGTCCTCCGTGCAGACAAGTGGCTACAGCAATCAAATGCACGCAAATGGAAGATGGGTCCATGGCTGTTGAATGCTAACAGTACATGAGGTAGCAATGTTGACTGAGGACACATTCCCTCTGTCCTAGTTACCCATGACACCCATCATATCATTCAACAGTCCATGTGTTATGTATGTCAACACATATGTCCACCAATTGCAATGCATACAAACATGGCTACATGACAGACACGTAGGACCAACACACATGTACAATCTGTAGTGTGCATGCAGCTACCATGCATGTGCAGTAGCTGATGTAAGTAACTCATCTGTGCCTAACTACAACATGCAGTCATTGACACCTGTATATGGTGACATATTGATAGTACGGTAGGATGTACATCAGGTATGGATGGATGTGTGTACATAAAGTGGTGATCCACCTGTGTAGATGGATGTTTGCCGGGGATGGCTCACAGGTGTGTCACATGCCATCCTACCATTACATGTGCAAACAGTACGCTATGTTACTGTTACTTGACAGTGAAGACATAAAACCTACACAGCAGTCAGGTGTTACCGACTGTACATCACTTGACACCTGTAACACTTACATCCTCCCGTTTGCATACAGCAGCACAATTGCCGGACATAGCGTTGGTACACATAATGCGGCCAATACTGCTGCATGTCTGTCAGACGTATCATCATATAGCAGGTGTATCATTCACAGTACTGCCATGTGTGTTTACTTGTGTGACATATATGCCACATATGGTGGGGAATACATCCCAAATGTTAAACACCCCTGTACACTGTTGTAGAGATCTGTACATGCTGCAGTATGGAAAGCATGACATAGGCAAGTGTGGTGTGTGTATCACACACATCAGCTATCCGTATGTGTATGACATGTGTGGTCTCCACAGTGTGAGTGTGTGTGTGTGTGTGTGTGTGTGTGTGTGTGTGTGTGTGTGTGTGTGTATGTATGTATGTATGTATGGCTGTCTGGTGCATGGAGTGAGGGTGTATGCTACCATACAGAACACACAGGATCCCTAACCCCTCATGGTGATGCATTCCACTACCCTGTTGATGCCATCGGTCTCAGCCGTACTGGCTACCTGTACATGTTCTCTGTGTCGTGTTTTGTGGGTGCACAGTACTGTGAGGGTGATGACCACATAGGCAAGGGTCCTCACCTCAACACTATGGGGTGTGCGTTATAGTGTTGTTGACCCCGTGAGTGTGGGCATGTTCCTGTAATGTGTCAGGGTATTACTGCTACACAGTGAGGCCTCATGCTATCAAGTGGCCTCTAACGTTATCATTGGCCAGACTGCTGTGTACAACCCCTGCACCATGTCAACATACCTGTGATGTGACCTGGTATGGATGTCACGTCTCTAGCCACTGTACCCTATTAAACTGCTCATATGCTTCTGGATCAGTATATATGTGGACATCTGTGGTATGTTAGACTTTCCAACAGTCAGGTTGAGGCTACGTATAGCATGCTGATATTGCCATACATGCCTGTGAGTACTCCACAGTTACACATGGGAGACTGCAAACACTGCTTCCTGTAGGCACATGCAAGTAGACCATAAGGAGGGAACCAGGGCATCATTACCAACATGCTGTTACTGTTGTTACCAAGACACATACTGTGAACATATAACAATGCATGTTAAACCTGTACTACATGGTATGTCTGGTGCGTGTTAACAGTACACAACTAATGTAATATACACGTCTCTCACTATTCTTACACAACTAATGTAATATACACTTCTCTCACTATTCTTACACAACTAATGTAATATACACTTCTCACTATTCTGTTCACTCTGTGCATCAGACCATTTGAGCATGTCCCTGCACCAATGGTGTGGATGACAGGGATGTGGCACAGGCTTCATCATATGCACAGGGTGATAATGTTTGTCAGGGGCATAGGCTGCACCAATGGATGAAATCATGTGTGTGGGTAAGGGCCGGTGATATGATTGGACATGTCTGTTCAGTATGTATGTGGGTGTTGTGGTGCCCTACAGATGTGTTTGCTGTGTGCATGTATGTTCGCACACAGTTCTGCCTTTTGTGAGGCCTACACAGGGGTATTATTGATAGCTCCAGATTTTACAGACCAGGTTGTACAGCTCACTGTGTCTGGCCACGGCCACCTGACCTGTGCCTGCCAGGGGTTGTAGGGCACTACCAGGCAGAGGTACAGATTGGCTACTGTCCGATGACACATGTCCACTGGAACCATGTCCCCGCTGGGAACGTCCAGGGTCACGGCCACGTGGCCTGCTGTGTCCTGGTGTGGACAGCACAGCACGAGCTGCACTGCTACTGCTACTGGCACTATGGGAGCGGGCATGTGAGGTGGCACGCTCACGTTGACCTGCACTAGGTGGTGTAGCTGGCCTACGTCCATGTGGCCTATGCCTCACTCCTACCAGATGTTCCAGCACAGACAGCTCACGCTCGTGGATTGCCATGCCACGGTCAAGGATTCCAACCATGTCACCCAATCTCCTGTCCAGACCATCAGCAATCTGCTGTTGAGCATTTGCCAATGCCTGGATGTTGTCATTTAGGGTATGGATAGCAGCCCTCTGCAGCCTCTGCCCTTCACTGTTCTGCCGTTCAGCACGTGCCTGTGCTGCAATTACAGTCTGAAACATGCATCTGGTGATTCCAGCTGCTGCACTCTGTCCTGCAGGTGCATGTCTGCCAGAGATCCTCCTATGAGCAGCACTGGCCACATGCCTGTGTGGCACATCTGCAGTCATTACACTGACACCATGGTGTGGAGACTCACCTTCTGTGGCCACTACACATTCCTGTTCCACGCTAACAGACACTGACTGTCCTTCCTCTATGGCCACTGGTGATGCGGTATGTGTTGGCAGCAGAACTGTGTGCGGGGAAGAGGGGGACATAGCTGGTATGGCAACCATTGGCACAGATTCATCCCCTGACAACCCTGCCTGTACCTCATGCATATGTTCATCACTGCTAGTATCTGTGGGGACACTAACATCATATGGACCGCAGGAGGGTAACACACCTACATCACCTGTGAATGCAAAGAAAGACTCTAAATTACAATAGACACGCACACACATACACACACACACGCACACACACGCACACACAGACACACACAGACACACACAGACACACACAGACACACACAGACACACACACACACGTACACAGACACACACACGCGCACATACAGACACACACACACACACACACACACAGACACACACACACACAGACACACACACAGATACACACACACAGACACACGCACAGACACACACGCACAGACACATACACACAGACACACACACACAGACACACACAGACACACCATGCATGTGATTTGACAGACGGCATGCAGCATGCCTGTAATACAGCAGACGGCATGCAGCTCAGACATTAATAGTGTTAGTAAGCATACCTCCCTGGGGTGCATACTACAGCAAGCAGGTGTTATATCAGTAGCCATGCAGTTCACACAGTCATGGTAGCATGCATGCATCCCCGTGATACACCATGTGGACCAGAACAGGATAACAGTACACATGGCTGACATGACCTTGACATGTAATCTGCTGACGTGTGCATTAACATGCATACATGTCTGACACAATGGTGTCCTGACACATGTACGGTGCCGTAATGGGCATCACATTGCAGTGTTGTCTATATGCCCTACAGATAGAATGCATGTTTAGCAAATGTGCATGAGCATGGAAGGGTAGTGTGAGCCATCTACATTGCTATACAGTGTGAAGTACAGACACTGTGCCATTGCATGGCATCGGGAGGCATCTATATTGCTATACAGTGCATAATATGTACACATTGCATAGCCATAACTGCATGCATACCCATGACATAACTGTGGATTGTGACCCATGATGCTGAGGTGTATACACACCAAACCATGCTGTGTCATGTGACAGGTCACTGGAGGACCTACAGATGACACCCCTGCACAACAACTACAGAGTCTTAGCTGTCTGGCAACCATGTCCACACATAGCAGACTTGTCAATTCACCATTTCTCACATGACATTGATGTACCACACACACAAGGTGCACAGCTAACGGTGATGTCCTACAGCAGTAAGGGAAATGTACAGTATATGTGGCCTGATGTGGTGTCAATGTCTGTGGAAGCTGTGCAGGTGACTCCTGTCATGATATGACACAGTCGTGATGTTCAACAGATCTTACATGGTAGACTTCAGTGATACCTCCACTAGCTGTGCACAGGCTTTTAGGATGTCCAGTGTACCACATCAACTGTATAATCAGTCAACTAAGGCTATAATTGGACCATGTGTGGACAATGTGCAACAGAGTGCATACACATCACATCTACTGTGTGGCTACATGTCTTTGGCAATCCCCCATGGCCATGTGTGCACATGTGTTGGCCAAATGTGTGTGATGGCCGTCTATCTCACATGTCTGTGTTGTCCCATATGACATACACCCATAGATGTCAGATATGTCACCATCCACAGGGCTATGCAGACAATGGGTTGTATGTTTGGTAGGTGGGGTATGGGTCATGGGATAGTGTGACAATATTGCAGCCAGAACACTATGTGTCTGGGACATGTCAGATGGCACATCACAATGTGTGCACCCAATGCAGGGGCATATAACACAATGGTGACACCTGTGGGCTGCCCATATTACAGCTCACTGTGTGGTACTATTTGCGTACCACACGTATTGTTCCAATGGATAGTACATATGCCTCCATTGTAGAACACCTCCACCATTGTATGCACAGCTGACCACACATGTAGCAATGACAAATACTGTTGTTTCAAGTCGGTGTATCATTTCATTTGTATATATTGCACATGGGTGGCCTGTGTGAATGATGGGTGATGCGACCTGTATATCATGACTGGAACGAACATCAAGTGTGTAAGTGTTAACTGGCCACATGGTGAATAGATCTATGCTTTAACATGCCTGATACTGATGACAGTCTCACCTGCAATGGACTCATGTCTGTGCAGCATGCCAGAGGTACCTGTATAGGGGTGACACAGCAGTATGAACATTATCCATGACTGTATGACAGCCACAGGGTGCACTGTGCATGTTAACACATTTGCCTGTACAATAGCATATAGTATGCACATGTGTGCATACACAGGGTAGCATACTGTAGTATGCAGCATGTGTGTCCCACATACCTTGCATATGTTGTTACATTACATAATATACAGTGACCCATGCAACTAAATGGGATATAATAGCCATATGTGCAGTACTGTCTTACCAAGCAACTCCAGGCTCATTGGTTGGGAGACACCCACCTCCACGATGGCAGCTAGTGTTTGTGGATGCTGTTCTGAGGGTGTCCCCAGACTGGCCAGTAGCTCCTCGGTGTGTGTGAGTGGGGGCTGGGTTGGTGGCCCACCATCTGTTCCAGCTTGTTCCCTGGCGATTGCAGTGGCATGCTGTTTTGCATGTCATATTAAGTCCGTGCAGTGTCTGCGCACCTGCTGGTAGGTGCGGTTATGGCCACCCACATCGTTCACCCTCCTGCACAGATCCTGCCACAGGTCGTCCTGCTGCTGGGCATGCTCTGGCACATGGCTGAACAGCACCTCATAGTTCTCATGGAGGTACAGGATGAGAACATCATCCTCCTGGCAGCTGTACGCTGGCAGGCGTGTACGAGGCATTATCTGTAAGACATAATGATGGTGACTGGTCACAGTTTCAGAGATGTACAGAGATACTGCTGCACATACATTTCTAGTAAATGTAGTACATCTGCACAGTTATCTTTGCAAATCATCATGACACTGACACGACTGACATGTTTGTGTCACACACATGTAACACCCGTTATGCATTGGATATCGTCACCATATATGTGTGTCACCTCATTACAGTGTTCATACTCCATGTGAATGCTGTCTTGATGTGGGCATGTCTGTTTGCCTGCACTGGTGTTCTTACCTATCTGCACATGCCTGTATGTGTCCACGATAATGCTGTTGACCTTGATGCTGTGTATATGTCACATATCAACACATACACAGCCTTAATGGACTTGAGCAGTGACAATGCACACATATGCATGAAACCTTTACATGCATGTGTTTTGCCATATACATCTACACAGCACTGTACAGCTGTTCAACATCCTGCCACGGATCTCCTGTGTTGCACATGTGATAGACATGGGACAATGGCTAGTCGGACATCATTCGCAGGGATGGTTATCAACTACAGCATGTACGGGCAAGGCTTCCTAGCTGTATCCAACAGCCATTATGCCACCGTGAGGTGCATCAGTGCCACATTACTGATCCAGACAGTTGATACTACATCTACCATGTGGCCATCACACCATGGATGACAGGGATGACATGTGCAGCTTTGATGGACAGGGTTGCATGGTATGGCGGGAGTATGTCACATGTATGGCACAGGGATCTGTCCAGCATGTGGCGATCCTAGTAGTAGGACGGTGGCTGTCCAAGACGTATGTCTTTCAGATCAGGATATGGACATGTAGCATGTCCAACATCATAGTGTAGCAAATGTCTTTATGCAAGGTAGACGGCTTGCTGCATAGTGGAGGTTAGGATTGTGAAGGCTGGTATTGCCCATCCACGCATGGCCAATACCCCTTAAAGGTGATATGTGATCCAATATTGGTCACCTGAGTGCTGTGTATGCCTGTCCAGTGATCTCCATGCTAATGGATGGCACCCTGTCATGACATGGGTACCTCGTATGACTACATAAGGGGCCTGGAGAGACGTCACCAACTCAGGGAGGTGTACTGCACAGCACCATCTCTTACACAGTGTCCATAATGTTGACCACAGCCTAGGTGGTAGTTAATGGGTACAGGGATATTCACCTAGCGGTGACAATGCTTATATCATCCATCAGAATGTGCACATACATCACACACCTCACCCACACAGCCCATTCTGCATGTTGTTCACAACACTGAGACAGCTATTGCTCATAGGTCATGGCCATTCACATCCTTACATACACAGATGCCTGACATTTGTCTGTGTGGTATGGGCTACAATGAGGGTGGAGTACAACACATTAACCCTGTTTTACTGTAGCTGGCACTGGTGTGATATGCACATGTCACTCTGGCACCTTTTGTAGTTGTGATTCTGTCAACAGGCCACTGGTAGAACACTCCTGTGACATACAAAGGTATTTGTAGTCAAACATCCGTACTGTCATGTACATCTGTACTGCTAACATCTACATTGATAATGGTTCATGGACTTGCAGACCATACTCAGCAGGGTTATAATGCGGTGCCACCAATTATGACTGTCGTCACCACTTGTGGGTTGATATTATCCAACATCCTATCTGTATTGTATATTCATGCACAGCACTTGTTCAGAACTTGTGAGCATGTCATGAGCTAATGATTAATATAACACCCATTCCACACCATTTCTCACAGGTACACTGTCTATCCTTGCATTTCCAGCTTGCTTACAGTACAACAGCTGTTGTACACACATAACTCACATATCTTGTGAGACATGGTTGTATATACAGGCATGTCCAACTGTCACGTACCAGTGCTATTGCCTGCCTATATGATGAATATGTTGTACATGTGACAATAGAGCTATTGTCTCATGTTCACAGTCAATGCTCACCTCCCAACATACGACACTACAGCCTGTGGGGGAGCACATATGCAGCCCTACTGGGGGTAATGCTGTCACCAACCCTGACTGCACCTGACAGTCATGTGGGGATGTGTAACATTCGCAACACACCCCACTCATCACATAGTCTCACAAGATCTCCACCACAGGCCACACATATGAGGACAACTTGTGCAGTACCTCTCCATACTCTGTGTAGGCACCAAAGGCAGCCCCCATCACCAAACACAACAACACCAACTTATAGCCCACAGACTCATGTGTGCCCATCACATACAGCCAATAGGGTGTCATAACATACACAACACACCTGTCATAGGTGACTCTGTAGGCAGTCACACTGCTGTTCCACTCAGCAGGCTACACAAGGCGATAGTCGCTTACATCTTGCTGTTGGGTAACTGGTTCTGCAACATAACCTATGCACCCATGCCACACCTCACCAGGTACAATGTGACTGTCATTCTCCATGTTAGTGTGACTGCCCTGAGATACAACTTCACAGACTACGTGTGCAGGGACATGCAATAGCTCAGCAGTCTTGTAGCCCTGAAGGTGTGGGCCAAGCCCTGGGGAGCATTATGCATTCATCCGGACCTGATACCACTGTACAACGACTGACTGTGTCACTTCAACAGTTGACTATGCTTCTGCTGTTATTCCACAGGCATCTGGTATCTGTCCGCTTTGACTGACATGGTCAAACAACATGATGCTTTGGCACAGATGACCTGCACCTGTCAGCCCTGGGAGTACAGATCACATGAAAGGCTCTTGCTGCTTCTTTACTGCCTGTCTTGCACAGTTTCCAATAACAGTCACCACCAGAACGGGAACTGGCAAGCAAAACATGGGGTCATGTGATGCAATGCTTGACATCTACATCTCTGACACACGCAGGCAAGGCACCCCTTATAATGCACCACTTCAATATTTCTGCAGTGACTGGGACCTGCCTCTAGGCTCTGCAGAGCACACCTGCAATGACAGGTTATACACAGACCATACCTTTCAGGCATGTACCTGGACTGGCACACCCATGGCTGAGGTGTTCCCATATTCCACTATGTTGTACACACATCCTGGCTAGTTACTTAGCACAATGCATCAGAGGTGCTCCATGTGCAACTAACTGTGTCCAGAACTGCTATACACATTGTAACAAGCTACGGATTCAACAACTTACCCCACGGTTACCAGACCTCATTTGTTGGTGTACTGACAGTAGGCCTCAGACAGATACTACTGATGTGAGACTGACACTACCCCACACTTCACTGGGATAGTCACTCATGTACCGACACATTAGGCCAACGCTGTCTGTGATTCATAACCTCCACTCGGCTGGATCAACCCATACACACCACCTCCAAGACCAACATTATCCTTGACATGGACACTACCAACATGTGACTGGTGTTCCACACCTGACGTTATTCCCTCATTGGTGGATTCCGAACATATGCTAATCACCCTTGTTAGCCACATCCCAGCACCACACCCTTCACGGCATACACAGTACATAAGTACTACAACACCTACTACAGACGTCTTATGACAGCGGTAGTTAACGTCATGACACCCGTGCAGATGGACAATGCACATACAAATGCTGAAACATACCCAGTGCACTTCATTAGCACGTACACGACTGCTTGGATTATGCTATTCCACACAGAGCCATGATGGTACCCACCAGATAACAGACGCCACTCTGGGGGTCCAACTCCATGGACATAATTTACAACAGGTGGAGGCTGTTGCACAGTGGTGTACAATCTCATGGGTGGGGTAGCTCACTGGTCAGCCTCGGTAGGGCCACAGGATCCCTCATCACATACTCCAAAACTAGCTACGTAAACATTACTGCGACACATTCTGGGGTGTACCACAAGGCATTATGGTGGTATGTCAGTAGTCATTGGCAATACCCACATCTGCTCTCACATACAACAGTTACTCAGGAACATTACAGAACCAGGTGATGTTGGCAACATGCTGGCGGATGGATTCAATGCTAACATTACACCCTCTCACTCCTTACAGGGCCACAATCCATGCAGGAACATTGCAGTGTCCCTGCGGTCACACCTACACAATACTAACCTGCACTCTATATGTCCTGGGACACTGGCCCCATGTGACCTTCCAAAATCCCAGGCTGTGATGTCCACAAACCTCTGAATGACATGTCTCCCCACTAGGCCACCATATTCAGTAATAGCCTTGTATCAGACATTGTGGCCCCTGAATGGCACACAGCAACAATTATCACACTCCACACAGGTGGCGCCACAATGCACGAGTGGGACTATTGCCCTACACAACTGACTGGACTGTTCTGCATGGCTATGGGGCACATCATCATGGGCGTCATTCACAGAGACATTGTTGGGCTCCGGTCCTTTGATGCCACCCAGGTTGGACTTGTTAGGGCCAGAGCATGGCTCCTACACCTGGTGGACTCCTTTCATACAGTTACCAGGGTAGTTGATGACGGCACAGGGGTCCACACAGCCTACATTGTCCTCTCATTGCCTTTCAGCACCGTTCTCCATTCTGGTATTGACAACATGCACATCCACCTGCACATCGAACCCTATGTCTCAGGATGTTATGCAAAGTGGCTCATGGACAGGACGCACACAATGAGGGTAGCATACCATAGTACCTACTGTATTTCAGTTACACTTGGCATACCACAGTCCTCAGTCATAGGGCCCTTCATGTTCGGTATATGCTTCCCTGAGGTACAGGCTAGCATAGAGGGACTTTCCCTGCCTAGATTTACAGACCACTGCATACAAAGTGCCATGATTGCTCCACCAGCTGATACTGACTCCATCCATAAGGGTGTCACTGTGATGGATACCTGATATCAATATCATGGCCTCAAGCTGCATGACACAAGGTGCATGAACATCCCTTTTGCATTACACCATTCACCCACTGACTATCACATAGGTGGTAGTCCCCTACATACATGTCACATTGTACGTGTTTGTAGTACACACATTTGTCGCACCCACTCCTGTGATTACCATATTGCCACGGTGGCGTGGATATCCTTCTACGTGGCCACACTTATCTGTACTGGGTGCGTAGCTGGTACATAGGCACCCATTGTACCTCTGAACTCCAGACGTATACACACATTCAAGGGTAGAGCACCCCATTTAGGTTGTACCTTACACAACAGCTACGGCTTTACATACCACAACATTAACACGCCATGATGTTTATTGAGCTCCGACAGTTAAAGTATGTGGCTGAACTACGGACACCACGTCTGTACACATTTGCATACTACATTCTCAGGGGTGACCTCTGCTGAATGGACAGGGCCCATGTCCACAACAATATTAATGGATATACTCCACATACACAACATAAGCAAATGCCACTGTGAGCAACGTGCTCATGGATATGTGCACACATGCAATGATGAGTGGGATGTGCTTGAGGGTTACATTCCCAAACCAGACACTCACGATGCTTTGGAACATGATTCCTATGTACATCACACAGGGACACTCGGTAGCACTGTTCATGTGATACCTCACTTGGTGGATGGGAGACACATGTACGCCAGGGATCACTGCAGTGGCTGTACTGTGCAGAGGTTCAGGTAACACATGGCTCTGCTGTTCACAGGACACTACCCTAGGGAGGTGCCACTCATGTGAACACTGTAGTTGTGCTTACACATAGACTTGCCAGACTGCATAGTACCCCACTATGAACCTGTGAAGCTATTACATGTCCTTTGTGCATGGTTACTTGGTAGCCCTTCCATTTAGATTAGCTATCATGCTATTACAATGTCCTGTGACTACAAGCCATATGTATCCTGTTATTGTATATTGTACATGCTAATAGAAGATACCTTTGGTATGCATGATATGCCTGTTATGCTGTGAAAAATATCTGACATATCTACCTACACTACTATACATTACACATATTTTACATAGTATCCCATAATGCAAAGCATACTTGCACAGCGGGACCACCTTAGACATGTCATTGTCGTTATATGCCCATACACATGCCTACTGTGACAGTATATCAACATATACTATCCACTGCTATGGCACGTGCTTGTTGGACATACCCTACCACTGACCGCGGGTGGGATGGGATTGTTCTGTTTAAAGCCCTCATGTAGCATCCCTTGTGGTGTCTGTGATGTTTACCTTATGGCCCACTGCTGGATGCACAATTTCTACAAGCGTTAGTATGCTCAGCAAGACATCACTACATAAATACCCTTTCCCACTTTATGCATTGCGGACACTTTTAATTAATGCAAACCAGGCTATACATACACTAACATAATTAATACGAAACAGGCTATACATACACTTACATACAGAGTGATCTACATACCTAGTTATCGTTCGGATGTTCGTCTATCTCTCTTACACTGTTTAAACAGTTCTATGGTATGAGCATACGGTTTGAATGTCTGGCAAGTCATCCTTATATACGTCGATACCTGTAACATGTGGTTTCCTGCCGCCAATCGGTGTTCCAGAGTGACTTATTACTTGCACATCAGCTGTGTAGCTACTCCATTTGCCAATTATGCGGCAACAGTGGGGTATAACTGAATTCTCCACTTGGGCGTTGCCCATTTGCCCTACCTTTGGGGCAACGGCCTGTATTGTGTTTTGTTGTGTGTAATTGCAAATGCTATGTGTAGAGACATGTATAGTTTGGTTTCATGTCCCCCATGGATTGTGTGTGATGGCTAGAGTATGTGGTTCTACATGTGAGTGTACCTGTCATCCCAACCATCTGATAATGGACTATTGCAAACAAAACCTGTAACATTGCCATTTGTTCCATTATACAACTTCTACAATTTTGCATGGCACCTTTAAATGTGTCTCTCACAAGGTATGTTAACGCTTCTGCAGATGTAATTGACTGACTGGATGTTTGTGCTGTAATTACAGTCTGTATTGCTATAGTTTCTAGTGTGGGGGATGTAGGTGGGTGTACGTAGCATATACAGGTTTGTGGAGCTTGCATTTCTACATATACCATATATATGTGTGTGGGCTCCTTCCCTAATTAAAGAGCTATCAGTTAGTAAACTTATGTTATGGGATTATATATTGGGCCATTGTTATTTGGCTTCTATATAGTATGCAGGTGAGGTTGATACTTCCATACCTCCAGAATTACAGCAATATGTAAAGGGATATTTCTAAATGACAGCTATCCGTGTATTTCTGTCCCAGATATTTGCAGTCATTGCAGTTGTGTTGGTGACAGAACCTCTTTGGCATGTGTTGCCACCTTTTCATATGGCCATTGTTGGATACTTGGGACACACATCGGTGTTTACAGGCCGACACATAGCTATGGACAGTACACAAGATAGCACATACTTTTATCCTCAATACATACTTATTGTTGTGGGACTTTGGCTACTTATATTGCATATAACATTTACGTTTCTTATATACAGGCATAACTATTTCATGCAACTATTACATAATATATGGGACATAATAATGTCCTACAATCTCGGACAGTTGCCCTTTGTAATGTTTTATATCAGGACACAACTGCCCAGGGAGGGGCTGTCCCTCCTAATGTGGGACAGGTGGTAACCGTATGCCTACGGCTAGCTATACCCACACCTACCATAATGATCTACCTCCGAGTTGGCACTAACAGACACACGATGCAGACACACACACACACACACATACATTACAGTCACATGGAAATACACATGGCACCCTCAACACACACATACACAGACTACGGCACTCACAAACACAGTTGAACATAGTACCTACGTGGACCGCAACACCGGCAGCGGTAACTAAATGTCCCTTCATATCGTCATAATATTACTTGCGGTTCTACTGTTCCAGTACTGTGTTCTTTCAGTCTTTCAGCCTCATGGTTACTTGTGTCAGTATGTGACACATTCCATAGTTGGTGGTATCCTATTTATTTGTACCCATATCACTCTATCGCCCTTTTTATCTGTATTTTATACATGTATATATATATATATATATATATATATATATATATATATATATATGTATATATATATATATATATATATATATATATATATATATATATATATATATATATATATATATATATATATATCTGACAGGGAAAGTGACAGGCAAGCTACACCTTTCATTGTGTACTTGTTGGTGTATACTGTTTCCTGGACTCCGCATGTTTGTGTCTGTACCTGTCACATTAGGATTACCATCTGTCCCACTTTGTGAGGGACAGTCCCTCTTTGGGCAGTTATGTCCTGCAAAATATTTATAAAATGGCAAATGTCCTGAGATTTTAGGACAAACTTATTTCCTATAGTTTATGCAATAGTTGCATAAAACAGTTATTCTGTATCTGAACCACCTAAATGTTATAAGAAGCAGAATAAGTAACTAAAACATCACAAGAATAAGCTTTTATCTAGGCAAAAAAGTGAAGTTCTGATTTTCGTACTGGCTGGGTGTATGTGTCGGCCTGCAGAAATCTGACGTATGTCCCACATTGGTCATTTGAAAAGGTGGCAACCCTACCATAGGTTCATCTTGGCTATCATATTGTTAGGTGATTGTATGCATGATTGTGTGTTCTACTCCTGGCAGTGGTCGTTTTACCCTTCAGAGCAGGCACTATTAGTACAGGGGTGAATAATGCTGGTTTAATCACCTGTTCTGGACATCATTGACCGTGATCTGCGTGATATTCGGAGAAGCATAGCCCTGTTTCGTGCATATCCAAATAGTCATGTTTAAACAACAGTTACCAGCAGTGGACAACGCATATTCCGCTAATGTGTACTAAACATGATCTGATGACCTGCATCTGACATGCATTACTCATGCCTTCGATTACATTACATCCCTTGCAGGACGTGGGACCGGAACATGCACGGCGGTCACTGCATTTACCACTTGGCCATCTGGGATTTGTACACATGTTATGTCATTTTGTATGTGGAGTATACTACGGCTGTTACTCCATACTGCACTCACATGGGTAACTCAGTTAGTTTACATATTGATGAGTCCAGTTAATGGTATGTCCATGTGATGTTTACTGGATGTGCTCCAGCATTGGGTTATGTATATCACAGTGAGTCACACACGATAATGTGCTACACCTTCAAACGACCATAGGTGGAGCATGCTGGGGTGACTGTCATGGGTACACCCCATGCCTTGACACAATATCCATGATTACATTATGTGGAGCCCCTCATTAACGCAGCAGGGAATCCATACAGAGTGTGTGCAGAACTGTGCTTACACACATGTGATCCCATGATTGCCTCTGCTCCACTAAGCGACAGTTGGTTACTCGATGTTGTGGCGACAGCAGACACTGTTTGCCTCATTTGGTGTATGGCCTCTGACATTTGGGCGTGTACCTACCGATGTACCTGGGAACCTATACACACAGCACCAACATATGCTGATAGGCACATGTACTGTTCAGGTGTTGACATTCCGTGTTCCAATAGCTGTTGTGTGTACAATGTTTGAGGGCTGCCTATGCAGGATTCACACAGTGGGCCACCTATACATTACAATTTACAAGTGATCGTGTGTGTGTGCCATCCATTTTACTGTGTGTGCAGGTGGAGAGGTGTGTCAGTCCGTAGGGTCCTACACTGTCAGAGTATGTGCTATACGTTCCCTCTTTGCCAAGGTGTAGGCATATTGGGTACGCCTCCGTCTGCCTACTGGGGCTGGCACAGTGTGTTCATGGTCTGAATCCCTCTGTGCCTGTGAAGGCCTTGGCAATTGTGGTGGGCTATGTGGGCCTTCACCATTTTGTCCCTGCTGCAGCTGTTTCCGCAGGATCATATTATGTAGCATGGCACATACTATGAAGATGTGGGCACACGTGCCTGGAGAGTACTGCAAGGCTCCACCAGATGTGTCCAAGCAACGGAACTGTGATTTCAGCATCCCAAACACACGCTCTATGATGATTCTGGTTTGTGCATGTGCCTCATTATGGCGTTCTTGCATGGGTGTGTGTGCATTTCTGATGGGAGTCATCATCCACGGCTCCAGTGCATAGCCAGCATCCCCCACAAGGTGGCCATGTGGGATGTCCTCCCTGACAAATACCTGATACAGCTGTGAGGCATGCCAGATATGGGAGTCATGGTAGCTTCCAGGGCTGCCAGCACACACATCCATGATAATGCCCTGGGCATTGCACACGACCTGGCAGTTGATGGAGTGGAATCCCTTGCGGTTTATGTAGTGCCTACCATGCTCACTGGTTGGTAACTTGATATGTATGTGCGTGCAGTCTATCGCACCCAGTACCTCCGGGTAGTGTGTCACGGTGGAAGTGACACATATTGCTGGCCAACTCCTCCTGAGTTTGGGGGAAGTATATATGCTCATTGGCATGTGGTAACATGGCATCCAGGAACTGGTGTAGTACCCTGGATGCTGATGCCTGTGAGATCCCCATTATATCTCCAGTTGGCCTTTGAAAGGTACCTGTGGCTAGTATTCACAAGCTTACACATACCTTTGTGTCCACTGGGATGGGTTCCCCTCTGTTTTTTTCTGGTTCTCAGGCATGGCTGGCACAGCTCCACTATTTGCTGTAAGATGTCCCTGTCCACCCTGTAACGCTCTACTATCTTCAGATAATGTAGCCCTGGTAGGTTACCCTTGGTCTGAACACTCTTCTCCTCCTCTAGGGCCTGCGGTGGTTGTCGGTATCATCCTCCACAACACCGTCAGTCTCTAACACATGGTGATGAATCACAGCTATGGCAGTACTCCACAACAAGTACAAATATGACTCTGTTATTGTCCATGTTGGAGTGAATGACTTGAGACGCACCTCCTGGACTACATGAAAAGAGACATGGAAGAGCTCTCGGATCATGTGGCCCAGGCAGGTATGACCATAGCCCTGAGTAGCATCCTGCCTTCACCCAGAATGATACCACAATATAAGGATAAAATGATTGACTTCAACAATTGGCTAAGCTTATGGTGTCATTCAAAGGGGATCCAGTATCTGTCTGCCTGGGATGACATGACTGACAGACCACAATGCTTTGCCAGAGATGGTCTGCACCTGTCGCCCCTGGGATTCAGGTTACTGGCTAAGGCTCTTGCCACCCCTATAGTGCCTTTTTTAGGCAAACTTCAAAGGACAAAACCACCACCATAACAGGTACAAGCATGCAAAATCTGAAGGTAATGCTACTGAATGCTAGAAGTCTAAACCTCAAAATGCACTCTCTCGAGGCACTCCTAAAAATGGAGAACATCGATATCTGTGCAGTAACTGAGACCTGGTTCAAGGCTCCAGAGAGCACCCCTGCAATACCAGGCTACAACTCTTACCACACTTTTCGCCACCAAACCAGGACGAAACACTAAATGTGGAGTGTCAATATTCACCAAGGATATTCACACCACCAGGCTAGTTGGCCAACACAATGTGTCTGAAATTCTCCAAGTGCAACTAACACTAGGTAAGACTGCAATCCAAATTGTAGCTTGCTACAGATCCCCCACCATACCCCAAGATTCTCACTACACCTTTCTAAACATACTGGAAAATATTAAGATAGAACCAAACACCCTAATACTGGGTGATTTTAACTACCCTGCCATTAACTGGGAAAACTACTCATGTCCCAACACCTTTGAACGGTTCTTGGAATTCATAAATTCCAATGCCCTGGATCAACTAATCCATAGTCCCACCAGGGCTCCAATATCCTAGACCTGGTCATTACCAACATGGGAAATCAATGCTCCATACCTATGGTCACCCCTCGTTAGTCAGGTCTGACCATAAGCTAATCACCCTTAACATCCACATCCCACCCCACCCCAGTAAAGAAACCACCATAAAAACTTCTCCAAAGCCAACTTCATGCTACTCAAGTCAGAAGTGACAAACTTCATGACACCCATGCAGACGGGAACTGAAAGTTCAACTGCTGAATCCTACACTAAGGCACTGTACGAGCACATCCACTCATGCATGAATCGTGCCATCCCAAATAGAACCAAAATGCTCTCATCCAAAAAGAAGCCAATCTGGTGGTCCCCTGCCATAAACAAACTTTACAACAAAAGGAAGAAACTTTTGCAGAAAAGAGGAAAATCCCAGGATGCAAAACTCCCTTACTGGCCTCAGTAAGAAACTGAGATGCCTCATAAAATCCTCCAAAGTTACGAAAATAAAATTGCCAAAGATTCCAAAGACAACCACACAGCATTCTATAACTATGTCAAGAATCTAAATGGCAATGCTCAGATCTGCTGAGCTAAAACAGAATGGCATTAAATATACTGATCCAAAGGATATTGCCAATATCCTGGCAGATCAATTCAGTGCCAACTTCACCCCCTCTCACCCCTAAATGGCCCATCTCAATACCGGAAGATTGCCAAATTCCAGTAATAATGACCACACAGGTACAAAACGCTCTCTAAAGCCAAGAATACAGCATCCATGGGACCAGATGACATCCCGGGCTGTGTACTACATGAACTACAATATGAACTGGCACCTCACCTAAGTGTCATGTTTAATCATAGCCTCACCTCAGGTTTCGTGCCCACTGAGTGGCGCAGAGCTACAGTTATCCCAATCCACAAGGGGATCCACCTTGGATCCCGGAAACTACCGTCCCATCAGTCTGACAAGCCTTATCTGCAAGGCCATGGAGCGTATTATCATGGAACTTATAAACAAAGACATTGGCAACCTTCAAACACTGGACCCCACCCAGTTTGGGTTTGTGAAGGGCGATCTTGTCTCCTGAACCTGATTGACTTCTTTGAATCAGTCTCCAGAGCCATGGACAAGGGTAAGGTGGTCTACACAGCCTATCTAGACCTTGCTAAGGCCTTTGACACCATCCCCACTCTGGAATCATAGATAAACTTACTAAGTTGGGCATTAATCCCTATGTCATCCAATGGGTTTGCTAAATGGCTTACTGATAGAACCCACACAGTAAAAGTAGCCGACTCCAAATCCAGCTCCAGACAAGTGACAAGTGGAGTACCTCAGGGTTCAGTCCTGGGGCCGCTCTTGTTTGGCATCTACTTCTCTGAAGTACAGGTCAACACTAAGGGACTCTGGCTAACAAAGTTTGCAGATGACTGCAAACTGGGAGCCATTATTGAATCCCAAATGATGTGGATACTCTACAAAAGGGCCTTACAGAAACAGATGCTTGGTGCCAGAGCCATGGGCTCAAGCTCAATGCCAAGAAATGTATTGTTATCCCTTTTGGGAAAAACATGTATCCATGAATTACCATATAGGTGGCAGTACACTAAACACAGAAAGTGTGATAAGAGACTTAGGGACACAGGTGGATAGTGGTCACACCTTCGATAACCACATCGCCACAACAGTCAGGAAATCCTTCTATGTGGCACACCTCATCACGAAGGGCTTTTCATCCAGAAAAAGGAGGTCATTGTCCCACTGTACTCATCCCTCATTAGACCCATTATAGAATACAATGCCCCATTTGGTATGTACCTCTCAAGACATCTGCAACAACTGGAAAGGCCTCAGAAATACCTCACTAAAAGAATCACAGGCCTAAAGCAGATGCCCTATGCTGACCGCCTTAAAAACTCCAGCTATACTCTGTTGCATATCATCTACTCAGAGGCGATCTCTGCTTAACATACAAGGCCATGTCAAACCCAGAGCTGTTGGACATGCTACACTTAAAGAAATCCCAATCCCTCAGAGCTACACGCTCCAGGGATCTAAACCTTGTCATCACAATAAACAAAACATGCTGGAGGATAGGTTCCTGACCCAGAGACTCCCAGACTCTGGAATAGATTGCCCATACATGTCAAGCAGAGTGCCTCTTTGGACCTCTTCAAGAGGAACCTTGACGATTGGATGGGAGAAAGGAAATTCACCCCAGGGATCACGTCAGTCGCCCTGCTAGACAGGGGTCCAGGAAAGTAAATAATGTGGGAAGAAATAGCCAGGGAATTGTTATGGCTAGGCTTGTATAGGCCCTAGGGCTGATAGCCTAGTACCAACCTATGAACCTATGAACCTATGTACATTTTAAAAGTTCCCCGTGTGTTTACACCTATGGTGCAGTGTTTGGGAATACACAGGTGTGTGTAGGGTGCTTTCACACTTTATACTATTGTGCTGTGAACACCGATGATGTCATAGGGTATGTATATACGATCGTAGCTACAGGGTATCTTATGTGTTTTACTACAGGAACTACTATTGTGGTGCCTTTGGTGTTGAATTACATTTGGCTGCCATGGATTACCTCTTGCCCTTCCCTTTACATTTCTGCGTTTCACCTACCATTTTCTGGCATGCATCCAGCAGCCTGCTTTCATTTGTACTTTCCAAGACCTGGCTTGTCTTCGTAATGTGTTCTATTGCCAGTCTACTGTAGGTTTGCTTTGCTCTGCTATGATAGTTCTCCAGTCTTTGCAATCCAATGCCTCCCCTCCTTTCTTTGCAATCCAATGCCTCCCATATCTTGTTTTGCAGGTTTCTGCAAGCAGACTTGTCAGCTGCCATCAATTGGCCGCCATGAGTTGATAGGTGTTAATTGCTCAGTTGTACTCCAATTACCCTACTGTGGCATTTCCTTCTTTTCTTCCCCTAACCTTCCTGTTTCTGCTATTGGTCGCCGCGTGTGCAACTGCTTACCGGGTTTCGGGCACGTTTTCATTGCCATACACATGCCCTTTTGGGCACCATATGTGCTCTCAGCTAAACAATTCTATACCTACCTCCCCACCCCTGTCCTGCAGCTTTGCTTAGCAATGGCCAGGCCAGATTTGCATTGCTCAATGTTCTTACAGCTATGGTGGCACACCCCTTTGCTGATGTCATGTATCACCTCTGAGACACTCCTCGGTGTTATAGTGCTGCCCGTATGGTACATCCTTCATCCGGCGGACGCGATTCAGTATTACCTGCCTCACTTGCATGACATTGACTACTAATTCATAGTTACCGCACCGAACACTGTCGCAGACACTTAACAACCCTTGCACCTTGGTTGTGGTGTACCATGCATACCATTGCATATTATGGTGAAATCCTGATTTGTATTACATTGCGATTTTATGACATTTGTATATATTTTCTTTGTGTTCCAGTTTGCGTACACATGCCCTGCAGTTGTACTGTGAGTTACTGTGGACATGACATTAAATGCTGTTTTTTAGGTGTTGTGCATCTTTTCTTATGCCATTGGCTGTGTATTTAGCCATTGGCATATGTTAACTTTGTAATACATGAGTCTGGTCCACTTCCATAGCTCCAATGTTCTGTTTGGGAAAATGTAAGCCGTGTTTTTTGGTTTACATTTCCGTGGGCTTACGCTATGCCTGCACCACTTCATGAATCGCTCTATGCCTTCATTTGCATGGTGCGACATTGTGCATGGGGTGATTAGTATACCTAAGCCGAGGGCTGCGCAGTTCTGGCGTACGCCAGTAGTGCACGTGGAATTGGATCGTACCTGAATCGCTCGGGCGGCCATATTTGGCCTTATACCACCTACGCTACGCCTGCGCCTGGCGCAAGCTTCATGAATCCTGGGGATAGTTTCTTGAGCTGCTCTTACATAACTGTCTTCTACCTTAATACCTTAATTTGCTGTTCTGTGTGCTTTTAAGTGTTCGAGTGCTCTTATTTGATTTTTTATAAACTTGTTTTTGTCATTTTTAACCTATCTGCAATTATTTAAACTGTATTTGCCATAATATTGCTACACAATCAAGTGTGCTAGCTTGTACTGCATTTAAAGTGTTTTTGCTACTGTCATTAGTTCATTTTTTTCTAATACAGAGAGAACTTTTTGAGAAAGCCAACCGACTTAACTAAATATATATATATATGTGTGTGTATATAAAAATTCCAAGCTTAAGAATGTCTTTGTTTATGAATTCCATGATGATAGCCTCTCCTTTGATAATCACATTGCTACAGTAGTCAGGAAATCCTTCTACATGGCACACCTCATCACAAAAGGGTTCTCATCCAAGAAAAAAAGATCATTGTTCCCCTCTACTCAACACTCATTAGACCGATTATAGAGTACAACAACACCTTTGGAATGTACCTCACAAGACATCTGCAGCAGCTGGAAAGGCCACAGAAGTACCTCACAAAGAGAATTACTGGCCTCAAACAGATGCCCTACATGTCTCAAAAAACTCCAGCTTTACTCTGTAGCATATCGCCTACTCCAAGGTGGTCTCTGCCTAACATATAAAGCTATGTTAAATCCAGAGCTGGTGGACATGCTACACCTAAAGAAATCCCAATCCCTCCAAGCTACACACTCTAGGGACCTAAATCTTGTCACAACAATAAACAGGACTTGCTGGAGGATAGATTCCTGTCCCAGAGACTTCCCATACTCTGGAACAAGCTACCTATCTATGTCAAGCAAAGTTCCTCATTAACACTCTTCAAGAAAAATCTTGATGAGTGGATGGGAAATAGAAAATACACCCCGAGGATTACTTCTGTGGCTCTGCTCGACATGGGCACAAGACATTAACTTTCTTGGGTTGGTGTAGCTAGGGAACTTTGATTGGCTAGGCTTACTTAGGCCCTTGGGCCGATAGCCTAGTACCTACCTATAAACCTATGAACCACTATGTGTTACTGGCTGTGGATGTCATGCATCAGACCGATGCATTACATGAGCTGCACTACCACTATGTGTGACTGGCTGTGGCTGTCATGCAGTAGACCAATGGGTGACATTAGCTGTACTACCACTATGTCTGACTGGCTATGAATGTCATGCATCAGACCGATGCATGATATGAGCTGCACTACCACTATGTTTCACTGGCTTTGGCTGTTGTGCACCAGACTGATGCATGACATGAGCTGCACTACCACTATGTGTGACTGGCTGTGGCTGTCATGCACCAGGCTGATGCATGGCATGAGCTGCATGCACTACCACTATGTGTGACTGGCTGTGGCTGTTGTGCACCTGACCAATGCATGACATGAGCTGCGCTATATGTGACTGGCTGTGGATGTGGTGCAGCAGACTTATGTGTGACATGAGCTGCACTACCATTATGTGTCACTGGCTATGCCTGTTGTGCACCAGACTGATGCATGACATGAGCTACACTACCCCTATGTGTGACTGGCTGTGGCTCTCATACACCAGACTGATGCCTGGTCATGTTATGTAGAACCCATCAGGCCATAAACATTCTGCATGCAGAACTAAGCTCATATTGAATGTCTTCTGACTCATCCAGCAATGGAAGCAGACTTTGACCAGGTTAAACATTTGTTCAGTGACTGTTAGTGTTTGGGACAGGGTGGTGTTAGACTACCCCTTGGCAGCTGTCTGTGGGTTATGTACTACAGTTATTATCCAAGATTCAAATGGGTAACTTCCATCACCTGGAAAACAAAACAGAGAAGACATATGACAAAACAGGATTTATTACTTAGTACGACCTGTGCTACTGTATTTCTTCAAATGTCAAATGACAATTCTACAAGTATTTATGCTTGAAACGTAAATCAATAAAAATAACAAAAATACAGAAATCACTATTTTTTGCAGGTGGGAAGACCCATACACCTCCACACCCTCCAAAATCCAAATCCAGAATTACACTACATCGGAAAAGGACAAATTCCCCATTCTTCCACTGTTCCAAGATCCTACATAGACAAAAAGCTGATGCAGTTCAATAAAATGCATTTTGATCATCTGTACCACCTTATTTTGCCTTCAGTACAAGGAAAATTTGATCAACTGCCTTATACCCAGTCACAGAAATAACTATGCTTAACAATGTTTGAATTGTATGCACTTACCAGCTATGCAATCATGAGGAATCCTACCATGCAGGATCATTTATCATTAAATAAAGTCATAATGGAGAAGTGTAAAAGGAAAGAATTTTAATATGGCATGCATAGACTACAAAAAAGCATTTGACAGCATCCCACATTCATGGATAAAGGACTGCTTACATATATATAAGATATGCCCTGCATTACCTTACAGTACAGTGACCATGAAACAGTGGCAAACCACTTTGCAGCTAAGCCATGATAAAGGATAAATTCATACTAGGGCTAAATATTCAAAGGGGATATTCCAAGGTGACTGTTTGTCATGTCTGCTCTTTTGTCTTGCCTTAACCCATTAAGCAGGAGTGGCCTTAGGTCAAATGGCACCCTAGGCAAAAGAGCTCCATGGCACCCCCACCACACCACCCGGTGCCCCATCCTGGTCTACCTACACCAAACAAATACTGGAAAGCACCCCTACTTGAGCGGTGCCCTGGGTGGTCATCTAGTTGGCCTATCCCTAAGGCCGGCTATGCCATTAAGCTGTCTATTTAATAGATTAAGACATGGTTACAATTTGGTTTCCAGAAAATAACAAAGTTTAAAGACTTCTCATCTTCTTTCTGTGGATGGTTTAAAACTATTTACTGTAGTTCATCAGATGAGGAGCTGAAAGCACAACTGGTAGCAGTCAAAACTTTCTCAGAAGATATAAGAATGTTATTTGGTCTTGATACATGTACAAAAGTAAAATGTAAAGCAGGAAAGCTGCAGCACCAGGAACTATCAGTCTGGGATAGGAATGTGATATGCAGGAACTTTAGCAGGAGGAATGCATAAATGTTTGGGAATTGATGAAGGATTGACAACAAAACATGAGCAAATGTGAGCAAAAGTCAGTAAGCAATAGTTTAGAAGACTAAACTTAATACCAAAAGCAGCTCTGGCATCTAGTAGCAAAGTCCAAACTATAAGCAGTTACAGTTTAGAGTGATTGACTAGCTCCAAAGATATCAGGTCAGTTGGACAGAAAAACAAGAAAAATACTTCACACTTATTAAATAATATATAAAAATCCATGTGTACCAATTATATATTTCTAATTCTGAAGGAGGTATGGGCCTCCTCAAAACTGATTACATGTAAAGATGTGTAATCATAGGATTGCATACATATCTGATGACCTAACCAGATCCAAACATAGTGAAACTATTATTAACACGAAGAGAACAAATGTAAAATGACTTCACTGCATATTTTAGCAGAAGCATATTGGTGTCAAGCATGATGGAAACCTAGTAGACAAAATCAGGCAGCAAATGAATCTGCTAAAAATCAAAAGAAAGAATATAAGGATTAGGATCATGAGAGAAGGCAAGAAATTTGGAAGAGGCATACAATAGCAAGTACAGAAAACTCCTGGAACAACCTTGTGTCAGTCAGGATCTGATGCAACAATGATTAAGGAGTGGTAAATTTAAACTAAAAAAGATGAAAGGTTAATATAAACGGCATAGGATAGTGGACTACATATGTTGGTTTACAAAATCCACTGAACGTGTGAGAAATAGAGAAATGCAGGTTCTGTAAAGCAGAAATAAAAACATTTTCACATCTTGTTGCTGGGTGTGATACACTAATGGCAAAGGGTGTGTATACTGAAAGGCATAATAATATGGCTCATACCTCTCAACCTGGAAACATTAAAAATCTGGAAAAGGCCCATGAAAGTAGGTACAAATCTATATGCTGATTAACATCTAATTTGTATACATAATTACTTAACCCCACCCATTCCAATCAAATTGTGGGATACCAAATTTCAAATGCAAACTGAAGAACAGACAACCAAAATATGGCACCAGTGTCCCCCTGCAGCCATTCCAATGTCCAGTTACCTGGCTATTTTGCCCCATTTACCATAAACACTAATGTGTGCATACTGCTTTACTTCTACAATGATTATTTGGATTTTATTTTACATTTTACAGCACAACAATACATAAACACTAATAGACATCTGGTAAACAAAGCAATACTGTCTCACAATGAAAATAGACTTGGCATTAAAACTTCTCCGCACTTGAAACTCACATTCATTGAAACAGCATTGAAACCCACACCACATACAAATAAAATGCATCTGGCCAATGGTGGATAAAGATTACCTTTGGGTTGTTTTCACATCACTGGCCTTGCACAAAACAAGAAACATACATCTGTTCTTTTCTTTGATACACCTTCCTGACTTTATTAAGTTATATTCCTTGTATAATACAACACACTTGTTAGACAGAGCATTTTAAATTTATTGTTTGAACATTTTTCCAGCAGGCTGTACTGTAGGCAATGAAACAAAATGCAATAACCAATAATGACAAAACTGCCCAATTTAGAACATTTCTATCATAAAAAGTCTACTTCCACATCCACACTATAAATAGAATGAAAGTAGTGTAAGCCATAGGCATCTTTCACAGCTTCTCACACTTATTTTCAATTTCATTTTTTCGGGGGGTCAAAAACCAGGGACACATTTTAAACAGTGCTTGCATAAATTTGTAAAGTTGCTAGAATAAAATGTGTTACCACCATGCATTTCACTAGCAAGTGTTGAGCCCTGGACCCTATGCAGTACAGTCAGAGCAACATACTACTAAGCCAAATCAGCAGCTTTCTGAAAGATAGGAAGACTGAAACATAATGGCTATCATTTAGTGAATTCATTTCTCACCACAGCTCTCAGCCTCTTTGCACAAAAAACAGGGCAAAGCTCACAAGTGGTGGTGGCTAGGGACTTTAGGCTTTTTTTAGCCTGTACCCGAGGTACAGGGTTTCGTGCGTAAATGGGCATGCCTTTGTTGAAGGTTGGGCATCGATCTAGCACCTCGGCATTTCGTAAAAATCTACTGCCAACATTAGCAGACCAGAGTTCCGCTGTGGTGACCCCTTACCGGGAAAAAGCCGAAAGACAAACAACAACAACCCAAGGTACAGGGTTTGAGCCTGAGTACCTCTAGCCACCAGGTATTTTAAATGGGGGGCATTTTCACACACACGCACACAGATTTAAGCATTTTGAAAAAAATCAAAACTGAATTTCCTTTATATTGTATTCAGTTAACCAACATGTATCAACCTCAATCCCGTCATCAGACTGATATAACAAAAGTGCATTATTGCTGTCAGAGAAAAGAAAAGCTCAGTTCTGGACAGTTAAAATGTCTGGAATGGGACATAAGTGAGAACGGTGGGTGTATACAGTTGTCATTTATTACCAGCAAGCCTACTGAACAATGACTAAGAAAACATGCAAGAAGCAAACAGAAGGGTGAAGAAGCACCAGTCTTGTACCAGTTCCATAACTGGATTCAGTATTTCTGTACATCCCTTGAGCATCAGAGACCAGGGTAGCTGCCCCCTGGCCTTATGACTAGAGAAAGTCTTTTTGTTCTCCTGATTTTTAAGGGATGTTTGGTTGTAAGTTAAGTTGCTAGACTGTTTTTATATACTGTGAGTATGTACCATACATATTGTCATTTTAAGACTTTGTATGGTATTGCCATTTAAGAGGGCATATATAACAATGCATTGCATTTAGAGCCTATGATCAGTGTGCTCAGAGTGGCTGAACTGTTGAGTGTTTCTGTTGAGCTGCTATTCCGTACAGAGTAAAAGTTACCTGTCTGATTAAAATGCTGCTGAATCCTGAAGTTTCTGACTCTGCCACCAATAATTACTCCGTAATCTTTGGTGTGAATCATTGCAGGATGCAACCCATTCCTGCCATTAGAAATCTATATTATCTGTTATATTTTCTGCAGGACCAATGAAGTCAATTGACACTTCCTTTTAAGACTTCTGTATACAAGCAATATTTGCACTTTAGGGAGTTTTTTAACCTAAGCTACTAAATGTAAGCCCTGATTCAGAATTTGAAATGTGAATAATATTCCTGTTTTCATTCTACTTTCTGCCCAGGTCCACTGATTGTGCCTCAGTAAATTTTTTGACCTAATATCATCAGACTAGTGTATCTTTTACAAATATTTAGCAAGTGTCATGGTAAGGACTTTCTGACAAAGGGGGTAGGGGATGGCTTGAAAATCCTGATTCAGCAATCGTCTTGTTTTTTTTTTTTTTTTTTTTTTTTTTTTTTTATCCATTCTTCCTCTTATACTCATTTTCTTATTCACAATTACAAGAAGCTTTATGGAAGAATTGGACCTTAGCCAAGCAAGCAACCATTGTAAGACTCACTACCCATCGTGAATGGTCTACTAGTCCAACAGATGATATGTCTACACACTCAGACATATACCACATGCACACACATATGCACACACGCACACACACACACACACACACACACACACACACACACACACACACACACACACACACACACACACACACACACACACACACACACCATTCTGTCCTTTCCTTACCCCTAAATACATCCAGACACAGCGAGCGTCTTCTTGTAAATAAAATCCAATAACTCTAGTGAGTGGAGTGTCTTCCAGCAAAATCCTTTCTGGCTCTATAACTTGAGCGGAGTGTCTTATAGCTAAATCCAGCAAAATCCTATCCAGCTCTGGTGACTTGCTGCTTGCTAAAGCATTTGAAAAAGTGCCGGAAATAGAACAAGCTCAATTCCGACAGGCTGGTGGAGCTAACGTCATCGCGCACACAATGTCATCAGCTCATGAAGCATGAAAATTAAAAAATTAAAAACAAAGTGTGAATAAATCAGAAATGAAGGGGTGCCACTCGGGAATCATGGCACCCCACTATTTGACCTCCCAAAACTTGGTAAAAACCAAGTAATTCGGGACAGCTGAGAGGTATGATATGACAAGACTGTTTCATTGAGGATCTTGCAAACATTATAATATTGAAGTACCTAAGAAGAATTGGAAATGTGAGCCACAAAACATTATAAAGAATGATGAATTTATATAATATGGGATCATCTATTATTAACAGTTCAAAAAATAAATGCAAGAAAAATGGATATAGAAGTCCATGAAAAGAAGACAAAAGTAGCACTGATCAGTGAATTTGCTAGACCCAGTAATTACAGTGTCTTACATACAGAGTGATACAAAGTCATAAAATACCAGGATTTGCAGGCAGAAATTAGAGCCATGTGGAAGATGGCTACCCAGACAGCCTAATAGCAGTAGGAGCAATGGGTCTCATAAAAAGCATTTCCAGTCATATTTAGATATGTTACCGTCACGTAACTCTGTATGTGGAAAACGATGCCCAGACAGTTTCAACAGCAGTGGGGGCAATGGGTCTCATAAAATTAATTTACAGTGTTATTTAGATATGCTACTGATAACGTGTAACTCTGTATGTGTAAAACAATGCCTAGAATGTTATCTGTATGTGTAAAAACAATGCCCAGACAGTTCTAACAGCAGTAGGAGCAATGGGTTTCATAAAAATGAATTTACAGTCTTATTTAGATATGTTACTGATACATGTAACTCTGTGTATGTGGAAAATGATGCCCAGACAGTTTCAACAGCAGTGGGAGCAATAGGTCTCATAAAAATGAATTTACAGTCGTATTTAGATATGCTACCGATACGTGTAACTCTGTATGTGTAGAAACAATGCCTAGAAAGTTCTCTGTATGTGTAAAAATGATGCCCAGACAGTTCTAACAGCAGTAGGAGCAATGGGTTTCATAAAAATGAATTTACAATCTTATTTAGATATGCTATCTAATAACGTGTAACCCTGTATAAGGAAGGGTAAAAACAATGCTCAGACAGTTCTAACAGTAGTAAGAGCAATGGGTCTCATAAAAATGAATTTACAGTCTTATTTAGATATGCTACCAATACGTGTAACTCTGTAAAAAAGACAGTGCCCAGACAATTCTCTGTATGTGTAAAAATAATGCCCAGACAGTTCTAACAGCAAGCAGCCGGGTTTCATAAAACTGAATTTACAGTCTTATTTAGATATGCTACCAATACATGTAACTCTGTATGTGTAAAAACAATGCCCACACAGTCCTCTGTATGTGTAAAAATGATGCCCAGACAGTTTTAACAGCAGTAGGAGTAATGGGTCTCATAAAAATGAATTTACAGTCTTATTTAGATATGCTACCAATACGTGTAACTCTGTATGTGTAAAAACGATGCGCAGACAGTTCTAACAGCAGTAGAAGCAATGTGTCTTATAAAAATGAATTTACAGTCTTATTTATTTATGCTACCAATACATGTAACTCTGTATGTGTAAAAACGATACAGTTCTAACTGCAGTAGGAGAAATGGGTCTCATAAAAATTAATTTACAATCTTATTTAGATATGCTGCTGATACGTGTAACTCTGTGTAAAAACAAAGCCTAGACAGTTCTCTGCATGTGTAAAAATTATGCCCAGACAGTCCTAATAGCAGTAGGAGCAATGGGTCTCATAAAAATGAATTTACAGGCATGTCCAACTGTCGCAATACCAGTGCTATTGCCTGCCTATATGATGAATATGTTGTACATGTGGCAATAGAGCTATTGTCTCATGTACACAGTCAATGCTCACCTCCCAACATACGACACTACAGCCTGTGGGGGATGCACATATGCAGCCCTGCTGGGGGTAATGCTGTCACCAACCCTGACTGCACCTGACAGTCATGTGGGGATGTGTAACATTCACAACACACCCCACTCATCACATAGTCTCACAAGATCTCCACCACAGGCCACACATACGAGGACAACTTGTGTAGTACCTCTCCATACTCTGTGTAGGCACCAAGGCAGCCCACATCACCAAACACAACAACACCAACTTGTAGCCCACAGACTCATGTGTGCCCATCACATACAGCCAATAGGGTGTCATAACATACACAACACACCTGTCATAGGTGACTCTGTAGGCAGTCACACTGCTGTTCCATTCAGCAGGCTACACAAGGCGATGGTAAACACATCTTGCTGTCGGGTAACTGGTTCTGCAACATAACCTATGCACCCATGCCACACCTCACCAGGTACAATGTGACTGTCATTCTCCATGTTAGTGTGACTGCCCTGAGATACAACTTCACAGACTACGTGTGCAGGGACATGCAATAGCTCAGCAGTCTTGTAGCCCTGAAGGTGTGGGCCAAGCCCTGGGGAGCATTATGCATTCATCCGGACCTGATACCACTGTACAACGACTGACTGTGTCACTTCAACAGTTGACTATGCTTCTGCTGTTATTCCACAGGCATCTGGTATCTGTCCGCTTTGACTGACATGGTCAAACAACATGATGCTTTGGCACAGATGACCTGCACCTGTCACCCCTGGGGTACAGATCACATGAAGGCTCTTGCTGCTTCTTTACTGCCTGTCTTGCACAGTTTCCAATAACAGTCACCACCAGAACGGGAACTGGCAAGCAAAACATGGGGTCATGTGATGCAATGCTTGACATCTACATCTCTGACACACGCAGGCAAGGCACCTTATAATGCACCACTTCAATATTTCTGCAGTGACTGGGACCTGCCTCTAGGCTCTGCAGAGCACACCTGCAATGACAGGTTATACACAGACCATACCTTTCAGGCATGTACCTGGACTGGCACACCCATGGCTGAGGTGTTCCCATATTCCACTATGTTGTACACACATCCTGGCTAGTTACTTAGCACAATGCATCAGAGGTGCTCCATGTGCAACTAACTGTGTCCAGAACTGCTATACACATTGTAACAAGCTCTGATTCAACAACTTACCCCACGGTTACCAGACCTCATTTGTTGGTGTACTGACAGTAGGCCTCAGACAGATACTACTGATGTGAGACTGACACTACCCCACACTTCACTGGGATAGTCACTCATGTACCGACACATTAGGCCAACGCTGTCTGTGATTCATAACCTCCACTCGGCTGGATCAACCCATACACACCACCTCCAAGACCAACATTATCCTTGACATGGACACTACCAACATGTGACTGGTGTTCCACACCTGGGGTTATTCCCTCATTGGTGGATTCCGAACATATGCTAATCACCCTTGTTAGCCACATCCCAGCACCACACCCTTCACGGCATACACAGTACATAAGTACTACAACACCTACTACAGACGTCTTATGACAGCGGTAGTTAACGTCATGACACCCGTGCAGATGGACAATGCACATACAAATGCTGAAACATACCCAGTGCACTTCATTAGCACGTACACGACTGCTTGGATTATGCTATTCCACACAGAGCCATGATGGTACCCACCAGATAACAGACGCCACTCTGGGGGTCCAACTCCATGGACATAATTTACAACAGGTGGAGGCTGTTGCACAGTGGTGTACAATCTCATGGGTGGGGTAGCTCACTGGTCAGCCTCGGTAGGGCCACAGGATCCCTCATCACATACTCCAAAACTAGCTACGTAAACATTACTGCGACACATTCTGGGGTGTACCACAAGGCATTATGGTGGTATGTCAGTAGTCATTGGCAATACCCACATCTGCTCTCACATACAACAGTTACTCAGGAACATTACAGAACCAGGTGATGTTGGCAACATGCTGGCGGATGGATTCAATGCTAACATTACACCCTCTCACTCCTTACAGGGCCACAATCCATGCAGGAACATTGCAGTGTCCCTGCGGTCACACCTACACAATACTAACCTGCACTCTATATGTCCTGGGACACTGGCCCCATGTGACCTTCCAAAATCCCAGGCTGTGATGTCCACAAACCTCTGAATGACATGTCTCCCCACTAGGCCACCATATTCAGTAATAGCCTTGTATCAGACATTGTGGCCCCTGAATGGCACACAGCAACAATTATCACACTCCACACAGGTGGCGCCACAATGCACGAGTGGGACTATTGCCCTACACAACTGACTGGACTGTTCTGCATGGCTATGGGGCACATCATCATGGGCGTCATTCACAGAGACATTGTTGGGCTCCGGTCCTTTGATGCCACCCAGGTTGGACTTGTTAGGGCCAGAGCATGGCTCCTACACCTGGTGGACTCCTTTCATACAGTTACCAGGGTAGTTGATGACGGCACAGGGGTCCACACAGCCTACATTGTCCTCTCATTGCCTTTCAGCACCGTTCTCCATTCTGGTATTGACAACATGCACATCCACCTGCACATCGAACCCTATGTCTCAGGATGTTATGCAAAGTGGCTCATGGACAGGACGCACACAATGAGGGTAGCATACCATAGTACCTACTGTATTTCAGTTACACTTGGCATACCACAGTCCTCAGTCATAGGGCCCTTCATGTTCGGTATATGCTTCCCTGAGGTACAGGCTAGCATAGAGGGACTTTCCCTGCCTAGATTTACAGACCACTGCATACAAAGTGCCATGATTGCTCCACCAGCTGATACTGACTCCATCCATAAGGGTGTCACTGTGATGGATACCTGATATCAATATCATGGCCTCAAGCTGCATGACACAAGGTGCATGAACATCCCTTTTGCATTACACCATTCACCCACTGACTATCACATAGGTGGTAGTCCCCTACATACATGTCACATTGTACGTGTTTGTAGTACACACATTTGTCGCACCCACTCCTGTGATTACCATATTGCCGCGGTGGCGTGGATATCCTTCTACGTGGCCACACTTATCTGTACTGGGTGCGTAGCTGGTACATAGGCACCCATTGTACCTCTGAACTCCAGACGTATACACACATTCAAGGGTAGAGCACCCCATTTAGGTTGTACCTTACACAACAGCTACGGCTTTACATACCACAACATTAACACGCCATGATGTTTATTGAGCTCCGACAGTTAAAGTATGTGGCTGAACTACGGACACCACGTCTGTACACATTTGCATACTACATTCTCAGGGGTGACCTCTGCTGAATGGACAGGGCCCATGTCCACAACAATATTAATGGATATACTCCACATACACAACATAAGCAAATGCCACTGTGAGCAACGTGCTCATGGATATGTGCACACATGCAATGATGAGTGGGATGTGCTTGAGGGTTACATTCCCAAACCAGACACTCACGATGCTTTGGAACATGATTCCTATGTACATCACACAGGGACACTCGGTAGCACTGTTCATGTGATACCTCACTTGGTGGATGGGAGACACATGTCGCCAGGGATCACTGCAGTGGCTGTACTGTGCAGAGGTTCAGGTAACACATGGCTCTGCTGTTCACAGGACACTACCCTAGGGAGGTGCCACTCATGTGAACACTGTAGTTGTGCTTACACATAGACTTGCCAGACTGCATAGTACCCCACTATGAACCTGTGAAGCTATTACATGTCCTTTGTGCATGGTTACTTGGTAGCCCTTCCATTTAGATTAGCTATCATGCTATTACAATGTCCTGTGACTACAAGCCATATGTATCCTGTTATTGTATATTGTACATGCTAATAGAAGATACCTTTGGTATGCATGATATGCCTGTTATGCTGTGAAAAATATCTGACATATCTACCTACACTACTATACATTACACATATTTTACATAGTATCCCATAATGCAAAGCATACTTGCAAGCGGGACCACCTTAGACATGTCATTGTCGTTATATGCCCATACACATGCCTACTGTGACAGTATATCAACATATACTATCCACTGCTATGGCACGTGCTTGTTGGACATACCCTACCACTGACCGCGGGTGGGATGGGATTGTTCTGTTTAAAGCCCTCATGTAGCATCCCTTGTGGTGTCTGTGATGTTTACCTTATGGCCCACTGCTGGATGCACAATTTCTACAAGCGTTAGTATGCTCAGCAAGACATCACTACATAAATACCCTTTCCCACTTTATGCATTGCGGACACTTTTAATTAATGCAAACCAGGCTATACATACACTAACATAATTAATACGAAACAGGCTATACATACACTTACATACCGAGTGTTCTACATACCTTGTTATCGTTCCGGATGTTCGTCTCTATCTCTCTTACACTGTTTAAACAGTTCTATGGTATGAGCATACGGTTTGAATGTCTGGCAAGTCATCCTTATATACGTCGATACCTGTAACATGTGGTTTCCTGCCGCCAATCGGTGTTCCAGAGTGACTTATTACTTGCACATCAGCTGTGTAGCTACTCCATTTGCCAATTATGCGGCAACAGTGGGGTATAACTGAATTCTCCACTTGGGCGTTGCCCATTTGCCCTACCTTTGGGGCAACGGCCTGTATTGTGTTTTGTTGTGTGTAATTGCAAATGCTATGTGTAGAGACATGTATAGTTTGGTTTCATGTCCCCCATGGATTGTGTGTGATGGCTAGAGTATGTGGTTCTACATGTGAGTGTACCTGTCATCCCAACCATCTGATAATGGACTATTGCAAACAAAACCTGTAACATTGCCATTTGTTCCATTATACAACTTCTACAATTTTGCATGGCACCTTTAAATGTGTCTCTCACAAGGTATGTTAACGCTTCTGCAGATGTAATTGACTGACTGGATGTTTGTGCTGTAATTACAGTCTGTATTGCTATAGTTTCTAGTGTGGGGGATGTAGGTGGGTGTACGTAGCATATACAGGTTTGTGGAGCTTGCATTTCTACATATACCATATATATGTGTGTGGGCTCCTTCCCTAATTAAAGAGCTATCAGTTAGTAAACTTATGTTATGGGATTATATATTGGGCCATTGTTATTTGGCTTCTATATAGTATGCAGGTGAGGTTGATACTTCCATACCTCCAGAATTACAGCAATATGTAAAGGGATATTTCTAAATGACAGCTATCCCGTGTATTTCTGTCCCAGATATTTGCAGTCATTGCAGTTGTGTTGGTGACAGAACCTCTTTGGCATGTGTTGCCACCTTTTCATATGGCCATTGTTGGATACTTGCGGGACACACATCGGTGTTTACAGGCCGACACATAGCTATGGACAGTACACAAGATAGCACATACTTTTATCCTCAATACATACTTATTGTTGTGGGACTTTGGCTACTTATATTGCATATAACATTTACGTTTCTTATATACAGGCATAACTATTTCATGCAACTATTACATAATATATGGGACATAATAATGTCCTACAATCTCGGACAGTTGCCCTTTGTAATGTTTTATATCAGGACACAACTGCCCAGGGAGGGGCTGTCCCTCCTAATGTGGGACAGGTGGTAACCGTATGCCTACGGCTAGCTATACCCACACCTACCATAATGATCTACCTCCGAGTTGGCACTAACAGACACACGATGCAGACACACACACACACACACATACATTACAGTCACATGGAAATACACATGGCACCCTCAACACACACATACACAGACTACGGCACTCACAAACACAGTTGAACACAGTACCTACGTGGACCGCAACACCAGCAGCGGTAACTAAATGTCCCTTCATATCGTGATAATATTACTTGCGGTTCTACTGTTCCAGTACTGTGTTCTTTCAGTCTTTCAGCCTCATGGTTACTTGTGTCAGTATGTGACACATTCCATAGTTGGTGGTATCCTATTTATTTGTACCCATATCACTCTATCGCCCTTTTTATCTGTATTTTATACATGTATATATATATATATATATATATATATATATATATATATATATATATATATATATATATATATATATATATATATATATATATATATATGTATATATATATATATATATATATATATATCTGACAGGGAAAGTGACAGGCAAGCTACACCTTTCATTGTGTACTTGTTGGTGTATACTGTTTCCTGGACTCCGCATGTTTGTGTCTGTACCTGTCACATTAGGATTACCATCTGTCCCACTTTGTGAGGGACAGTCCCTCTTTGGGCAGTTATGTCCTGCAAAATATTTATAAAATGGCAAATGTCCTGAGATTTTAGGACAAACTTATTTCCTATAGTTTATGCAATAGTTGCATAAAACAGTTATTCTGTATCTGAACCACCTAAATGTTATAAGAAGCAGAATAAGTAACTAAAACATCACAAGAATAAGCTTTTATCTAGGCAAAAAAGTGAAGTTCTGATTTTCGTACTGGCTGGGTGTATGTGTCGGCCTGCAGAAATCTGACGTATGTCCCACATTGGTCATTTGAAAAGGTGGCAACCCTACCATAGGTTCATCTTGGCTATCATATTGTTAGGTGATTGTATGCATGATTGTGTGTTCTACTCCTGGCAGTGGTCGTTTTACCCTTCAGAGCAGGCACTATTAGTACAGGGGTGAATAATGCTGGTTTAATCACCTGTTCTGGACATCATTGACCGTGATCTGCGTGATATTCGGAGAAGCTTAGCCCTGTTTCGTGCATATCCAAATAGTCATATTTAAACAACACTTACCAGCAGTGGACAACGCATATTCCCGCTAATGTGTACTAAACATGATCTGATGACCTGCATCTGACATGCATTACTCATGCCTTCGGGATTACATTACATCCCTTGCAGGACGTGGGACCGGGAACATGCACGACGGTCACTGCATTTACCACTTGGCCATCTGGGATTTGTACACATGTTATGTCATTTTGTATGTGGAGTATACTACGGCTGTTACTCCATACTGCACTCACATGGGTAACTCAGTTAGTTTACATATTGATGAGTCCAGTTAATGGTATGTCCATGTGATGTTTACTGGATGTGCTCCAGCATTGGGTTATGTATATCACAGTGAGTCACACACGATAATGTGCTACACCTTCAAACGACCATAGGTGGAGCATGCTGGGGTGACTGTCATGGGTACACCCCATGCCTTGACACAATATCCATGATTACATTATGTGGAGCCCCTCATTAACGCAGCAGGGAATCCATACAGAGTGTGTGCAGAACTGTGCTTACACACATGTGATCCCATGATTGCCTCTGCTCCACTAAGCGACAGTTGGTTACTTTCGATGTTGTGGCGACAGCAGACACTGTTTGCCTCATTTGGTGTATGGCCTCTGACATTTGGGCGTGTACCTACCGATGTACCTGGGAACCTATACACACAGCACCAACATATGCTGATAGGCACATGTACTGTTCAGGTGTTGACATTCCGTGTTCCAATAGCTGTTGTGTGTACAATGTTTGAGGGCTGCCTATGCAGGATTCACACAGTGGGCCACTTATACATTACAGTTTACAGGTGATCGTGTGTGTGCCATCCATTTTACTGTGTGTGCAGGTGGAGAGGTGTGTCAGTCCGTAGGGTCCTACACTGTCAGAGTATGTGCTATACGTTCCCTCTTTGCCAAGGTGTAGGCATATTGGGCGCCTCCGTCTGCCTACTGGGGCTGGCACAGTGTGTTCATGGTCTGAATCCCTCTGTGCCTGTGAAGGCCTTGGCAATTGTGGTGGGCTATGTGGGCCTTCACCATTTTGTCCCTGCTGCAGCTGTTTCCATGGGATCATATTATGTAGCATGGCACATACTATGAAGATGTGGGCACACGTGCCTGGAGAGTACTGCAAGGCTCCACCAGATGTGTCCAAGCAACGGAACTGTGATTTCAGCATCCCAAACACACGCTCTATGATGATTCTGGTTTGTGCATGTGCCTCATTATGGCGTTCTTGCATGGGTGTGTGTGCATTTCTGATGGGAGTCATCATCCACGGCTCCAGTGCATAGCCAGCATCCCCACAAGGTGGCCATGTGGGATGTCCTCCTGACAAATACCTGATACAGCTGTGAGGCATGCCAGATATGGGAGTCATGGTAGCTTCCAGGGCTGCCAGCACACACATCCATGATAATGCCCTGGGCATTGCACACGACCTGGCAGTTGATGGAGTGGAATCCCTTGCGGTTTATGTAGTGCCTACCATGCTCACTGGTTGGTAACTTGATATGTATGTGCGTGCAGTCTATCGCACCCAGTACCTCCGGGTAGTGTGTCACACGGTGGAAGTGACACATATTGCTGGCCAACTCCTCCTGAGTTTGGGGGAAGTATATATGCTCATTGGCATGTGGTAACATGGCATCCAGGAACTGGTGTAGTACCCTGGATGCTGATGCCTGTGAGATCCCCATTATATCTCCAGTTGGCCTTTGAAAGGTACCTGTGGCTAGTATTCACAAGCTTACACATACCTTTGTGTCCACTGGGATGGGTTCCCCTCTGTTTTTTTCTGGTTCTCAGGCATGGCTGGCACAGCTCCACTATTTGCTGTAAGATGTCCCTGTCCACCCTGTAACGCTCTACTATCTTCAGATAATGTAGCCCCTGGTAGGTTACCCTTGGTCTGAACACTCTTCTCCTCCTCTAGGGCCTGCGGTGGTTGTCGGTATCATCCTCCACAACACCGTCAGTCTCTAACACATGGTGATGAATCACAGCTATGGCAGTACTCCACAACAAGTACAAATATGACTCTGTTATTGTCCATGTTGGAGTGAATGACTTGAGACGTACCTCCCTGGACTACATGAAAAGAGACATGGAAGAGCTCTCGGATCATGTGGCCCAGGCAGGTATGACCATAGCCCTGAGTAGCATCCTGCCTTCACCCAGAATGATACCACAATATAAGGATAAAATGATTGACTTCAACAATTGGCTAAGCTTATGGTGTCATTCAAAGGGGATCCAGTATCTGTCTGCCTGGGATGACATGACTGACAGACCACAATGCTTTGCCAGAGATGGTCTGCACCTGTCGCCCCTGGGATTCAGGTTACTGGCTAAGGCTCTTGCCACCCCTATAGTGCCTTTTTTAGGCAAACTTCAAAGGACAAAACCACCACCATAACAGGTACAAGCATGCAAAATCTGAAGGTAATGCTACTGAATGCTAGAAGTCTAAACCTCAAAATGCACTCTCTCGAGGCACTCCTAAAAATGGAGAACATCGATATCTGTGCAGTAACTGAGACCTGGTTCAAGGCTCCAGAGAGCACCCCTGCAATACCAGGCTACAACTCTTACCACACTTTTCGGCCACCAAACCAGGACCGAAACACTAAATGTGGAGGAGTGTCAATATTCACCAAGGATATTCACACCACCAGGCTAGTTGGCCAACACAATGTGTCTGAAATTCTCCAAGTGCAACTAACACTAGGTAAGACTGCAATCCAAATTGTAGCTTGCTACAGATCCCTCACCATACCCCAAGATTCTCACTACACCTTTCTAAACATACTGGAAAATATTAAGATAGAACCAAACACCCTAATACTGGGTGATTTTAACTACCCTGCCATTAACTGGGAAAACTACTCATGTCCCAACACCTTTGCATAACGGTTCTTGGAATTCATAAATTCCAATGCCCTGGATCAACTAATCCATAGTCCCACCAGGGCTCCAATATCCTAGACCTGGTCATTACCAACATGGGAAATAAATGCTCCATACCTATGGTCACCCCCCTCGTTAGTCAGGTCTGACCATAAGCTAATCTCCCTTAACATCCACATCCCACACCCCAGTAAAGTAACCACCATAAAAATCTTCTCCAAAGCCAACTTCATGCTACTCAAGTCAGAAGTGACAAACTTCATGACACCCATGCAGACGGAACTGAAAGTTCAACTGCTGAATCCTACACTAAGGCACTGTACGAGCACATCCACTCATGCATGAATCGTGCCATCCCAAATAGAACCAAAATGCTCTCATCCAAAAAAAAGAAGCCAATCTGGTGGTCCCCTGCCATAAACAAACTTTACAACAAAAGGAAGAAACTTTTGCAGAAAAGAGGAAAATCCCAGGATGCAAAAAACTCCCTTACTGGCCTCAGTAAGAAACTGAGATGCCTCATAAAATCCTCCAAAGTTAGTTACGAAAATAAAATTGCCAAAGATTCCAAAGACAACCACACAGCATTCTATAACTATGTCAAGAATCTAAATGGCAATGCTCAGATCTGCGCTGAGCTAAAACAGAATGGCATTAAATATACTGATCCAAAGGATATTGCCAATATCCTGGCAGATCAATTCAGTGCCAACTTCACCCCTCTCACCCCCTAAATGGCCCATCTCAATACCGGAAGATTGCCAAATTCCAGTAATAATGACCACACAGGTACAAAACGCACTCTCTAAAGCCAAGAATACAGCATCCATGGGACCAGATGACATCCCGGGCTGTGTACTACATGAACTACAATATGAACTGGCACCTCACCTAAGTGTCATGTTTAATCATAGCCTCACCTCAGGTTTCGTGCCCACTGAGTGGCAGAGCTACAGTTATCCCAATCCACAAGGGGATCCACCTTGGATCCCGGAAACTACCGTCCCATCAGTCTGACAAGCCTTATCTGCAAGGCCATGGAGCGTATTATCATGGAACTTATAAACAAAGACATTGGCAACCTTCAAACACTGGACCCCACCCAGTTTGGGTTTGTGAAGGGCCGATCTTGTCTCCTGAACCTGATTGACTTCTTTGAATCAGTCTCCAGAGCCATGGACAAGGGTAAGGTGGTCTACACAGCCTATCTAGACCTTGCCAAGGCCTTTGACACCATCCCCCACTCTGGAATCATAGATAAACTTACTAAGTTGGGCATTAATCCCTATGTCATCCAATGGGTTGCTAAATGGCTTACTGATAGAACCCACACAGTAAAAGTAGCCGACTCCAAATCCAGCTCCAGACAAGTGACAAGTGGAGTACCTCAGGGTTCAGTCCTGGGGCCGCTCTTGTTTGGCATCTACTTCTCTGAAGTACAGGTCAACACTAAGGGACTCTGGCTAACAAAGTTTGCAGATGACTGCAAACTGGGAGCCATTATTGAATCCCCAAATGATGTGGATACTCTACAAAAGGGCCTTACAGAAACAGATGCTTGGTGCCAGAGCCATGGGCTCAAGCTCAATGCCAAGAAATGTATTGTTATCCCTTTTGGGAAAAAACATGTATCCATGAATTACCATATAGGTGGCAGTACACTAAACACAGAAAGTGTGATAAGAGACTTAGGGACACAGGTGGATAGTGGTCACACCTTCGATAACCACATCGCCACAACAGTCAGGAAATCCTTCTATGTGGCACACCTCATCACGAAGGGCTTTTCATCCAGAAAAAAGGAGGTCATTGTCCCACTGTACTCATCCCTCATTAGACCCATTATAGAATACAATGCCCCATTTGGTATGTACCTCTCAAGACATCTGCAACAACTGGAAAGGCCTCAGAAATACCTCACTAAAAGAATCACAGGCCTAAAGCAGATGCCCTATGCTGACCGCCTTAAAAACTCCAGCTATACTCTGTTGCATATCATCTACTCAGAGGCGATCTCTGCTTAACATACAAGGCCATGTCAAACCCAGAGCTGTTGGACATGCTACACTTAAAGAAATCCCAATCCCTCAGAGCTACACGCTCCAGGGATCTAAACCTTGTCATCACAATAAACAAAACATGCTGGAGGGATAGGTTCCTGACCCAGAGACTCCCCAGACTCTGGAATAGATTGCCCATACATGTCAAGCAGAGTGCCTCTTTGGACCTCTTCAAGAGGAACCTTGACGATTGGATGGGAGAAAGGAAATTCACCCAGGGATCACGTCAGTCGCCCTGCTAGACAGGGGTCCAGGAAAGTAAATAATGTGGGAAGAAATAGCCAGGGAATTGTTATGGCTAGGCTTGTATAGGCCCTAGGGCTGATAGCCTAGTACCAACCTATGAACCTATGAACCTATGTACATTTTAAAAGTTCCCCGTGTGTTTACACCTATGGTGCAGTGTTTGGGAATACACAGGTGTGTGTAGGGTGCTTTCACACTTTATACTATTGTGCTGTGAACACCGATGATGTCATAGGGTATGTATATACGATCGTAGCTACAGGGTATCTTATGTGTTTTACTACAGGAACTACTATTGTGGTGCCTTTGGTGTTGAATTACATTTGGCTGCCATGGATTACCTCTTGCCCTTCCCTTTACATTTCTGCACGTTTCACCTACCATTTTCTGGCATGCATCCAGCAGCCTGCTTTCATTTGTACTTTCCAAGACCTGGCTTGTCTTGCGTAATGTGTTCTATTGCCAGTCTACTGTAGGTTTGCTTTGCTCTGCTATGATAGTTCTCCAGTCTTTGCAATCCAATGCCTCCCCTCCTTTCTTTGCAATCCAATGCCTCCCATATCTTGTTTTGCAGGTTTCTGCAAGCAGACTTGTCAGCTGCCATCAATTGGCCGCCATGAGTTGATAGGTGTTAATTGCTCAGTTGTACTCCAATTACCCTACTGTGGCATTTCCTTCTTTTCTTCCCCTAACCTTCCTGTTTGTGCTATTGTTCGCGGCGTGTGCATCTGCTTACCGGGTTTCGGGCACGTTTTCATTGCCATACACATGCCCTTTTGGGCACCATATGTGCTCTCAGCTAAACAATTCTATACCTACCTCCCCACCCCTGTCCTGCAGCTTTGCTTAGCAATGGCCAGGCCAGATTTGCATTGCTCCAATGTTCTTACAGCTATGGTGGCACACCCCTTTGCTGATGTCATGTATCACCTCTGAGACACTCCTCGGTGTTATAGTGCTGCGCCGTATGGTACATCCTTCATCCGGCGGGACGTTTGCGATTCAGTATTACCTGCCTCATTTGCATGGCATTGACTACTAATTCATAGTTACTGCACCGAACACTGTCGCAGACCCTTAGCAACCCTTGCACCTTGGTTGTGGTGTACCATGCATACCATTGCATATTATGGTGAAATCCTGATTTGTATTACATTGCGATTTTATGACATTTGTATATATTTTCTTTGTGTTCCAGTTTGCGTACACATGCCCTGCAGTTGTACCGTGCGTTACTGTGGACATGACATTAAATGTTGTTTTTTAGGTGTTGTGCATCTTTTCTTATGCCATTGGCTGTGTATTTAGCCATTGGCATATGTTAACTTTGTAATACATGAGTCTGGTCCACTTCCATAGCTCCAATGTTCTGTTTGGGAAAATGTAAGCCGTGTTTTTTGGTTTACATTTCCGTGGGCTTACGCTATGCCTGCACCACTTCATGAATCGCTCTATGCCTTCATTTGCATGGTGCGACATTGTGCATGGGGTGATTAGTATACCTAAGCCGAGGGCTGCGCAGTTCTGGCGTACGCCAGTAGTGCACGTGGAATTGGATCGTACCTGAATCGCTCGGGCGGCCATATTTGGCCTTATACCACCTACGCTACGCCTGCGCCTGGCGCAAGCTTCATGAATCCTGGGGATAGTTTCTTGAGCTGCTCTTACATAACTGTCTTCTACCTTAATACCTTAATTTGCTGTTCTGTGTGCTTTTAAGTGTTCGAGTGCTCTTATTTGATTTTTTATAAACTTGTTTTTGTCATTTTTAACCTATCTGCAATTATTTAAACTGTATTTGCCATAATATTGCTACACAATCAAGTGTGCTAGCTTGTACTGCATTTAAAGTGTTTTTGCTACTGTCATTAGTTCATTTTTTTCTAATACAGAGAGAACTTTTTGAGAAAGCCAACCGACTTAACTAAATATATATATATATGTGTGTGTATATAAAAATTCCAAGCTTAAGAATGTCTTTGTTTATGAATTCCATGATGATAGCCTCTCCTTTGATAATCACATTGCTACAGTAGTCAGGAAATCCTTCTACATGGCACACCTCATCACAAAAGGGTTCTCATCCAAGAAAAAAAGATCATTGTTCCCCTCTACTCAACACTCATTAGACCCATTATAGAGTACAACACCCCTTTTGGAATGTACCTCACAAGACATCTGCAGCAGCTGGAAAGGCCACAGAAGTACCTCACAAAGAGAATTACTGGCCTCAAACAGATGCCCTACATGTCTCAAAAAACTCCAGCTTTACTCTGTAGCATATCGCCTACTCCAAGGTGGTCTCTGCCTAACATATAAAGCTATGTTAAATCCAGAGCTGGTGGACATGCTACACCTAAAGAAATCCCAATCCCTCCAAGCTACACACTCTAGGGACCTAAATCTTGTCACAACAATAAACAGGACTTGCTGGAGGGATAGATTCCTGTCCCAGAGACTTCCCATACTCTGGAACAAGCTACCTATCTATGTCAAGCAAAGTTCCTCATTAACACTCTTCAAGAAAAATCTTGATGAGTGGATGGGAAATAGAAAATACACCCCGAGGATTACTTCTGTGGCTCTGCTCGACATGGGCACAAGACATTAACTTTCTTGGGTTGGTGTAAGCTAGGGAACTTTGATTGGCTAGGCTTACTTAGGCCCTTGGGCCGATAGCCTAGTACCTACCTATAAACCTATGAACCACTATGTGTTACTGGCTGTGGATGTCATGCATCAGACCGATGCATTACATGAGCTGCACTACCACTATGTGTGACTGGCTGTGGCTGTCATGCAGTAGACCAATGGGTGACATTAGCTGTACTACCACTATGTCTGACTGGCTATGAATGTCATGCATCAGACCGATGCATGATATGAGCTGCACTACCACTATGTTTCACTGGCTTTGGCTGTTGTGCACCAGACTGATGCATGACATGAGCTGCACTACCACTATGTGTGACTGGCTGTGGCTGTCATGCACCAGGCTGATGCATGGCATGAGCTGCATGCACTACCACTATGTGTGACTGGCTGTGGCTGTTGTGCACCTGACCAATGCATGACATGAGCTGCGCTATATGTGACTGGCTGTGGATGTGGTGCAGCAGACTTATGTGTGACATGAGCTGCACTACCATTATGTGTCACTGGCTATGCCTGTTGTGCACCAGACTGATGCATGACATGAGCTACACTACCCCTATGTGTGACTGGCTGTGGCTCTCATACACCAGACTGATGCCTGGTCATGTTATGTAGAACCCATCAGGCCATAAACATTCTGCATGCAGAACTAAGCTCATATTGAATGTCTTCTGACTCATCCAGCAATGGAAGCAGACTTTGACCAGGTTAAACATTTGTTCAGTGACTGTTAGTGTTTGGGACAGGGTGGTGTTAGACTACCCCTTGGCAGCTGTCTGTGGGTTATGTACTACAGTTATTATCCAAGATTCAAATGGGTAACTTCCATCACCTGGAAAACAAAACAGAGAGAAGACATATGACAAAACAGGGATTTATTACTTAGTACGACCTGTGCTACTGTATTTCTTCCAAATGTCAAATGACAATTCTACAAGTATTTATGCTTGAAACGTAAATCAATAAAAATAACAAAAAAATACAGAAATCACTATTTTTTTGCAGGTGGGAAGACCCATACACCTCCACACCCCTCCAAAATCCAAATCCAGAATTACACTACATCGGAAAAAGGACAAATTCCCCATTCTTCCACTGTTCCAAGATCCTACATAGACAAAAAGCTGATGCAGTTCAATAAAATGCATTTTGATCATCTGTACCACCTTATTTTGCCTTCAGTACAAGGAAAATTTGATCAACTGCCTTATACCCAGTCACAGAAATAACTATGCTTAACAATGTTTGAATTGTATGCACTTACCAGCTATGCAATCATGAGGAATCCTACCATGCAGGATCATTTATCATTAAATAAAGTCATAATGGAGAAGTGTAAAAGGGAAAGAATTTTAATATGGCATGCATAGACTACAAAAAAGCATTTGACAGCATCCCACATTCATGGATAAAGGACTGCTTACATATATATAAGATATGCCCTGCATTACCTTACAGTACAGTGACCATGAAACAGTGGCAAACCACTTTGCAGCTAAGCCATGATAAAGGATAAATTCATACTAGGGCTAAATATTCAAAGGGGGATATTCCAAGGTGACTGTTTGTCATGTCTGCTCTTTTGTCTTGCCCTTAACCCATTAAGCAGGAGTGGCCTTAGGTCAAATGGCACCCTAGGCAAAAGAGCTCCATGGCACCCCCCACCACACCACCCGGTGCCCCCATCCTGGTCTACCTACACCAAACAAATACTGGAAAAGCACCCCTACTTGAGCGGTGCCCTAGGTGGTCATCTAGTTGGCCTATCCCTAAGGCCGGCTATGCCATTAAGCTGTCTATTTAATAGATTAAGACATGGTTACAATTTGGTTTCCAGAAAATAACAAAGTTTAAAGACTTCTCATCTTCTTTCTGTGGATGGTTTAAAACTATTTACTGTAGTTCATCAGATGAGGAGCTGAAAGCACAACTGGTAGCAGTCAAAACTTTCTCAGAAGATATAAGAATGTTATTTGGTCTTGATACATGTACAAAAGTAAAATGTAAAGCAGGAAAGCTGCAGCACCAGGAACTATCAGTCTGGGATAGGAATGTGATATGCAGGAACTTTAGCAGGAGGGAATGCATAAATGTTTGGGAATTGATGAAGGATTGACAACAAAACATGAGCAAATGTGAGCAAAAGTCAGTAAGCAATAGTTTAGAAGACTAAACTTAATACCAAAAGCAGCTCTGGCATCTAGTAGCAAAGTCCAAACTATAAGCAGTTACAGTTTAGAGTGATTGACTAGCTCCAAAAGATATCAGGTCAGTTGGACAGAAAAACAAGAAAAATACTTCACACTTATTAAATAATATATAAAAATCCATGTGTACCAATTATATATTTCTAATTCTGAAGGAGGTATGGGCCTCCTCAAAACTGATTACATGTAAAGATGTGTAATCATAGGATTGCATACATATCTGATGACCTAACCAGATCCAAACATAGTGAAACTATTATTAACACGAAGAGAACAAATGTAAAATGACTTCACTGCATATTTTAGCAGAAGCATATTGGTGTCAAGCATGATGGAAACCTAGTAGACAAAAATCAGGCAGCAAATGAATCTGCTAAAAAAATCAAAAGAAAGAATATAAGGATTAGGATCATGAGAGAAGGCAAGAAATTTGGAAGAGGCATACAATAGCAAGTACAGAAAACTCCTGGAACAACCTTGTGTCAGTCAGGATCTGATGCAACAATGATTAAGGAGTGGTAAATTTAAACTAAAAGATGAAAGGTTAATATAAACGGCATAGGATAGTGGACTACATATGTTGGTTTACAAAATCCACTGAACGTGTGAGAAATAGAGAAATGCAGGTTCTGTAAAGCAGAAATAAAAACATTTTCACATCTTGTTGCTGGGTGTGATACACTAATGGCAAAGGGTGTGTATACTGAAAGGCATAATAATATGGCTCATACCTCTCAACCTGGAAACATTAAAAATCTGGAAAAGGCCCATGAAAGTAGGTACAAATCTATATGCTGATTAACATCTAATTTGTATACATAATTACTTAACCCCACCCATTCCAATCAAATTGTGGGATACCAAATTTCAAATGCAAACTGAAGAACAGACAACCAAAATATGGCACCAGTGTCCCCCTGCAGCCATTCCAATGTCCAGTTACCTGGCTATTTTGCCCCATTTACCATAAACACTAATGTGTGCATACTGCTTTACTTCTACAATGATTATTTGGATTTTATTTTTACATTTTACAGCACAACAATACATAAACACTAATAGACATCTGGTAAACAAAGCAATACTGTCTCACAATGAAAATAGACTTGGCATTAAAACTTCTCCGCACTTGAAACTCACATTCATTGAAACAGCATTGAAACCCACACCACATACAAATAAAATGCATCTGGCCAATGGTGGATAAAGATTACCTTTGGGTTGTTTTCACATCACTGGCCCCTTGCACACAAAACAAGAAACATACATCTGTTCTTTTCTTTGATACACCTTCCTGACTTTATTAAGTTATATTCCTTGTATAATACAACACACTTGTTAGACAGAGCGCATTTTAAATTTATTGTTTGAACATTTTTCCAGCAGGCTGTACTGTAGGCAATGAAACAAAATGCAATAACCAATAATGACAAAACTGCCCAATTTAGAACATTTCTATCATAAAAAGTCTACTTCCACATCCACACTATAAATAGAATGAAAGTAGTGTAAGCCATAGGCATCTTTCACAGCTTCTCACACTTATTTTCAATTTCATTTTTTCGGGGGGTCAAAAACCAGGGACACATTTTAAACAGTGCTTGCATAAATTTGTAAAGTTGCTAGAATAAAATGTGTTACCACCATGCATTTCACTAGCAAGTGTTGAGCCCTGGACCCTATGCAGTACAGTCAGAGCAACATACTACTAAGCCAAATCAGCAGCTTTCTGAAAGATAGGAAGACTGAAACATAATGGCTATCATTTAGTGAATTCATTTCTCACCACAGCTCTCAGCCTCTTTGCACAAAAAACAGGGCAAAGCTCACAAGTGGTGGTGGCTAGGGACTTTAGGCTTTTTTTAGCCTGTACCCGAGGTACAGGGTTTCGTGCGTAAATGGGCATGCCTTTGTTGAAGGTTGGGCATCGATCTAGCACCTCGGCATTTCGTAAAAATCTACTGCCAACATTAGCAGACCAGAGTTCCGCTGTGGTGACCCCTTACCGGGAAAAAGCCGAAAGACAAACAACAACAACCCAAGGTACAGGGTTTGAGCCTGAGTACCTCTAGCCACCAGGTATTTTAAATGGGGGGCATTTTCACACACACGCACACAGATTTAAGCATTTTGAAAAAAATCAAAACTGAATTTCCTTTATATTGTATTCAGTTAACCAACATGTATCAACCTCAATCCCGTCATCAGACTGATATAACAAAAGTGCATTATTGCTGTCAGAGAAAAGAAAAGCTCAGTTCTGGACAGTTAAAATGTCTGGAATGGGACATAAGTGAGAACGGTGGGTGTATACAGTTGTCATTTATTACCAGCAAGCCTACTGAACAATGACTAAGAAAACATGCAAGAAGCAAACAGAAGGGTGAAGAAGCACCAGTCTTGTACCAGTTCCATAACTGGATTCAGTATTTCTGTACATCCCTTGAGCATCAGAGACCAGGGTAGCTGCCCCCTGGCCTTATGACTAGAGAAAGTCTTTTTGTTCTCCTGATTTTTAAGGGATGTTTGGTTGTAAGTTAAGTTGCTAGACTGTTTTTATATACTGTGAGTATGTACCATACATATTGTCATTTTAAGACTTTGTATGGTATTGCCATTTAAGAGGGCATATATAACAATGCATTGCATTTAGAGCCTATGATCAGTGTGCTCAGAGTGGCTGAACTGTTGAGTGTTTCTGTTGAGCTGCTATTCCGTACAGAGTAAAAGTTACCTGTCTGATTAAAATGCTGCTGAATCCTGAAGTTTCTGACTCTGCCACCAATAATTACTCCGTAATCTTTGGTGTGAATCATTGCAGGATGCAACCCATTCCTGCCATTAGAAATCTATATTATCTGTTATATTTTCTGCAGGACCAATGAAGTCAATTGACACTTCCTTTTAAGACTTCTGTATACAAGCAATATTTGCACTTTAGGGAGTTTTTTAACCTAAGCTACTAAATGTAAGCCCTGATTCAGAATTTGAAATGTGAATAATATTCCTGTTTTCATTCTACTTTCTGCCCAGGTCCACTGATTGTGCCTCAGTAAATTTTTTGACCTAATATCATCAGACTAGTGTATCTTTTACAAATATTTAGCAAGTGTCATGGTAAGGACTTTCTGACAAAGGGGGTAGGGGATGGCTTGAAAATCCTGATTCAGCAATCGTCTTGTTTTTTTTTTTTTTATCCATTCTTCCTCTTATACTCATTTTCTTATTCACAATTACAAGAAGCTTTATGGAAGAATTGGACCTTAGCCAAGCAAGCAACCATTGTAAGACTCACTACCCATCGTGAATGGTCTACTAGTCCAACAGATGATATGTCTACACACTCAGACATATACCACATGCACACACATATGCACACACACGCACACACACACACACACACACACACACACACACACACACACACACACACACACACACACACACACACACACACACACACACCATTCTGTCCTTTCCTTACCCCTAAATACATCCAGACACAGCGAGCGTCTTCTTGTAAATAAAATCCAATAACTCTAGTGAGTGGAGTGTCTTCCAGCAAAATCCTTTCTGGCTCTATAACTTGAGCGGAGTGTCTTATAGCTAAATCCAGCAAAATCCTATCCAGCTCTGGTGACTTGCTGCTTGCTAAAGCATTTGAAAAAGTGCCGGAAATAGAACAAGCTCAATTCCGACAGGCTGGTGGAGCTAACGTCATCAGCACACAATGTCATCAGCTCATGAAGCATGAAAATTAAAAAATTAAAAACAAAGTGTGAATAAATCAGAAATGAAGGGGTGCCACTCGGGAATCATGGCACCCCACTATTTGACCTCCCAAAACTTGGTAAAAACCAAGTAATTCGGGACAGCTGAGAGGTATGATATGACAAGACTGTTTCATTGAGGATCTTGCAAACATTATAATATTGAAGTACCTAAGAAGAATTGGAAATGTGAGCCACAAAACATTATAAAGAATGATGAATTTATATAATATGGGATCATCTATTATTAACAGTTCAAAAAATAAATGCAAGAAAAATGGATATAGAAGTCCATGAAAAGAAGACAAAAGTAGCACTGATCAGTGAATTTGCTAGACCCAGTAATTACAGTGTCTTACATACAGAGTGATACAAAGTCATAAAATACCAGGATTTGCAGGCAGAAATTAGAGCCATGTGGAAGATGGCTACCCAGACAGCTCTAATAGCAGTAGGAGCAATGGGTCTCATAAAAAAGCATTTCCAGTCATATTTAGATATGTTACCGATACGTGTAACTCTGTATGTGGAAAAACGATGCCCAGACAGTTTCAACAGCAGTGGGGGCAATGGGTCTCATAAAAATTAATTTACAGTGTTATTTAGATATGCTACTGATACGTGTAACTCTGTATGTGTAAAAACAATGCCTAGAATGTTATCTGTATGTGTAAAAACAATGCCCAGACAGTTCTAACAGCAGTAGGAGCAATGGGTTTCATAAAAATGAATTTACAGTCTTATTTAGATATGTTACTGATACATGTAACTCTGTATGTGGAAAAATGATGCCCAGACAGTTTCAACAGCAGTGGGAGCAATAGGTCTCATAAAAATGAATTTACAGTCGTATTTAGATATGCTACCGATACGTGTAACTCTGTATGTGTAGAAACAATGCCTAGAAAGTTCTCTGTATGTGTAAAAATGATGCCCAGACAGTTCTAACAGCAGTAGGAGCAATGGGTTTCATAAAAATGAATTTACAATCTTATTTAGATATGCTATCGACACGTGTAACCCTGTATATGTAAAAACAATGCTCAGACAGTTCTAACAGTAGTAAGAGCAATGGGTCTCATAAAAATGAATTTACAGTCTTATTTAGATATGCTACCAATACGTGTAACTCTGTAAAAAAGACAGTGCCCAGACAATTCTCTGTATGTGTAAAAATAATGCCCAGACAGTTCTAACAGCAATGGGTTTCATAAAACTGAATTTACAGTCTTATTTAGATATGCTACCAATACATGTAACTCTGTATGTGTAAAAACAATGCCCACACAGTCCTCTGTATGTGTAAAAATGATGCCCAGACAGTTTTAACAGCAGTAGGAGTAATGGGTCTCATAAAAATGAATTTACAGTCTTATTTAGATATGCTACCAATACGTGTAACTCTGTATGTGTAAAAACGATGCGCAGACAGTTCTAACAGCAGTAGAAGCAATGTGTCTTATAAAAATGAATTTACAGTCTTATTTATTTATGCTACCAATACATGTAACTCTGTATGTGTAAAAACGATACAGTTCTAACTGCAGTAGGAGAAATGGGTCTCATAAAAATTAATTTACAATCTTATTTAGATATGCTGCTGATACGTGTAACTCTGTTTGTGTAAAAACAAAGCCTAGACAGTTCTCTGCATGTGTAAAAATTATGCCCAGACAGTCCTAATAGCAGTAGGAGCAATGGGTCTCATAAAAATGAATTTACAGTCATATTTAGATATGCTACTGATATGTGTAACTCTGTATGTGTAAAAACAGTGCCTAGACAGTTCCCTGTATGTGTAAAAATGATGCCCAGACAGTTCTAACAGTAGTAGAAGCAATGGGTCTCATAAAAGTGAATATACAGTCTTATTTAGATATGCTACTGATACATGTAACTCTGTATGTGGAAAAACAATACCTAGACAGTTCTCTTTATGTGTAAAAATGATGCCCAGACCATTCTCTGTATGTATAAAAACAATGCCCAGACAGTTCTAACAGCAGTAGTAGCAATGGGTCTCATAAAAATTAATTTACATTCTTATTTAGATATGCTACCAGTATGTGTAACTCTGTATGTGTAAAAATGATGCCCAGACAGGTCTAACAGCAGTAGGAGCAATGGGTTGCATAAAAATGAATTTACAGTCTTATTTAAATATGCTACCGATATGTGTAACTCTGTATGTGTAAAAACAATGCCTAGACAGTTCTCTGTATGTGTAAAAACAATGCCCAGACAGTTCCAACAGCAGTAGTAGTAATGGGTCTCATAAAAATGAATTTACAGTCTTATTTTGATATGCTACCGATACGTGTAACTCTGTATGTGTAAAAACAATGCCTAGACAGTTCTCTGTATGTGGAAAAACGATGCCTAGACAGTTCTAACAGTAGTAGGAGCAATGGGCATCATAAAAAGCAATTTACAGTCTTATTTAGATATACTACCAATATGTGTAACTCCATATGAAATGCAGACAAAGACAATTCTGAGCACATTGGTGGTGCTGAGAGGAGCACTTTTGGCTACCATCAAAGACTGAAACAATACTAATTTCTTGAACTTAGTCATACTTTGACTTAGAAATGGGTTCCATTCCTGTCATTGTATTAGAAACTCAACAGACGTGGAGAAATTAAACCAGTAAAAGGCTTCACATTAAATGTTTGTGGCAAATGTGAGAATCATGAGCACGCCAGATGCTGGGATGGCACATTCGGGATGCACCCCCTCACATCACACATTGGCAGTTCTGTTCTGGTACTGCTCCCCCATGGTCCATATGGGGCCCTTATAGCAACATGGGTGCAATCTCTCACACTAGGCACTGCATGGCACTGGCTCTATCCTGTGGTGACACTGGGAAATGGGTATGGTCATCCAGATGGACCAAGAATATATTTTGGAACTGCATCAGTCCCTGCAATGCAGAAGCCTGTGAAACCCCTAACCTTCCCCAAGTCTGTTTTTGAAAGATTTCCATGACAAGTACAGTGACGCTATACATACTTTGATATCCCTAGGTATAGAAAGGCCATGCATTCCTCTAGTTCCTGCTTGTGGGCTCTACAAGCTCACCAAAGTCCACTCCTTATTATACTGCTGTCCACTCTAAACCTACCAGCAGTCCCTGTGCAGCACATTTAATGTGAGCTATTCATTGCCGGTACCTTCTTCTGCTAGGCTGACAAGTGACTCTGCTGATCATGTTTCAGTGCGTTTGAAACAAGCAGCTTAAATGGGAAACAGACAGCTTTGCTGTAAAACTGAACATCTTCATGGACTGCAAAGTAGATAGAAAAGGTGTGGATTTGCTTTGAATAACCCACTTGAACACAACTCAACTATGTATTAAAAGATGGCTATAAATCAAAAAAGGTGGAAAGAGGGACTCAGATACATAAGAACATCACAGATTATTAATGCATTTCTCATTTGCATCACCGTATCCACTCATTTGCATAAGACTTTCTGAATCATTTTACAAAAGGTGGGAAGAGAGACTCATTTACATAAGAATGTCACAGATTTTTGATACACTTCTCATTTGCATCTCATTATCCCCTTATTAGCATAAGACTTTCTGAATCATCTTCTAAGTGCTTCACTTTGGCACAACTCGTGTCTCTGACTCAAACCTTAACATCATTAGAGTGTGACTGGAACACATATCAGCAGCATTTCAGTATAAGGACTTAGAATACTGCCATAAGTTTTATCACATTGGATGTTTGGTCGGCAAAACCCAAGTCAAAAAATTCCTTTATACAACAGATATGACTAATGTCATTCTATTGGCAGTTACTGTCTTCCAGGCTTTTTAGGAACCACAAAAATAAACTAAACTTTGTATTCCAGAACTCCAAATAATATTTAGGCTAGAAATGACATATTACATATAAACATATATCTCAACAGTTCCTGATTTTGTCTTAGATTTTTGCTGTGTCCCTAATAAAAATGTTTGATTCTCTGGTAAATTACTAAAGATTACAGTCAGTCGATAATATTAGTCATAAAAGTTTCCTTTTCTTATTGTCAGAAAATGCATTTTGATGCAAAACAGTTTTCATTGCATAGATCTGTACCACTGCTACTAAAGACAGTGTCAAATTATGTAATACTGGTGTTATGCCATATGAAATAGAAGTGATTTCTAATGCTTCCCTTGAGATACATTTTTTCTCAAAGCTTCAGTATTAACTCCACTTATTTAATAAAATGATATTAGATGAAATGTTTTGAACTAGCTTAATAATGAGTGAAATGTTTGACTTTTCTAAAAGTAAGATATGGCGGTACATGCTGTGGTAGGTTTTATGTGCTCAGTAAACACCTTAACACAGTGCTGCATGGTCCTCCAACATGAAGACATACAGCAGTGCAAAGGGATGGCCTCACAGCAGTGCAGAAATCATGCAGAATGCTAATGAGACATTCCAGGGGGAGAGGGATATGCTAAACAGCTATGTGGGCTCTCTAACAACTGCCCCCAGGAAGGCATCTACAGGGCTGAGCAATTCAAGAACGTGGCCATCCCAACCATGGCACTGTAACAAACATTGCCAAGAGGCCATGTTCAACTGAGAACACATCCATGGCGGATGTCAACTACCAGACACCAGGGCTTACTGTAAAAGTGTTACAATAGCACCAGCATCAAAACGGGGATGCAGAGGGGGGACCACCAGACACCAGAGAGAATAATAAGTAAAAGTGCTGTACCAGTAGTACCATGACTACAGGGACTGGAGAGTGGGGGCATGCATGCTGTACAGCACTGTACTGGCACCACAATTTCTGCAGTGACTGTGGTGGGGGGATACACGCTCTACAGTACTGTACTGGCACCAGCATTACTACAGGGACTGGGAGGGATACACACTCTACAGTACTGTACCATCACCACCATTACTACAGGCACTGGGGTGTAGGGGATACACACACCACAGCACTGTACTGGCACCAACATTACTACAGGGACTGGGGGGATACATGATCTACAGTACAGTACCAGCACCACCATTATTACAGGGTCTAGGGGGTGAGGGGATATATGCTCTACAGTACTGTACCAGCACCATCATTACTACAGGCACTGGGATGTGGGGGGATACACACACCACAGTACTGTACCGGCACCACCATTACCTAAGGGACTGGGGGGTGGGGGGATACACACACTCTACAGTACTGTACCAGCGCCACCATTAATACAGGCACTGGGGGGTGGGGATATATGCCTAAAGTACTGTACCAGCACCACCATTACTACAGGGACTTGGGGGTGGGGGGATACATGCTCTACAGTACTGTACCAGCACCACCATTAATACAGGGACTGAGGGGTGGGGATACAAGCTCTACAGTACTGTACCAGTACCATCATTACTACAGGGACTGGGGGGTGGGGGATACAAACTCTGCAGTACTGTACTGACACCACCATTAATACAGGGACTGGGGGGGTGAGGATATATGCTCTACAGTACTGTACCAGCACTACCATTACTACAGGGACTGGGGGATGGGGGATCCATACTCTACAGTACTGTACTGGCACCACCATTATTACAGGGACTGGGAGTGGGATACATGCTCTACAGTACTATACCAGCACCACCATTACTACAGGGACTGGGGAGGGGGGTACGTGCTCTACAGTACTGTACTGGCACCTCCATTACTACAAGGACTGGAGGTATGGGGGATACATGTTCTGTACTGTACCAGCACCACCATTACTACAAGAACTGGAGGTGGGAGGATACATGTTCTGCTGCAGTGTACTAGCACTACCATTACTACAGGGATGGGGTTGGGGGGATACATGTTCTGCTGTACTGTACTAGCACTACCATTACTACAGGGATGGGGGAGGGGGGATACATGTTCTGCTGTACTGTACTAGCACTACCATTACTACATGGATGAGGGTGGGGGGTACATGTTCTGCTATACTGTACTAGCACTACCATTACTACAGGGATGGGGGTGGGGGATACATGTTCTGCTGTACTGTAATAGCACTACCATTACTACAGGGATGGAGGTGGGGGATACATGTTCTGTTGTACTGTACTAGCAATACCATTACTACAGGGATGGAGGTGGGGGATACATGTTCTGTTGTACTGTACTAGCAATACCATTACTACAGGGATGGGGGAGGGGGGTACATGTTCTGCTATACTGTACTAGCACTACCATTACTACAGGGATGGGGGTGGGGGATACATGTTCTGCTGTACTGTAATAGCACTACCATTACTACATGGATGGGGTGGGAGATACACGTTCTATTGTAGTGTACTAGCACTATCATTACTACAAGGACTGGGGGAGGGGGGTACATGTTCTGCTGTACTGTACTAGCACTACCATTACTATAGGGATGGGTGAGGAGGGATACATGTTCTGATGTACTGTACTAGCACTACCATTACTACAAGGATGGGGGTCGGGGGATACATGTTCAGCGGTACTGTACTAGCACTACCATTACTACAGGGACTAGGGGAGGGGGGATACATGTTCTGCTGTACTGTACTAGAACTACCATTACTACAGGGATGGGGGAGGGGGGATACATGTTCTGCTGTACTGTACTAGCACTACCATTACTATAGGGATGGGGGATGGGGGTACATGTTCTGCTGTACTGTACTAGCACTACCATTACTACAGGGATGGGGGTGGGGGGATACATGTTCTGCTGCACTGTACTAGCACTACCATTACTACAGGGATGGGGGTGGGGGGATACATGTTCTGATATACTGTACTAGCACTACCATTACTGCAGGGATGGGAGAGGGGGATACATGTTCTGCTTACCAGTACTAGCACTACCATTACTACAGGGATGGGGGTGGGGGGATACATTTCTACTGTACTGTACAAGCACTACCATTACTACAGGGATGGGGGTGGGGGGATACATGTTATGCTGTACTGTACTAGCACTACCATTACTACAGGGGTGGGGGGATACATGTTCTGCTGTACTGAAGTAGCACTACCATTACTACAGGGATGGGGCTGGGGGGATACATGTTCTGCTGTACTGTACTACCACTACCATTACTACAGGGATGGGGGTGGGGGGATACATGTTATGCTGTACTGTACTAGCACTACCATTACTACAGGGGTGGGGGGATACATGTTCTGCTGTACTGAAGTAGCACTACCATTACTACAGGGATGGGGCTGGGGGGATACATGTTCTGCTGTACTGTACTACCATTACTACAGGGATGGGGGTGGAGGGATACATGTTCTGCTGTACTGTACTAGCACTACCATTACTACAGAGATGGGGGGATACATGTTCTGCTGTACCGTACTAGCACTACCATTACTACAAGGACTGGGGGAGGGGGGAAACATGTTCTGCTGTACTGTACTAGCACTACCATTAATACAGAGATGGGGGTGGGGGATACATGCTCTGCTGTACTGTACAAGCACTACCATTACTACAAGGACTGGGGAAGGGGGGATTCATGTTCTGCTGTACTGTACTAGCACTACCATTACTACAGGGATGGGGGTGGGAGATACATGTTCTGCTGTACTGTACTAGCACTACCATTACTACAGGATTGGGGGTGGGGGAATACATGTTCTGCTGTACTGTACTCGCACTACAATTACTACAGGGATGGGGGTGGGAGATACATGTTCTGCTGTACTGTACTAGCACTACCATTACTATGAGATCTGGGGGTGGGGGGATACATGTTCTGCTGTACTGTACTAGCACTACCATTACTACAGGGATGGGGGTGGGGGGATACATGTTCTGCTGTACTATACTAGCACTACCATTACTATGAGATCTGGGGGTGGGGGGATACATGTTCTGCTGTACTGTACTAGCACTACCATTACTACAGGGATGGGTTGGGGGGATACATGTTCTGCTGTACTGTACTAGCACTACCATTACTACAGGGATGGGGGTGGGGGGATAAATGCTCTGCTGTACTGTACTACCACTACCATTACTACAGGGATGGGGGTGAGGGGATACATGTTCTGCTGTACTGTACTAGCACTACAATTACTACAAGAATGGGGGGTGGGGGATACATGTTCTGCTGTACTGTACTAGCACTACCATTACTACAAGGATTGGGGGACGGGGGTACATGTTCTGTTGTACTGTACTAGCACTACCATTGCTACAGGGATGGGGGTGGGGGATACATGTTCTGCTGTACTGTAATAGCACTACCATTACTACAGGGATGGGGGTGGAGGGATACATGGTCTGTACTGTACTAGCACTACCATTACTACAGGGATGGGGGTGGGGGATATATGTTCTGCTGTACTATACTAGCACTACCATTACTATGAGGACTGGTGGTGGGAGGATACATGTTCTGCTGTACTGTACTAGCACTACCATTACTACAGGAATGGGGGTGGGGGAATACATGTTCTGCTGTACTGTACTAGCACTACCATTACTACAGGAATGGGGGTGGGGGAATACATGTTCTGCTGTACTGTACTAGCACTACCATTAATAAAGAGATGGGGGTGGGGGGATACATGTTCTGCTGTACTGTACTAGCACTACCATTACTACAGGGATGGGGGTGGGGGGATACATGTTCTGCTGTACTGTACTAGCACTACCATTACTACAAGAATGTGGGGTGGGGGGATACATGTTCTGCTGTACTGTAGTAGCACTACCATTACTACAAGGATTGGGGGACGGGGTACATGTTCTGTTGTACTGTACTAGCACTAGAGTTACTACAGGGATGGGGGTGGGGGATATATGTTCTGCTGTACTGTACTAGCACTACCATTACTACAAGGACTGGGGGAGGGGGGATACATGTTCTGCTGTACTGTAATAGCACTACCATTACTACAGGGATGGGGGTGGGGGGATACATGTTCTGCTGTACTGTACTAGCACTACCATTACTACAGGGATGATGGTGGGGGGATACATGTTCTGCTGTACTGTACTAGCACTACCATTACTACGAGGACTGGCGGTGGGGGGTACATGTTCTGCTGTACTGTACCCCCCCTACCATTACTAGGAGGACTGGGGGTGGGGGATACATGTTCTGCTGTACTGTACTCACACTACCATTACTCTGAGGACTGGGGTGGGGGCGATACATGTTCTGCTGTACTGTACTAGCACTACCATTACTACAAGGACTGGGGGAGGGGGATACATTTTCTGCTGGATTGTACTAGCACTACCCTTACTACAAGGACTGGCGGAGTGGGGATACAAGTTCTGCTGAACTGTACAAGCACTACCATTACTACAGGGATGGAGGAGGGGGTATACATGTTCTGCTGTACTGTACTAGCACTTCCATTACTATGAGGACTGGTGGTGGGAGGATACATGTTCTGCTGTACTATCACTACCATTACTACAGGGATGGGGGTGGGGGATACATGTTCTGCTGTACTATACTAGCACTACCATTACTATGAGGACTGGTGGTGGGAGGATACATGCTCTGCTGTACTGTACTAGCACTAACATTACTACGAGGATTGGCGGAGGGGGGTACATGTTCTGCTGTACTGTACTAGCACTACCATTACTACAGGGATGGGGGTGAGGGGATACATGCTCTGCTGTACTGTACTAGCACTACCATTACTACAGGGATGGGGTTGGGGGGATACATGTTCTGCTGTACTGTACTAGCACTACCATTACTACAGGGATGGGGGAGGGGGGTACATGTTCTGCTGTACTGTACTAGCACTACCATTACTTCAGGGATGGGGTGGGGGATACATGTTCTGCTGTACTGTACTAGCACTACCATTACTATGAGGACTGGTGGTGGGAGGATACATGTTCTTCTGTACTGTACTATCACTACCATTACAATGAGGAATGGGGGTGGGGGGATACATGTTCTGCTGTACTGTACTAGCACTACCATTACTACAGGAATGGGGGGTGGGGGATACATGTTCTGCTGTACTGTACTAGCACTACCATTACTACAAGGATGGGGGTCGGGGGATACATGTTCAGCGGTACTGTACTAGCACTACCATTACTACAGGGATGGGGGCGGGGGACACATGTTCTGCTGTACTGTACTAGCACTACCATTACTACAGGGATGGGGGATGGGGGTACATGTTCTGCTGTACTGTACTAGCACTACCATTACTACAGCGATGGGAGTGGGGGGATACATGTTCTGCTGCACTGTACTAGCACTACCATTACTACAGGGATGGGGGTGGGGGGATACATGTTCTGATATACTGTACTAGCACTACCATTACTGCAGGGATGGGGGAGGGGGATACATGTTCTGCTTACCAGTACTAGCACTACCATTACTACAGGGATGGGGGTGGGGGGATACATTTCTACTGTACTGTACAAGCACTACCATTACTACAGGGATGGGGGTGGGGGGATACATGTTCTGCTGTACTGAAGTAGCACTACCATTACTACAGGGATGGGGCTGGGGGGGATACATGTTCTGCTGTACTGTACTAGCACTACCATTACTACAGGGATGGGGGTGGGGGGATACATTTTCTGCTGTACTTTACTAGCACTATCATTACTACAGGGATGGGGGTGGGGGGATACATGTTCTGCTGTACTGTACTAGCACTACCATTACTACAGGGATGGGGAGGGGGGTACATGTTCTGCTGTACTGTACTATCACTACCATTACTAAAGGGATGGGGGGATACATGTTCTACTGTACTGTACTAGCGCTACCATTACTACAGGGATGGGGGAGGGGGGTACATGTTCTGCTGTACTGTACTAGCACTACCATTACTACAGCGATGGGAGTGGGGGGATACATGTTCTGCTGCACTGTACTAGCACTACCATTACTTCAGGGATGGGGTGGGGGATACATGTTCTGCTGTACTGTACTAGCACTACCATTACAATGAGGAATGGGGGTGGGGGGATACATGTTCTGCTGTACTGTACTAGCACTACCATTACTACAGGAATGGGGGGTGGGGGATACATGTTCTGCTGTACTGTACTAGCACTACCATTACTACAGGGATGGGGGATGGGGGATACATGTTCAGCGGTACTGTACTAGCACTACCATTACTACAGCGATGGGAGTGGGGGGATACATGTTCTGCTGCACTGTACTAGCACTACCATTACTACAGGGATGGGGGTGGGGGGATACATGCTCTGCTGTACTGTACTAGCACTACCATTACTACAAGGACTGGGGAATGGGGGATTCATGTTCTGCTGTACTGTACTAGCACTACCATTACTACAGGGATGGGGTGGGGGGATACATGTTCTGCTGTACTGTACTAGCACTACCATTACTACAGGGATGGGGGTGGGGGGATACATGTTCTGCTGTACTGTACTAGCACTACCATTACTACAGGGATGGGGGTGGGGGGATACATGTTCTGCTGTAATGTACTAGCACTACCATTACTACAGGGATGGGGGTAGGGGGATACATGTTCTGCTGTACTGTACTAGCACTACAATTACTACAAGAATGGGGGGTGGGGGATACATGTTCTGCTGTACTGTACTAGCACTACCATTACTACAAGGATTGGGGGACGGGGGTACATGTTCTGTTGTACTGTACTAGCACTACCATTGCTACAGGGATGGGGGTGGGGGTACATGTCCTGCTGTACTATACTAGCACTACCATTACTATGAGGACTGGTGGTGGGAGGATACATGTTCTGCTGTACTGTACTAGCACTACCATTACTATAGGGATGGGGGTGGGGGGATACATGCTCTACTGTACTGTACTAGCACTACCATTACTACAGGATTGGGGGTGGGGGAATACATGTTCTGCTGTACTGTACTAGCACTACCATTACTACAGGGATGGGGGTGGGGGGATACATGTTCTGCTCTACTGTACTAGCACTACCATTACTACAGGGATGGGGTGGGGGGATACATGTTCTGCTGTACTGTACTAGCACTACCATTACTACAGGGATGGGGGTGGGGGGATACATGTTCTGCTGGGGGATACATGTTCTGCTGTACTGTACTAGAACTACCATTACTACAGGGATGGGGGTGGGGGGATACATGTTCTGCTGTACTGTACTAGCACTACCATTACTACAGGGATGGGGGTGGGGGGATACATGTTCTGCTGTACTGTACTTGCACTACCATTACTACAGGGATGGGGCTGGGGGGGATACATGTTCTGCTGTACTGTACTAGCACTACCATTACTACAGGGATGGGGGTGGGGGGATACATTTTCTGCTGTACTTTACTAGCACTACCATTACTACAGGGATGGGGGTGGGGGGGATACATTTTCTGCTGTACTGTACTAGCACTACCATTACTACAAGGATTGGGGGAGGGCGGTACATGTTCTGCTGTACTGTACTAGCACTACCATTACTACATGGATGGGGGTGGGAGATACATGTTCGGTTTTACTGTACTAGCACTACCATTACTACAAGGACTGGGGAGGGGGGAAACATGTTCTGCTGTACTGTACTAGCACTACTATTACTACAAGGAATGGGGAAGGGGGATTCATGTTCTGCTGTACTGTACTAGCACTACCATTACTACAGGTATGGGGGTGAGGGGATACATGTTCTGCTGTACTGTACTAGCACTACCATTACTATGAGAACTGGGGGTGGGGGGATACATGTTCTGCTGTACTGTACTAGCACGACCATTAGTACAGGGATGGGGTGGGGGGATACATGTTCTGCTGTACTGTAGTAGCACTACCATTACTACAAGGATTGGGGGACGGGGTACATGTTCTGTTGTACTGTACTAGCACTAGAGTTACTACAGGGATGGGGGTGGGGGATACATGTTCTGCTGTACTGTACTAGCACTACCATTACTACAAGGACTGGGGGAGGGGGGATACATGTTCTGCTGTACTGTAATAGCACTACCATTACTACAGGGATGGGGGTGGGGGGATACATGTTCTGCTGTACTGTACTAGCACTACCATTACTACAGGGATGATGGTGGGGGGATACATGTTCTGCTGTACTGTACTAGCACTACCATTACTACGAGGACTGGGGGTGGGGGGGTACATGTTCTGCTGTACTGTACTCACACTACCATTACTACGAGGACTGGGGGTGGGGGATACATGTTCTGCTGTACTGTACTCACACTACCATTACTACGAGGACTGGGGTGGGGCGATACATGTTCTGCTGTACTGTACTAGCACTACCATTACTACAAGGACTGGGGGAGGGGGATACATTTTCTGCTGGATTGTACTAGCACTACCCTTACTACAAGGACTGGCGGAGTGGGGATACAAGTTCTGCTGAACTGTACAAGCACTACCATTACTACAGGGATGGAGGAGGGGGTATACATGTTCTGCTGTACTGTACTAGCACTTCCATTACTATGAGGACTGGTGGTGGGAGGATACATGTTCTGCTGTACTATCACTACCATTACTACAGGGATGGGGGTGGGGGATACATGTTCTGCTGTACTATACTAGCACTACCATTACTATGAGGACTGGTGGTGGGAGGATACATGCTCTGCTGTACTGTACTAGCACTAACATTACTACGAGGATTGGCGGAGGGGGGTACATGTTCTGCTGTACTGTACTAGCACTACCATTACTACAGGGATGGGGGTGAGGGGATACATGCTCTGCTGTACTGTACTAGCACTACCATTACTACAGGGATGGGGTTGGGGGGATACATGTTCTGCTGTACTGTACTAGCACTACCATTACTACAGGGATGGGGGAGGGGGGTACATGTTCTGCTGTACTGTACTAGCACTACCATTACTTCAGGGATGGGGTGGGGGATACATGTTCTGCTGTACTGTACTAGCACTACCATTACTATGAGGACTGGTGGTGGGAGGATACATGTTCTTCTGTACTGTACTATCACTACCATTACAATGAGGAATGGGGGTGGGGGGATACATGTTCTGCTGTACTGTACTAGCACTACCATTACTACAGGAATGGGGGGTGGGGGATACATGTTCTGCTGTACTGTACTAGCACTACCATTACTACAAGGATGGGGGTCGGGGGATACATGTTCAGCGGTACTGTACTAGCACTACCATTACTACAGGGATGGGGGCGGGGGACACATGTTCTGCTGTACTGTACTAGCACTACCATTACTACAGGGATGGGGATGGGGTACATGTTCTGCTGTACTGTACTAGCACTACCATTACTACAGCGATGGGAGTGGGGGGATACATGTTCTGCTGCACTGTACTAGCACTACCATTACTACAGGGATGGGGGTGGGGGGATACATGTTCTGATATACTGTACTAGCACTACCATTACTGCAGGGATGGGGGAGGGGGATACATGTTCTGCTTACCAGTACTAGCACTACCATTACTACAGGGATGGGGGTTGGGGGATACATTTCTACTGTACTGTACAAGCACTACCATTACTACAGGGATGGGGGTGGGGGGATACATGTTCTGCTGTACTGAAGTAGCACTACCATTACTACAGGGATGGGGCTGGGGGGGATACATGTTCTGCTGTACTGTACTAGCACTACCATTACTACAGGGATGGGGGTGGGGGGATACATTTTCTGCTGTACTTTACTAGCACTATCATTACTACAGGGATGGGGGTGGGGTGATTACATGTTCTGCTGTACTGTACTAGCACTACCATTACTACAGGGATGGGGAGGGGGGTACATGTTCTGCTGTACTGTACTATCACTACCATTACTAAAGGGATGGGGGGATACATGTTCTACTGTACTGTACTAGCGCTACCATTACTACAGGGATGGGGGAGGGGGGTACATGTTCTGCTGTACTGTACTAGCACTACCATTACTACAGCGATGGGAGTGGGGGGATACATGTTCTGCTGCACTGTACTAGCACTACCATTACTTCAGGGATGGGGTGGGGGATACATGTTCTGCTGTACTGTACTAGCACTACCATTACAATGAGGAATGGGGGTGGGGGGATACATGTTCTGCTGTACTGTACTAGCACTACCATTACTACAGGAATGGGGGGTGGGGGATACATGTTCTGCTGTACTGTACTAGCACTACCATTACTACAGGGATGGGGGATGGGGGATACATGTTCAGCGGTACTGTACTAGCACTACCATTACTACAGCGATGGGAGTGGGGATACATGTTCTGCTGCACTGTACTAGCACTACCATTACTACAGGGATGGGGGTGGGGGGATACATGCTCTGCTGTACTGTACTAGCACTACCATTACTACAAGGACTGGGGGACGGGGATTCATGTTCTGCTGTACTGTACTAGCACTACCATCACTACAGGGGTGGGTTGCGCGGATCCATGTTCTGCTCTACTGTACTAGCACTACCATTACTAGGGGGGGGGGGGGGGGGGGATACATGTTCTGCTGTACTGTACTAGCACTACCATTACTACAGGGAGGGGGGGGGGGGGATACATGTTCTGCTGTAATGTACTAGCACTACCATTACTACAGGGATGGGGGTAGGGGATACATGTTCTGCTGTACTGTACTAGCACTACAATTACTACAAGAATGGGGTGGGGATACATGTTCTGCTGTACTGTACTAGCACTACCATTACTACAAGGATTGGGGGACGGGGTACATGTTCTGTTGTACTGTACTAGCACTACCATTGCTACAGGGATGGGGTGGGGTACATGTCCTGCTGTACTGTACTAGCACTACCATTACTATGAGGACTGGTGGTGGGAGGATACATGTTCTGCTGTACTGTACTAGCACTACCATTACTATAGGGATGGGGGTGGGGGGATACATGCTCTACTGTACTGTACTAGCACTACCATTACTACAGGATTGGGGGTGGGGGAATACATGTTCTGCTGTACTGTACTAGCACTACCATTACTACAGGGATGGGGGTGGGGGGATACATGTTCTGCTCTACTGTACTAGCACTACCATTACTACAGGGATGGGGGTGGGGGATACATGTTCTGCTGTACTGTACTAGCACTACCATTACTACAGGGATGGGGGTGGGGGGATACATGTTCTGCTGGGGGATACATGTTCTGCTGTACTGTACTAGAACTACCATTACTACAGGGATGGGGGTGGGGGGATACATGTTCTGCTGTACTGTACTAGCACTACCATTACTACAGGGATGGGGGTGGGGGGATACATGTTCTGCTGTACTGTACTTGCACTACCATTACTACAGGGATGGGGCTGGGGGGGATACATGTTCTGCTGTACTGTACTAGCACTACCATTACTACAGGGATGGGGGTGGGGGGATACATTTTCTGCTGTACTTTACTAGCACTACCATTACTACAGGGATGGGGGTGGGGGGGATACATTTTCTGCTGTACTGTACTAGCACTACCATTACTACAAGGATTGGGGGAGGGCGGTACATGTTCTGCTGTACTGTACTAGCACTACCATTACTACATGGATGGGGGTGGGAGATACATGTTCGGTTTTACTGTACTAGCACTACCATTACTACAAGGACTGGGGAGGGGGGAAACATGTTCTGCTGTACTGTACTAGCACTACTATTACTACAAGGAATGGGGAAGGGGGATTCATGTTCTGCTGTACTGTACTAGCACTACCATTACTACAGGTATGGGGGTGAGGGGATACATGTTCTGCTGTACTGTACTAGCACTACCATTACTATGAGAACTGGGGGTGGGGGGATACATGTTCTGCTGTACTGTACTAGCACGACCATTAGTACAGGGATGGGGTGGGAGGATACATGTTCTGCTGTACTGCACTAGCACTACCATTACTACAGGGATGGGGGTGGGGGGATACATGTTCTGCTGTACTGTACTAGCACTACCATTACTGCAAGGATTGGGGGACGGGGGTACATGTTCTGTTGTACTGTACTAGCACTACCATTGCTACAGGGATGGGGGTGGGGGATACATGTTCTGCTGTACTGTACTAGCACTACCATTACTACAAGGATGGGGGTGGGAGATACATGTTCTGCTGTACTGTAATAGCACTACCATTACTACAGGGATGGGGGTGGGGGATACATGTTCTGCTGTACTATACTAGCACTACCATTACTATGAGGACTGGTGGTGGGAGGACACATGTTCTGCTGTACTGTACTAGCACTACCATTACTACAGGGATGGGGGTTGGGGGATACATGCTCTGCTGTACTGTACTAGCACTTCCATTACTACAGGGATGGGGGTTGGGGGATACATGTTCTGCTGTACTGTACTAGCACTACCATTACTACAGGGATGGGGGTGGGGGGATACATGTTCTGCTGTACTGTACTAGCACTACCATTACTACAAGAATGTTGGGTGGGGGGATACATGTTCTGCTGTACTGTAGTAGCACTACCATTACTACAAGGATTGGGGGACGGGGATACATGTTCTGCTGTACTGTACTAGCACTACCATTAGTACAGGGATGGGGGTGGGAGATAAATGTTCTGCTGTACTGTACTAGCACTACCATTACTACAAGGACTGGGGGAGGGGGGATACATGTTCTGCTGTACTGAAGTAGCACTACCATTACTACAGGGATGGGGCTGGGGGGGATACATGTTCTGCTGTACTGTACCAGCACCAACATTACTACATGGACTGGGGGTGGGGGATACATGTTCTGCTGTACTGTACTAGCACTTCCATTACTACAGGGATGGGGGTGGGGGGATTCATGTTCTGCTGTACTGTACTAGCACTACCATTACTACAGGGATGGGGGTGGGGGGATTCATGTTCTGCTGTACTGTACCAGCACCAACATTACTACATGGACTGGGGGTGGGGGATACATGTTCTGCTGTACTGTACTAGCACTTCCATTACTACAGGGATGGGGGTGGGGGGATTCATGTTCTGCTGTACTGTACTAGCACTTCCATTACTACAGGGATGGGGGTGGGGGGATTCATGTTCTGCTGTACTGTACTAGCACTACCATTACTATAGGGATGGGGGTGGGGGGATACATGTTCTGCTGTACTGTATTAGCACTACCATTACTACAAGGACTAGGGGAGGGGGGATACATTTTCTGCTGGATTGTACTAGCACTACCCTTACTACAAGGACTGGCGGAGTGGGGATACAAGTTCTGCTGAACTGTACAAGCACTACCATTACTACAGGGATGGGGGTTGGGGGACACATGTTCTGCTGTACTGTACTAGCACTTCCATTACTACAGGGATGGGGGTTGGGGGATACATGTTCTGCTGTACTGTACTAGCACTTCCATTACTACAGGGATGGGGGTTGGGGGTACATGTTCTGCTGTCCTGTACTAGCACTACCATTACTACAGGGATGGGGGTGGGGGGATACATGTTCTGCTGTACTGTACTATCACTACCATTACTACAAGAATGTTGGGTGGGGGGATACATGTTCTGCTGTACTGTAGTAGCACTACCATTACTACAAGGATTGGGGGACGGGGATACATGTTCTGCTGTACTGTACTAGCACTACCATTAGTACAGGGATGGGGGTGGGAGATAAATGTTCTGCTGTACTGTACTAGCACTACCATTACTACAAGGACTGGGGGAGGGGGGATACATGTTCTGCTGTACTGAAGTAGCACTACCATTACTACAGGGATGGGGCTGGGGGGGATACATGTTCTGTTGTACTGTACCAGCACCAACATTACTACATGGACTGGGGGTGGGGGATACATGTTCTGCTGTACTGTACTAGCACTTCCATTACTACAGGGATGGGGCTGGGGGGGATACATGTTCTGCTGTCCTGTACTAGCACTTCCATTACTACAGGGATGGGGGTGGGGGGATTCATGTTCTGCTGTACTGTACTAGCACTACCATTACTATAGGGATGGGGGTGGGGGGATACATGTTCTGCTGTACTGTACTCACACTACCATTACTACGAGGACTGGGGTGGGGCGATACATGTTCTGCTGTACTGTATTAGCACTACCATTACTACAAGGACTAGGGGAGGGGGATACATTTTCTGCTGGATTGTACTAGCACTACCCTTACTACAAGGACTGGCGGAGTGGGGATACAAGTTCTGCTGAACTGTACAAGCACTACCATTACTACAGGGATGGGGGTGGGGGGATACATGTTCTGCCGTACTGTACTAGCACTACCATTACTACAGGGATGGGGGTGGGGGAATACATGTTCTGCTGTACTGTACTAGCCCTACCATTACTACAAGGACTGGGGGAGAGGGGATACATGTTCAGCTGTACTGTACTAGCACTACCATTACTACAGGGATGGGGGTGGGGGATACATGTTCTGCTGTACTGTACTGGCACTACCATTACTACAAGAATGTGGGGTGGGGGGATACATGTTCTACTGTACTATACTAGCACTACCATTACTATGAGGACTGGTGGTGGGAGGATACATGTTCTGCTGTACTGTACTAGCACTACCATTACTACAGGAATGGGGGTGGGGGAATACATGTTCTGCTGTACTGTACTAGCACTACCATTACTACAGGGATGGGGGTGGGAGATAAATGTTCCGCTGTACTGTACTAGCACTACCATTACTACAAGGACTGGGGGAGGGGGGATACATGTTCAGCTGTACTGTACTAGCACTACCATTACTACAGGGATGATGGTGGGGGATACATGTTCTGCTGTACTGTACTATCACTACCATTACTACAGGGATGGGGGTGGGGGGGATACATTTTCTGCTGTACTGTACTAGCACTACCATTACTACAGGGATGGGGGTGGGGGGATACATGTTCTGCTGTCCTGTACTAGCACTACCATTACTACAGGGATGATGGTGGGGGATACATGTTCTGCTGTCCTGTACTAGCACTACCATTACTACGAGGACTGGGGGTGGGGGGGTACATGTTCTGCTGTACTGTACTATCACTACCATTACTACAGGGATGGGGGTGGGGGGGATACATTTTCTGCTGTACTGTACTAGCACTACCATTACTACAGGGATGGGGGTGGGGGGATACATGTTCTGCTGTCCTGTACTAGCACTACCATTACTACAGGGATGATGGTGGGGGATACATGTTCTGCTGTCCTGTACTAGCACTACCATTACTACGAGGACTGGGGGTGGGGGGGTACATGTTCTGCTGTACTGTACTCACACTACCATTACTACGAGGACTGGGGTGGGGCGATACATGTTCTGCTGTACTGTACCAGCACCAACATTACTACATGGACTGGAGGTGGGGTGAAACATGTTCTGCTGTACTGTACTAGCACTACCATTACTACAGGGATGGGGGTTGGGGGAATACATGTTCTCCTGTACTGTACTAGCACTACCATTAATACAGAGATGGGGGTGGGGGATACATGTTCTGCTGTACTGTACTAGCACTACCATTACTACATGGATGGGGGTGGGAGATACATGTTCTGTTGTACTGTACTAGCACTACCATTACTACAAGGACTGGGGAAGGGGGGATTCATGTTCTGCTGTACTGTACTAGCACTACCATTACTACAGGGATGGGGGTGGAGGGATACATGTTCTGCTGTACTGTACTAGCACTACCATTACTACGAGGACTGGGGGTGGGGGGGTACATGTTCTGCTGTACTGTACTCGCACTACCATTACTACGAGGACTGGGGTGGGGTGATACATGTTCTGCTGTTCTGTACTAGCACTTCCATTACTACAGGGATGGGGGTGGGGGATACATGTTCTGCTGTACTGTACTAGCACTTCCATTACTACAGGGATGGGGGTGGGGGAATTCATGTTCTGCTGTACTGTACTAGAACTACCATTACTATAGGGATGGGAGTGGGGGGATACATTTTCTGCTGGATTGTACTAGCACTACCATTACTACAAGGACTGGCGGAGTGGGGATACAAGTTCTGCTGAACTGTACAAGCACTACCATTACTACAGGGATGGGGGAGGGGGCATACATGTTCTGCTGTACTGTACTAGCACTACCGTTAACTTCAAGGACTGGGGGATGGGGGATACATGTTCTGCTGTACTGTACTAGCACTACAATTACTGCAGGGATGGGGGTGGGAGGATACATGTTCTGCTGTACTGTACTAGCACTACCATTACTACAGGAATGGGGGTGGGGGATACATGTTCTGCTGTACTGTACTAGCACTACCATTACTACAGGGATGGGGTTGGGGGGATACATGTTCTGCTGTACTGTACTAGCACTACCATTACTATGAGGACTGGTGGTGGGAGGATACATGTTCTGCTGTACTGTACTATCACTACCATTGCTACAGGGATGGGGGTGAGGGGATACATGTTCTGCTGTACTGTACTATCACTACCATTACTACAGGGATGGGGGTGGGGGGGATACATGTTCTGCTGTACTGTACTAGCACTACCATTACTACAGGAATGGGGGTGGGGGATACATGTTCTGCTGTACTGTACTAGAACTACCATTACTACAGGGATGGGGGTGGGGGGATACATGTTCTGCTGTACTGTACTAGCACTACCATTACTACAAGGATTGGCGGAGGGGGGTACATGTTCTCCTGTACTGTACTAGCACTACCATTAATACACAGATGGGGGTGGGGGATACATGTTCTGCTGTACTGTACTAGCACTACCATTACTACATGGATGGGGGTGGGAGATACATGTTCTGTTGTACTGTACTAGCATTACCATTACTACAAGGACTGGGGGAGGGGGGAAACATGTTCTGCTGTACTGTACTAGCACTACTATTACTACAAGGACTGGGGAAGGGGGGATTCATGTTCTGCTGTACTGTACTAGCACTACCATTACTACAGGGATGGGGGTGGGGGGATACATGTTCTGCTGTACTGTACTAGCACTACCATTACTACAGGGATGGGGGTGGGGGGATACATGTTCTGCTGTACTGTACTAGCACTACCATTACTACAAGAATGTGGGGTGGGGGGATACATGTTCTACTGTACTGTAGTAGCACTACCATTACTACAAGGATTGGGGGACGGGGGTACATGTTCTGCTGTACTGTACTAGCACTACCATTAGTACAGGGATGGGGGTGGGAGATAAATGTTCTGCTGTACTGTTCTAGCACTACCATTACTACTAGGACTGGGGGAGGGGGGATACATGTTCTGCTGTACTGTACTAGCACTACCATTACTACAGGGATGGGGGTGGGGGGATACATGTTCTGCTGTACTGTACTAGCACTAACATTACTACAAGGACTGGGGGTGGGGGGGTACATGTTCTGCTGTACTGTACTCACACTACCATTACTACGAGGACTGGGGGTGGTGGGGTACATGTTCTGCTGTACTGTACTAACACTACCATTACTACGAGGACTGGGGTGGGGCAATACATGTTCTGCTGTACTGTACTAGCATTACCATTACTACAGGGATGGGGGTGAGGGATACATGTTCTGCTGTACTGTACTAGCACTTCCATTACTACAGGGATGGGGGTGGGGGGATTCATGTTCTGCTGTACTGTACTAGCACTACCATTACTATAGGGATGGGGGTGGGGGGATACATGTTCTGCTGTACTGTATTAGCACTACCATTACTACAAGGACTAGGGGAGGGGGATACATTTTCTGCTGGATTGTACTAGCACTACCATTACTACAAGGACTGGCGGAGTGGGGATACAAGTTCTGCTGTACTGTACAAGCACTACCATTACTACAGGGATGGGGGAGGGGGCATACATGTTCTGCTGTACTGTAATAGCACTACCATTAACTTCAAGCACTGGGGGAGGGGGGATACATGTTCTGCTGTACTGTACTAGCACTACCATTACTACAGGGATGGGGGTGGGGGGATACATGTTCTGCTGTACTGTACTAGCACTACCATTACTACATGGATGGGGGTGGGGGGATACATGTTCTGCTGTACTGTACTAGCACTACCACTACTACAGGGATGGGGGAGGGGTATACATGTTCTGCTGTACTGTACTAGTACTACCATTACTACAGGGATGGGGGGTACATGTTCTGCTGTACTCTACTAGCACTGCCATTACTGCAGGGATGGGGGTGGGGGGATACATGTTCTGCTGTACTGTATCAGCACTACCATTACTACAGGGATGGGGGTGAGGGGATACATGTTCTGCTGTACTGTACTAGCACTACCATTACTACAGGGATGGGGGTTGGGGGATACATGCTCTGCTGTACTGTACTAGCACTGCCATTACTATAAGGATTGGGGGAGGGGGTACATGATCTGCTGTAATGTACTAGCTCTACCATTACTACAAGGATGGGGGTGGGGGATACATGTTTTGCTGTACTGTACTAGCACTACCATTGGTACATGGATGGGGGTGGGAGATACATGTTCTGTTGTACTGTACTAGCACTACCATTACTACAAGGACTGGGGGTGGGGGGATACATGTTCTGCTGTACTGTACTAGCACTACTATTACTACAAGGACTGGGGAAGGGGGGATACATGTTCTGCTGTACTGTACTAGCACTACCATTACTACAGGGATGGGTAGTGGAGGGATACATGTTCTGCTGTACTCTACTAGCACTGCCATTACTACAGGGATGGGGGTGGGGGATACATGTTCTGCTGTACTGTACTAGTACTACCTTTACTACAGGGATGGGGGTGGGGGGATACATGTTCTGCTGTACTGTACTAGCACTACCATTACTACAAGAATGGGGGGTGGGGGGATACATGTTCTGCTGTACTGTACTAGCACTACAATTACTACAAGGATTGAAGGACGGGGGTACATGTTCTGTTGTACTGTACTAGCACTTCCATTACTACAGGGATGGGGGTGGGGGGATACATGTTCTGCTGTACTGTACTAGCACTACCATTACTACGAGGACTGGGGGTGGGGGATACATGTTCTGCTGTACTGTACTCGCCCTACCATTACTACGAGGACTGGGGGTGGGGGGATACATGTTCTGCTGTACTGTACCAGCACCACCATTACTACATGGACTGGGGGTGGGGGGAAACATGTTCTGCTGTACTGTACTAGCACTACCATTACTACAGGGATGGGGGTGGGGGATACATGTTCTGCTGTACTGTACTAGCACTACCATTACTACGAGGACTGGGGGTGGGGGATACATGTTCTGCTGTACTGTACTCGCCCTACCATTACTACGAGGACTGGGGGTGGGGGGATACATGTTCTGCTGTACTGTACCAGCACCACCATTACTACATGGACTGGGGGTGGGGGGAAACATGTTCTGCTGTACTGTACTAGCACTACCATTACTACAAGAACTGGGGGAGAGGGGATTCATGTTCTGCGGTACTGTACTAGCACTACCATTACTAAAGGGATGGGGGTGGGGGGATTCATGTTCTGCTGTACTGTACTAGCACTACCATTACTACAAGGACTGGGGGAGAGGGGATACATGTTCTGCTGTACTGTACTAGCACTACCATTACTAAAGGGATGGGGGTGGGGGGATACATGTTCTGCTGTACTGTACTAGCACTACCATTACTACAGGGATGGAGGAGGGGGGTACATGTTCTGCTCTACTGTACTAGCACTACCATTACTATAGGGATGGGGGTGAGGGGATACATGTTCTGCTGTTCTGTACTAGCACTACCATTAACTTCAAGGACTGGGGGAGGGGGGATACATGTTCTGCTTTACTGTACTAGCACTGCAATTACTTCAGGGATGGGGTGGGAGGATACATGTTCTGTTGTACCGTACTAGCACTACAATTACTACAGGGATGGGGGTGGGGGGATACATGTTCTGCTGTACTGTACTAGCACTACCATTACTACAGGGATGGGGGTGGGGGATACATGTTCTGCTGTACTGTACTAGCACTACCATTACTACATGGATGAGGGTGGGGGGTTACAAGTTTCTGCTGTACTGTACTAGCACTACCACTACTACAGAGATGGGGGTGGGGGATACATGTTCTGCTGTACTGTACTAGCACTAGAATTACTATGAGAACTGGCGGTGGGGGGATACATGTTCTGCTGTACTGTACTACCATTACTACAGGGATGGGGGTGGGGGGATACATGTTCTGCTGTACTGTACTAGCACTACCATTACTACAGGGATGGGGGTGGGGGGATACATGTTCTGCTGTACTGTACTAGCACTACCATTACTACAGGGATGGGGGTGAGGGATACATGTTCTGCTGTACTGTACTAGCACTACCATTAACTTCAAGGACTGGGGGAGGGGGATACATGTTCTGCTGTACTGTACTAGCACTGCAATTACTACAGGGATGGGGGTGGGAGGATACATGTTCTGTTGTACTGTACTAGCACTACCATTACTACAGGGATGGGGGTGGGGGATACATGTTCTGCTGTACTGTACTAGCACTACCATTACTACATGGATGAGGGTGGGGGGATACAAGTTTCTGCTGTACTGTACTAGCACTACCACTACTACAGGGATGGGGGTGGGGGATACATGTTCTGCTTTACTGTACTAGCACTAGAATTACTATGAGAACTGGCGGTGGGGGGATACATGTTCTGCTGTACTGTACTACCATTACTACAGGGATGGGGGTGGGGGGATACATGTTCTGTTGTACTGTACTAGCACTACCATTACTACAGGGATGGGGGTGGGGGATACATGTTCTGCTGTACTTTACTAGCACTACCATTACTACGAGGACTGGGGGTGGGGGATACATGTTCTGCTGTACTGTACTCGCACTACCATTACTACGAGGACTGGGGGTGGGGGGATACATGTTCTGCTGTACTGTACCAGCACCACCATTACTACATGGACTGGAGGTGGGGGGAAACATGTTCTGCTGTACTGTACTAGCACTACCATTACTACAAGAACTGGGGGAGAGGGGATACATGTTCTGCTCTACTGTACTAGCACTACCATTACTACAGGGATGGGGGTGGGGGGATACATGTTCTGCTGTACTGTACTAGCACTACCATTACTACAGGGATGGGGGTGGGGGGATACATGTTCTGTTGTACTGTACTAGCACTACCATTACTACAGGGATGGAGGAGGGGGGTACATGTTCTGCTGTACTGTACTAGCACTACCATTACTATAGGGATGGGGGTGGGGGGATACATGTTCTGCTGTTCTGTACTAGCACTACCATTAACTTCAAGGACTGGGGGAGGGGGGATACATGTTCTGCTGTACTGTACTAGCACTGCAATTACTACAGGATGGGGGTGGGAGGATACATGTTCTGTTGTACTGTACTAGCACTGCCATTACTACAGGGATGGGGGTGGGGGGATACATGTTCTGCTGTACTGTACTAGCACTACCATTACTATAGGGATGGGGGTGGGGGGATACATGTTCTGCTGTACTGTACTAGCACTACCATTACTACAGGGATGGGGGTGGGGGGATACATGTTCTGTTGTACTGTACTAGCACTACCATTACTACAGGGATGGAGGAGGGGGGTACATGTTCTGCTGTACTGTACTAGCACTACCATTACTATAGGGATGGGGGTGGGGGGATACATGTTCTGCTGTTCTGTACTAGCACTACCATTAACTTCAAGGACTGGGGGAGGGGGGATACATGTTCTGCTGTACTGTACTAGCACTGCAATTACTACAGGATGGGGGTGGGAGGATACATGTTCTGTTGTACTGTACTAGCACTGCCATTACTACAGGGATGGGGGTGGGGGGATACATGTTCTGCTGTACTGTACTACCATTACTACAGGGATGGGGGTGGGGGATACATGTTCTGCTGTACTGTACTAGCACTACCATTACTACAGGGATGGGGGAGGGGGGTACATGTTCTGCTGCACTGTACTAGCACTACCATTACTACAGGGATGCGGTTGGGCGATATATGTTCTGCTGTACTGTACTAGCACTACCATTACTACAGGGATGGTGGTGGGGAGATACATGTTCTGCTGTACTGTACTAGCACTACCATTACTACAGGGATGGGGGTGGGGGGATACATGTTCTGCTGTACTGTACTAGCACTACCATTACTGCAGGGATGGGAGTGGGGGGATACATGTTCTGCTGTACTGTACTAGCACTACCATTACTACAGGGATGGGGGAGGGAGGATACATGTTCTGCTGTACTGTACTAGCACTACCATTACTACAGGGATGGGGAGGGGGATACATGTTCTGCTGTACTGTATTAGCACTACCATTACTACAAGGACTGGGGGAGGGGGATACATGTTCTGCTGTACTGTACTAGCACTACCATTACTACAGGGATGGGGGTGGGGGAATACCTGTTCTGCTCTACTGTACTAGCACTGCCATTACTAGGGGTGGGGGGATACATGTTCTGCTGTACTGTACTAGCACTACCATTACTTCAAGGACTGGGGGAGGTGGATACATATTCTGCTGTACTGTATCAGCACTACCATTACTACAGGGATGGGGGTGGGGGGATACATGTTCTGCTGTACTGTACTAGCACTACCATTACTACAGGGATGGGGGTGGGGGGATACATGTTCTGCTGTACTGTACTAGCACTACCGTTACTAGAGGGATGGGGGTGGGGAAATACATGTTCTGCTGCACTCTACTAGCACTACCATTACTAAAGGGATTGGGGGTGGGGGGATGCATGTTCTGCTGTACTGTACTAGCACTACCATTACTACAGGGACTGGGGGAGGGGGGATACATGTTCTGCTGTACTGTACTGGCACTACCATTACTAGAGGGATGGGGGTGGGGGAATACATGTTCTGCTGCACTGTACTAGCACTACCATTACTAAAGGGATTGGGGGTGGAGGGATGCATGTTCTGCTGTACTGTACTAGCACTACCATTACTACAGGGACAGGGGGAGGGGGGATACATGTTCTGCTGTACTGTACTAGCACTACCATTACTACAGGGATGGGGGTGCACTAAATATCAGTAAACGGTGAGCTAAGGTACAGAACAGCATGATGGGAATGGGGTGGGAACACTAGACACATTCTTAATTGCCATAATATCATCAATGTTACTACTGGAATCAGGGTTGGGGGGATCCACCAGACACCAGGGATGAGCCTTTAAAGTGCTATAATGACACCAACGTTACTAAGGGGATGAGGGGATAGAAGGACACACCAGCCACCAGGGAATACTCCTGAAAGTGTCCTAAGGCACATACATTACTATGGGGATCAGAAGTTGAGGGTAATCCACCAGAGATCAGGGATTACACTTAAGTGCTGTAATGGCAGCAATATTTATAGAGATAAGGGATGGTTATATCCACTATAGCTCCAGGTCTGACTCTTCAGAGTGCCATAATGGCACCTACATTGTTAATGGGAATTGGAGGATTGGGAGTACACTAGACCACCAGGGTTAACCCTTGTGAAGTGCTGTAATGGTACTAAAGTGTTATGGGATGGAGGTAACAGGAGTGGAGTAATGGGTCTGGGAACTGTATAGTGTGTGTGTGTGTGTGTGTGTGTGTGTGTGTGTGTGTGTGTGTGTGTGTGTGTGTGTGTGTGTGTGTGTGTGCATGCGTGCGTGCGTGCGTGCACCTGTTCATACATGACTTGTGTGCATGGGAGAGAGTGACTGGAGAAGGGATTCCATTGCCTCCAGGAACAGCAAGGTATGACTGTGACATGCAGGTCAGCCATAATCTGAACATCGTCTTAGTTCCTGCTATTCAGGAAGCAGGCAAATTAGCCAGTAATGAGGTCTACCTCATCAATGCCATCATGTTCCTGAATTGTGTTTAGAAATATTACACTGAAAGGGCCTTTGTAGTGCAAGCCATATGGCTCTTGCTAGAGCCTTATATGAATCCCAAAGATCATCTTCAAACAGATACAATTTCTTTTCAGTATGTCCTACAACTATGTTAGTCATGTTTTGTGAGTCAGTGATACAAACAACAGAGTAAATCTTGAAGGGATAGCAAACTCCTTTATTTTGTTTGAAGCAAAGGAATGAACACTGAAAATATGATTTAAATGCAACCTCTAGACCTTTTATAAAGAGAAGAAGTCACAGCAAGAAATTCAGAGTTAAATTATTTGTTTTAGAAAAGTAAACTATAATCCTACAAGATTCTGTTAAATTCTTTCTGTGTATTATAAACACAAAAAAACAAAAGTAAAAGTTTTTATTGATCTTACCTGAGCTGCACGTAAAACAGTTCTTCTTACATTATCTGCACAGTAACAAATGTGTATAAATCCTGTCTTGTTAAACTGGACAAGTCCTCAAAGCATAATTGCAATCCTACTAGCTCAGAATGCCAAAACTATTATAATCAGAGTTCATGACAGATAGTGATGGAAAACAAAGATCAATAATGGACAGGATATTAGTCTATCACAGAATGCACAGAAAAACAAAATATATACATACAAATAGATACACATACGCACACACATATACAAAAGCACATATATTCAGATATACGTACACACAGATAAACACAGAGATATGGATATATACATGCACACTGATATACTTAGATATACAGAGAGAAAGAGAGACACACACACACACACACACACACACACACACACACACACACACACACACACACACACACACACACACACCATGCACATTTGAATTATTTATTTATTTATTTATTTATATTTTTTTCTGTTCCTGACTTTAGAAATCTTTGTTTCTCTCCCATTTTAGAACCAGGATACTGGCATGATGTGGACTGCAACATACGCAGACCTTTTGTCTGTAAAACTGAACAACAAAAGAGTCACTCAAGATAATGCGCATCTGTCTCTGCTTTGTGTCACATGCCTGATTCATTGTTGTTGACAATGGGGTAGCTAACTGCGGCTCAGAGAATCTGATCCATTTTATTGCAAATAATGTTTCTTACATTGCTATTAAAGAAGGGCTGGTGTGTACTTAACTTGGAAGAGCAAAGTTTGTTATTAGTTTGTTGTCTGTCTTAAACGGTAAGACATTGATTCAAGGAATTTATGAATCTAAAACAAACCAGCTTCTTCTTAGAAGTGATGACATTCATGATTGTTGTTAATGGTCTCTTTTTCTGTCTCAGAAGAAAGGATTTCTTAGGAGGTCACCAATTTTGCTGATTGTTTGCTTTGCTTTGTGCATTCTGACGATGTTATGTGCTAGATATTTTCATTATTCTGTAATAAAGAGTGATTGATATCTAACAAAACATTACAAAATACTTTGAAGCTGATTGGAAATAATAAAATATGTTATTGTGCAAACAAAATTGTGTCATTTACAGTCTTCTCTGCATACATGAATATGTTTTATTGTATTTTATTTATGGTTGTATGCACGCATGTATGTACATGTGTATTTATTTATATCCATTTGTTAACTGGGGGTGTTAACCCCATTTCAGGAGAATACCATGGTGAAAAACTCTATGAAGTAATACAGTTTACAACCAAATATATCACAGGTAAAAAAACTGGTGTATCATTAATAATACTATGCACATGAAGGCTATAGAAGCTGTGTACAATAAGCAATTTAAAATGCAGTTATAGTGCATGAAGAAATTGAATTACACTCCAAATGCAGGGAGAACTCAGGCTTGTCAAGCACTTGTCTGATATCAGAAAGGTACTTAACACGTTTCTGTTAAGCACCCCTCATCAGTGTTCAGCTGTGCCCCTGCACTCTAGCATTAACAGCTGTTGGGGCCATTACAGAACAGTGGCAGAAAGTTGTCAAACTCTTAATTTGGACTGTGTTTATTTTCTTTTTTTCTAAGATTTCCTTCAGACTTTTTTCTTTTCCTTCTTAACAACTTTTCTTTAACCTTCTGTGATGGCTGCTGCCTGTGTGGCAGTGGTAAATTCTTTCAAATGTATAAAACACTCAGTACTACAGCTTTTGTAGCATATGGCAGCAGATAAATCTTCATACACTTCAAAGAATTACAACTGTATCTCTCTGATCAAACCCAAGTTGTTATGTAATCCCAACACGGATGTCAATCACCTACTGAACTTTGCTCTTGATGTAAATTTCTTGACATCCATGCCTCGAACCCAATACATCCTAGTTCTAATTGGAGACCCAGTCATAATCCTCTTTGTTGATCTTAGGATGGGAATGGAGAGTTAAATGTTGAGTGACTTGGATTTAAGTAAGAAAGGAAGAGGAGGAAGATAGTGACAGAGATGAGTGGGAAGAGTTAGAGGAAATAAGGAAGAGCAGGAAGATGCATGAGGAAGACACGTAATAACTGATAGACTTTCATGTTAGAGTGTATTGAACAATGAATAAAAGATTGGAATTAATTCTGCTGTAAATATGCTGAAAGATAAAGCATAGAATTAAAAAGTTTGCTTGAATATATATATATATATATATATATATATATATATATATATATATATATATATATATATATATATATACAGAGAGAGAGAGAGAGTTTAACAATGTAAAATGGGAATCCATATTATATGTATAACAGACATGCTTCTTCACAGCATCAGAAAAAAAAGCCTAACAAGCAATTCTGGAAAGCAAGTATTACATGCTTTTCTCATGTTTGCAGATCTATTAATGGACACAAGATATTTCCTGAGCAGTTAGGTTCTCACAGATGTTTCCTTACAGACTTCTGTCAATGGACATGTTTTTACATGTTTTCCTCAAGATATTTTCTAAAAGACATGTTTGTCACAATATTAAGAAAAGCTTGACGTAATATCTCGCAGATAAATGGACATGGCTTTTTATAGAATCAATAGAGAACAATTTTAAAAGGCAAATTCTCACATCAGCAGAAGTGCTTAAATGGTTTCACAAAAGAACAATAGAAAAGTCTAAAAACAGACATTACGTGATTTCCCACAAAAGCCCAAAAAAGATACCAAGAGAAAAACAGGTTTTGAAGTGCATGACAAAAAGGGTATATAGGACTTTATACTAAACTATGTTAGAGGTATTTTGTAGGAACTTAGGTTCCGAGGTAACGGGAGAATGGAAAGCCATAAATCCATTGTCCATGTCAGTTGTGAAGGAAAAACTTTGCACATTAAATTTGTAGACCACAGTCATACGTCTTGTTTGTTATAAAATAAGTTATTTATTAGTAACTGTGCTTATAGTGAAATAGTATTGTGCTATAAAATATACTTCTTTATCAGTGTGCAATATAGAAGGCTTGGTGCTTTAAACAGACTACAGATGCAGCTGTGCAAAACTCTGTGTCTCTGATTCAGCAGTAAATAGCCAGCAAGACTTTGTGTCTTAAGAAGACTTTGAGTCCAGTTCATCAAATTCCAGTACAGCACAACACAGAAGCAACAGCTAAATAAATGAAAATTTTCAGTGGTTACCCTGGCTTGTAACCAAAGACAGAGGGTGTGCTGATGCCTTGTATAAGGTCACTCTAGTAAAAGCACAGTAACTAATATTTATGTTGAGTACTTCAGTTTTCTACAGTTTCTATAGTTTGCAAAAGTACAGTTTCTCAGATATCTGAATCCAGAGTGAGACTGCAATACAGGAAAGTGAGCAGTGCCATACGATTCTCCAAGAAAGGTAAAAGAACAAAGTACAAGACTGAAACTGTGAGTTTTGCTTTACCAACCTCACAAGTGACTGCAGAGACATTTCAACCATCTACAGTAAAGCAGCCTGGCCATCTGCCTCCCTGTTGACTGGTAAGAACATTTTTCTGTGCTACATACAGTATGGATGCCAGTAGAGGTGATTATAACAGAATACTGTGTTGGGATACACAGCATATTAGAAAATGTAAAATATTATCAGGGCAAGTTGCTAATAAGGCATTATGCAAATGTATTACAATATTTGACTGGTATCTCAAACAAAATCGTATGTGGTATGACAAATGTTGATTGTGTAAATCATATGAAACTGCTTTCTGTGTACAATGTCATAAAAATACAGTGCATGCCATTATTCAAAGGTTATACTGTACAGACAAATATTTTAATGGTAAAGAACCAGGAAAAATTAATATGCTTACATTATATTCAGATGTTGAACAGTTATGTCCTGTCACCACATGTGAAAGGTTTATTTCAGAGTTACAGCAGCAGTCAAATTAGTTATGACAGAAACTCTAGTACATCTTGAATTTGATCAACTTTTAAAAGACAGACACAATGAGTTCAGGAAGTTTAGACAAGTTATATAAACATTTTTTCAAAAGTGCATAGGAGTTTTAGATTCAGCAAAAAAGATTACTGAGAAATATCGGGCAGCCCATGCAGCATTACAGGAAACTCTTAAACAACAGTTACAGGATAAAGAAAAGAAATTAGTTGAACTGACAAAGACTGACTTCCTGCATGCAACAGCTGAGCTTAAGAAAACATTGCAAAAGGGTAGGAAACTACAGCTAATGTGTAGAAAAAATATATATATTTTACAATATACTTGTTCTTGTTGATACTTAATCTAATGTATGACCAAATAATTCTCAAATGTTTTAAAATTTTCATTCAGTTAAAGCAATACATTTATCATTACTACAGTAAAGTAAAGTGTATGACTGCCATTCTCATAGCACAAAAGGTAAACAAAACAGATCTAGTGCATAAAAATCAAATGAGAGTAGTTAATAACAGTAAAAATCTGAAGCCACAAGACTGACATGCATGTATTTTCTTTTCATCTAAAGTACATCTGTTAAAATGCACAAAAGCAAAGGGCAGGCAACAGCAAATATAAATAATATAAATATAAATGTGTTAGTTAAGCTAATATCTATTTTGTTTTTTTTTTTTTACATTTTTTTATAATTGTATAATAACACCACACCAAACAATTAAAGCTCTGATAGACAATTTAAAAGAAATAAAATCACAGATGGTATTAGTCAAGTAGTCCTTGCAAAGTAAATGGCAGGGCAGTTAAATAAATAAATAAAAAATATTGAAATGCAAGTTAAAAAATATGTAAGCTAGTATAAATGCATAGTTATGCAAATCACAAATACTTATAATTTTAAGTGTTTTATAACTGCATTCTACTATCAAGCTGCAAGTATATTAATGAATGATTAAAAGAAAAATGCTAAAAGGGAGTCTTAGTCTACAGAGTCTAAAATGTGAGCTCAGACCTTCCCAGGCTGGATGAATAGTTACAGGAAATGTTGGGCAGATAAGGTAAAAAAACAAGACTGATTGCCAGACAAGTGACTTGTGTTTTTCAAAAACATTATTGTTATTAAAACATAATTGTTAAAGTGTTCACATGCAACACTATTTGGAAATTGTAATAAAATGTCACAATTGTGCATGCATGTCACTGATAATCTGTTTGTAGGTAAACGTTAAAAGTAAATAAATCTCAGTTACGTCAAGTACAGCCAGCAAATGATCTATAGTATAGATACAGTTCAAATAAATTATGCAGGAGGGTATAAATACCTACTAGTAGTAGTAAACAGCAAACACTTTATAAAAAAATTATCAAATCAGACAAAGGTCCATAGTTTGCTAGTAACCTAATAAAGCAACTGTGTAACCAAAGTGTTGGGCTGCCCTACATTCTATTCTCACAGCTGTCCCTGAACACTGGCGTACAGCTACAGTGGTCCCACTCCATAAAGGTGGCACCTCTACAGACCCTGGAAACTACCGCCCCATAAGCTTGACCAGCCTGGTCTGCAAAGCAATGGAAAGGATCATTATGGAACTCATAAACAAAGACATCGGGGACCTACAGACAATTGACCCTACCCAGTTCGGCTTTGTAAAAGGCAGATCCTGTCTTTTAAACCTGGTGGACTTTTTTGAAACAGTCAATAGAGCCATCGATGAAGGCAAAGCAGTTCATACAGCCTACCTGGATCTGGCAAAAGCCTTTGACACAATACCCCACTCAGGCATCATAGACAAGCTCAACAGCTTAAATGTAAACCCATTTGTCACAAGATGGGTTGCAAACTGGCTAAAGGACTGAACCCACAAAGTCAGAATAGCTGGAGCTATGTCAGACTCTAAGCCAGTCACAAGTGGAGTCCCACAGGGCTCTGTCTTGGGACCCCTCTTGTTCGGCATTTATTTCTCAGATGTGCAGGCAAACATAGGGGGATTGTGGCTGACAAAGTTTGCAGACGACTGCAAACTAGGTGCCATAGTCGACACACCAGCCGACACATGCATCCTCCAGAAGGGCCTCACAGAAACAGATGACTGGTGTCAGAGTCATGGCCTTAAACTAAATGCCAAAAAATGTATAGTCATCCCCTTTGGAAAAAACAAAGTATCCACAAATTACCACATAGGTGGTAATCCATTAAGTACGGAAAAAGTAATCAGAGACCTGGGGACCCAAGTTGACAGTGATCTCTCATTTGACGCCCACGTCGCCAAAGTGGTTAGAAAGACCTTCTACCTTGCCCACCTTATCATGAAGGGACTCACATCTAGATCAAAGGATGTCATTGTACCCTTATATTCCTCCCTTATCAGGCCTATGATTGAGTACAATGCCCCATTTGGTATGTACCTCACCTGGCACCTGCAGCAGCTGGAGAGACCCCAAAAGTACCTTAGCAAGAGGATCAAGGGTCTCCAGCATATGTCATATTCTGCCAGATTGAAAAAGCTCCAGCTCTATTCAGTAGCATACCACCTGCTCAGAGGTGATCTGTGCCTTACGTACAAGGCCATGTCCAATTCAGAATTAATGGACATGCTCCACCTCAAAAAATCCAAATCCATCAGAGCCACGAGAGATAAGGATCTAAACCTCAGCACAAATATGAATAGGACATGCTGGAGGGACAGATTCATAACCCAGAGACTTCCCGCACTCTGGAACAGGATACCTGTCCATGTTAGGCAGAGCCCCTCACTGACTCTCTTCAAGAGAAATCTGGAGGAATGGATGGGTGATCGTAGGTTTACCCCGGGGGTCATCTCTGTGTCTTTGCTAGATAGAGGCACAGTAAACTAAATTTAATTTAAATTGTACACTTTTGTATCATTACATGGGGTGGCGAAAGCCACATACACTTTGGCTAGGCTTATAAATGCCCTAGGGCAGATAGCCTAGTACTATACTATGAAACTATGCAATACTACAGTGGGAAGGGTACTTTCTCAGTTTTACACTGACTGTATAAGCAGTGCTGTAGAAGGGTCTGAAAGAAAATAATATCTCATTCCCTTTTGACAATATTCTTTTATGGGGAGGGAAAAACAAGTATTGGTACATTAGAAATACTGGTAAACAGATTAAACCTGACAGGCCAAGATATCTTACAAGTTGCTAATAGCTATTATGCTAATTATTATTGTATTTTAATATGTTTTTGGCAAGACAATGTTGGTATGCAAAAACCATGAATGTTTCTGATTGTTGGGTTTAATACCTAAAATAGCAGGTTATGCCACTGGTGGCAATACCACTAGATACTTCTAAAGAGGCATAAACATTTTCAAAAACAATTGCTTGATGTTAATGTTACTAAATTTGTAGTTTGGACTAAATGTACCTTGCAGTCTTTATATGTGCAAATGCAAAAAAAAACTCAGTGTAAAATGTCTAATACTAGATTAAAATGCATGAGTAGCAAACAGTCTCTGTAGATATATAATGTATAGGACACATTGTAAAATAACAAGTTCAAAAGTAATTTGTCAAGTTGTAATTTTATCACAAGTTGTAATTTTATCACTGGCTTTAAGACCACCATTTTATTCATACCAGTATTGGTTACCCCAGTTAAAGAAAAATTATATTAAAATGTTGTGCTCATACAGCTAATGGACTAATATGTAAACAGCATTCTTTAGTGTATAAAACATGTTTTTTTAAACTCCTCAAGTATTAAATATACTGAAACAATTACTTCTGGGCCCATCTCATTTGCTCACTCAACTAAGTACAATGAGATCATATTTTGATTTCAGACACTCCTACTAGTCCCATCACTTCAGCTTTATCTACTGTGTACAGACAGAGCATTTGGGAAGGACAACCCCCGTAGCCTCTTAAGCCTGTTCTGTCCCCCTCAGAAAAAAATATATACTTTATTCAGCTGTTCTTATTGTAACTGTCTTAGCTTGCTGTTCTCTGTGCTCTTATCTGTTCAGCTGCTCTTAATCTGCACTTATTACTGCCTGTTAAAAGCCTCCTAATTTACTACCTTCTGCACTTTTTAGTCATTTGTTAATTTAACTGCAAAAAAAAAAAAATCTAAGCTTGTTTTCTGCCTTTCCTCTAACTAGTCTAGTCCAGATACAGATTTGCTGTATCCCGGACTGTTTGTAAGCTTCTGAGCCCCCCAAGCCTTTCTGTGTTGGAGGGAAGCCTTCTAGCTTATCAGTGAGAGTGGTAAGCACTTGGTAGCCTATCTACCACAAGAGGAGTGGATTCTGACCCAGAAATTGTAGTTTATTGTCCATTTGGGAAGCCTTTCCATCTCTTTCAACTTTCTGGTTCAAAAGCCTGCATTTGCACTTGTTTCCCACCTTTCCTGTAACTAGTCTAGTCCAGATACAGATTTGCTGTATCCAGGACTGTTTGTAGGCTTCTGAGTGGTGCCAAAGTCTGCTCTTCAATTTTTCCCTAAGATCTTCTAGTTCACGTCTCTCCTGCACTTTTAATAGCTTATTGGCGTAGCACTTTGCTAGACTTCTTGTAGCAATTATTGTACCACACTAAAGTGCTATCAGCACTAAATTTTCTACAAGGAAACAGCTCCTGTACTTATTATTATTAATGCCCACCCCTCCAGGCATGTCTAAATGTCAGTTCCCTGTGTTTTCTCCTATTAAACTGGTGAACTTGGGCATCCTGAGGCAATGTAGCAACTGCCTCATGTACATCAACAACCCTCTCCTCTTACCTCCCAAGACTCAGACGTGCAAGAGATGCACTTATATATCCAATTTTGAAGCCACGCACTCTCCAACAAGACCGCAATAGCTGGTCAAAAGGATAAGGTCAACACTTGCACCACACCACATGGAACACATAGCCATCCAGAACACACACCAGCACTGCCTTCACATAAAAACACAAACCACACACACCTTTGCAGAGGTTCTCAACAAAAATTTACCCAAAAAGCTGAGACCTCCAAAGCAGAAATGCACTCGAATACCACAACACAACACTAATCACGAGACACAACTCTCCTAAACAGTGTGCCAGTCAACCAAACCCCCTAAGGCAAAACAGCATGCCCAACATGCTAGTCATAGGTGACTCGATAGTAAGACACACTGATGTCCCACTCACTAGGTTGAATAAGGAGAAAGTAACAGTCAGCTGCCTGTCAAGTGCCAGGCTCCACCACACAATGCATGCATTCAGGTCCTCAACAACAGGTGCAAATATGACTCTGTCATTGTACATGTGGGTGTGAATGACCTGAGATGTACATCCCTGGATTACATGAAAAGAGACATGGAGGACCTCTTGGATTATGTTGCCCAGGCGGGTATGACCCTAGCCCTGAGCAGTATCTTACCATCACACAGAATGATACCACAGTACAAGCAGAAAATGATTGCTTTCAACAATTGGCTAAGTTTCTGATGTCATTCTAAGGGGATACATTATCTGTCTGCCTGGGATGGCATGATTGACAGACTTTGATGCATTGCCAGAGATGGCCTGCATCTATCATCCCTGGGCTTCCAGATACTGGCCAAGGCTCTTGCCACCCCTATAATGTCTTTTTTAGGCAATGTTCCAAAGACCAAATTACCACCATAACAGCTACAAACAAATGCAATCTGAGGGTCATGCTGCTCAACACTAGAAGTCTAAATCTCAAAATGCACTCACTCGAAGCACTCCTTAAAATGGAGAACATCAACATTTGTGCTGTAACAGAGACCTGGTTCAAGGCAGCAGAAAGAACCCCTGCACTACAAGGCTATAACTCATTCCACACCTTTCGACCCCAGAACTTGGACCGAAGCTCCAAAAGTGGTGGTGTTTCCATATTCATAAAGGATGGACACACCTCCAGACTTGTAGCCCAACATAACACTTCAGAGAAACTTCAGGTGCAGCTAACATTTGGTAAGACAGCGATTCAGGTCGTAGCTTGCTATAGGTCCCCAACCATGTCCCAAGACTCACAATCCACACTCCTAAGAACCCTAGAGAATATTATGGTCCAACCTAACACTCTCATACTGGGCAACTTCATCTACCCCTCCATTAACTGGGATAACTATTCATGTACTAATACACTTGTCCAACATTTCCTGGAATTCATTACTTCCAATGCCCTTGCCCAGCTCATTTTTACCCCCACTAGAGGTAGCAACAGCCTTCACTTGGTCATTACTAACATGAGTGATTGTTGCTCTACACCAGTAGTCAACTCCTCCATGGTTAGATCTGACCACAAACTAATCACCTTGGAAATCCACATCCCACCCACCCCCCACCCCGCAAAGGTAACCACCATGAATAACTTCTCCAAAGCTAACTTTGGCTCCTAAAAACCGAAGTGGCTAACTTCATGGCACTTATGCAAATGGAGAATAGTTGCACGACTGCCAAATCATACACCAATGCACTGTACGAACATGTACACAAATGCATGGATCTCGCCATACCCAATAGAACCAAGATGCTCTCCTCCAAAAACAAAAAGCCAATCTGGTGGTCCCCTGCCATAAACAAACTCTACAACAGAAGTAGGAATCTGATGCAGAATAAGGTGAAGTCTCAAGACTGGAAAAACTTCCTTATCAGCCTCAACAAAAAGTTGAGATCTCTCATCAAATCCTCTAAAGCTAGCTATGAAAACAGAATTGTAGCAGATAGTAAAAACAACTACAAGGCCTTCTACAGTTATGTAAAGAATCTTCATGGCAATACCCAGATTTTATCTGAGCTATTGCACAATGGTACATTCTATACCGAGCCAACAGATATTGCCAATATACTGGCCGACAGATTCAGTGCCAACTTTACCCCTCCCCCCCCCCCAAAGGACCTATCACATTAACAGTAGATTGCCAAGCACCCAGTATTATGGCTGCACAGGTTAAAACAGCACTGTCCAAAGCCAAGAATACAGCTTCTATAGGACCTGATAATATCCCTGCTATGTCCTACATGAACGACAGAGTGAACTGGCATCTTACCTTTGTGCCCTGTTCAAGCACAGCCTCACCTCAGGCTTTGTCCCTACTGAATGGTGCACTGCTACAGTCATCCCTCTCCACAGAGGAGGAGGAACGACAGACCTTGGAAACTATTGCCCCATTAGCCTGATGTGTCTGATATGTAAAGCTATGTAACACATCATCATGGACCTAATAAACAAGGATATAGGGAATCTCCAAACTCTGGATCTCACACAGTTTGGTTTTGTAAAGGGTAGATCATGCCTGCTCAACCTAGTCAACTTCTTTGGGTCAGTCACCAGAGCTGTGGATGAAGGCAAGGTACTTCATACAGCCTACCTTGATCTGGCCAAGGCCTTTGATACCATTCCCCACTCAGGAATCATAGAAAAACACAGTAAGCTATGCATCAGCCCCTGTATTACTAGGTGGGCTGCAAACTGGCTCACAGATAAAACCCACAGTGTGAAAGTAGCTGACTCCAAGTCAGACTGCTGACCAGTCATGAGTGGAGTCCCACAGGGTTCAGTCCTGGGTCCTCTCCTGTTTGGCATCTACTTCTCTGAAGTCCAGGTCAACACAAAGGGACTTTGGCTGACAAAGTTTGTAGACGATTGCAAGTTGGAAGCTATTATTAACTCCCCAAGTGATGTTGACATCCTACAGAAAGGCCTCACTGAGATCAACGACTGGTGTCAGAACCATGGCCTTAAGCTCAATGACAAAAAATGTGTCATTATCCCCTTTGAGAAAAACCTGGTTCCCATGAATTACCACATCAATGGTAGTCCACTAAACACAGAAGCCCTTATAAGTGATCTGGGAACACAGTTTGACAGCAACCTCTCTTTTGTCCACCACATTGCCACTGTGGTCAGAAAGTCCTTCTATGTGGCACATCTCATTACTATGGGTTTTGCATCCAGGAATAAAGAGGTCATTGTCTCCCTCTACTCTTCCCTCATTAGGCCAATCATCAAGTAAAATGCCCCATTTGGCATGTACCTCACTAGACACCTGCAACAACTCAGGAGGGCACAAATGTACCTCACAAAGAGGATCCTAGGCATTAAACACTTGTCCTAGATGGGCAGACTCAAAAAACTCCAACTATTCTCTCTCTCATATTGCCTACTTAGAGGCGATCTCTGCCTGACTTACAAAGCCGTGTCTGACCCAGCCCTTTTAGAAGTGCTACATCTAAAGAAATCCCAATCCCTCCACACCACATGCTCCAGAGACCTCAATCTCATTGCCACAATCAACAGAACATGCTGGAGGGACAGGTTCATAACCCAGAGACTGCCCATGCTATGGAATAGACTTCCCATAAATGTCAAACAGAGCACCTCAGTGGCCCTCATGAAGATAAATCTTGACTGGATGGAAAATAGAAAATTCACCCCAGGGATAACTCTAGTGGATCTACTTGACAGAGGCCATGGGAACTAAGGCTCAGGTGGCATGATGCCAGGGTAATCCTATGGGCTAGGCTTGTAAAGGCTCCAGGGCCATTAGCTTAGTACAAACCGATGAACCTATGAACATTGAAATATTTATTATCTAAGCCCAGTTCAGTACTTTAAGATGTTCACTTCACTGTCAACCAAGGTTTTAATGAGCAGTTCAGAAATATGACCACAATGTTATGGTTAAAATTACATTAAAACTGTGTATTTTTAGCACTAAATAAGGTTTGCAGTAACACACAGTTTTTGTCTCTTGTAGATATTAGTCTATCTTTAAGTTTTTGGTATAAAATGATTAATAAAAGTAAAAAGTTAATTCAACAGCAGCAAAGAGTTAATGGAACAGTTCTAAGTCATAAATTAAATTCTGTGATTGTAAAAGAATAAATTAATCAAGTTAAAAAATAAAACTAAAGCAGACACAGTCCATAACTGATGGAATATGTTCACAGAATGGTCTGCAAATGAAAAAGTTATTAGATATATTTAGTTTGGTAATAATACTTGATATCATTGTATTAACTATGTAAAATTGCATTTTGACTTGCATCAAAAGAAGACTAAAGGTTTTGTTTCCCAGTGAGTTTTATATATAATCTGATCAACAATACATATCAGTATAAAGTGTTTTGAGTATGTTTTGAAATAAAGAGAGGGAATTATTAGAGTGTATTGAACATTTAATAAAAGATTGAACTTAATTCTGCTATAAATATGCTGAAAGATAAAGCATAGACTAAAAAGTTGGCTTGAATATATGTATAGAATTTAGCAATGTAAAATGGGCATCCATACTATATGTATAACAGACAGGCTTATCTACTTCACAGCATCAGAAAAAAGCCTAAAAAGCAATTCTGAAAAGCAAGTATTGCATGCTTTTCTCATGTTTGCAGATTTACTAATGGGCACGAGATATTTCCTGAGCAGTTTGGTTCTCACAGATGTTTCCTTACAGACTTCTGTCAATGGACATGTTTTTATGTGTTTTCCTCAAGATATTTTCTAAAAGACATGTTTGTCACAATATTAAGAAAAGCTTGACGTAACTCCACACAGATAAATGGACATGGCTTTTTATAGAATCAACAGAAACAATTCTAAGAGGCAAATTCTCACATCAGCAGAAGTGCTTAAATGGTTTCACAAAAGAACAATGGAAAAGTCTAAAAACAGACATTACGTGATTTCCCACAAAAGCCCAAAAAAGATATCAAGAGAAAACAGGATTTGAAGTATGTGACAAATAGGGTATATAAGACTTTATACTAAACTATGTTAGAGGTATTTTGTAGGAACTTAGGTTCCGAGGTAATGGGAGAATGGAAAGCCATAAATCCATTGTCCATGTCAGTTGTGAAGGAAAAACTTTGCACATTAAATTTGTAAACTATAGTCATATGTCTTGTTTGTTATAAAAATAAGTTATTTATTAGCAACCATGCTTATAGTGAAATAGTATTGTGCTGCGAAATATATTTCTTTTTCAGTGTGCAATTTGGAAGGATTGGCACTTTAAATAGACTACAGATGCAGTCATGCAAAACTCTGTGTCTCTGATTCAGCAGTAAACAGCCAGCAAGACTTTGTGTCTTAAGAAGACTGAGTCCATTCCAGCAAGTTCCAGTACAGTACAGCACAGAAACAGCACCTAGATAAATTAAAATTTTCATTTTGTATCTTGAAAACATAAAATATTTTATTTTTTTACAGCTCTGTAATAGTCAAGTTGCTCCTAGATGTGAAGGGATGCTGAAAATTTCTAAGCCTGTCAGACTTTCTAAATTCTGAGTGTTATTTTGTCTCTGTAGCTGAAAAGAGGGTTATCTCATCATGTGAAGTCCTAATTTGCAGAATCATAATGCTATGTTCTGACATTGTTTCAGATCATTGATTGAACCATGTCAACAAAAAGTGTGAGATTTCCAAGTGTGGAACTCTGAGCCATCATGAAATTCCTATTCCTGCAGAAGAAAACTCCAAAGAAAATCCATGAATGCATGATGCAAACTTTGAGTGGCAAGTGCCCTTCTTACTCAAATGTGAAGAAGTGGTGTAGAGATTTCGAGACCAAAGATGCAGCAAGGTCTGAGAGGCCTCCATCTCCTGAAATTGTTGACTATGTCCATGGCCTGATCTTGGCATATTGGCTAATATTGGCTACAACTATCGCTGAGACACTACAGGTATCCAGGGAATGACTTGGGTTTATAATCTGTGAGTAGTTGGGTATGTAGAAGTTATCAGCCAAGTGGGTGTCCAAATATTGGAACACTGACAAGAAAATCCATTGAGTGGACACTTTAAAGTTGATTTTGTGGCAGTTTCACTGAGTTGGTGCAATTATTTTGGAAAAAAACTATTTACTGTCTATGAAACATGATTACGCCTCTATGATCCTGAGACAAAACAACAGTCCATGCAATGGAGGCACTCAGGTACAGCAAGGCCAAAACACTTCACGACTCAAAGGTCAGCAGAAAAGGTCATGGCCACGGTGTTTTGGGATCAGGAATGTGTTGTAATGACTGACTATCTTGCAAGCAGACAAACAGTTAATGCAGAATACTACTGTAACTTGCTGTGCTGATTAAGGTGGCATTGGAAGAAAAAAAGAGAGGGAAGCTGCAGAAAGGAGTTCTCTTTTTTACGCAACAATGCACCGGTTCACAAGGCTGGCAAAATGATGGATGTTTTGGCGATACTGGAGTTTGAGTACATAGACCATCCACAGGTCACCTCTTAGCAGTCTGTAGGATACCCAGAATAGTGACAGGGCTTTTGAGTCAGTCCATGTAGGACATGCTGTTTAGGCCTTGTGTCCTTTTAGTAAGTTATCTTTGTGTTACCTCTGTGGCATACCTCTCAACCTCAGCATAAGAAATCTAGACAAAGCCTAAAATAAATAATTGGGGGACAAAGACTCAAAAATAGAGACATACTTTAAATAATGCTCTTATAATCTTAGAAAGTTGATAAAATAACTGGATTTGTGTAAACATGTATTTTCTGATGGATATAAAGTCTGGGACTCAAGTGTATGTGATTATTCAGTGACTTCAATCCTCAGTGATTTGCCAGAAAATCATAAATTTTATGAGGAACAGATCAAAAATGTGAGGCACAAGTCTGAACATTCTGTGAACATGTGTATACTTAAGTGGTATGTTATGTGGGCATTTGAGCCGTTGCATGTGTCTGGACAGATTTGGATTGTTGTATAATGCTCCCAGTCATCTTTGTTTTGGCCAGAGCATAGTTAATATGGTGGTCAAGCTCCAGTTTTAATCTCCGGTAAGTCTTAATAAAATAGTCCTTTTCCTGACTGGATTTCTTTCCTTCTGTTCCACCCCCCTTCTCAACTTATCAACCTTTTACTTTGCTTTCTCACCTCATCTCCTCACACCCATCAGTTCTGTTTAACTACCTTTTCTAATACTTGCTCTGCAGACCATTTGCTTGTCTTTAGATTTGTCCTAGATCTTCCCTTACTCCACTTACAATCTGCACTATCACTTTCAGAATAAATCCTCTATCAAACCTTCAGACTAAACCTGTGTTTATATGTAATCCAATGCACAGTTCAACTTTTGATTGTAATTAAATGTATTAATATTTAATTTTATGCTTACTACTCTTCTGTATCATTTATTAGAGATAAAATAATGGAAACTTTATCAAACTAACAAAAACCAGAACATAATAAGTTAAAAAAGCTAGCGCTTAAAGACAAAAAAGCTTACTATACAAAACTGCAGTCTAACCATAAGTAAACCCCCCCAAAATTCTGGAATTCCATCTCATTTCTCTTGAGCCGTGGCAAAAAAAAAATCCTTGTCCACACCCTGACAAACCCCCTCATGAAATTACCTCTCTCTCTTTATAAACTCAATAGGCAACATTACCGCTAGCTTTCCTCGGACCAGAGATTGCATAAGTGACACTTCTCCTCCAAAAACTTCTCCCACCATCCCCATATCTACAAACACCATCCCTGAACCCAACCCCCGTTCTGCCCCTAATTTCACTATTAACCCCATTTCTATCACAACTATTAAAAGACTACTCCTTAAACTCAAACCCTGCTCTAACTCACCTGACAATTTACCCGCAACCTTTGTAAAGATTTCTGCTGAAGCCATTGCATTCCTAATTAACAGATCCATTCAAGAATCTTATGTGTCCAAATTATGGAAGACAGCCTTCATTCTTCCTCTTCACAAAGGGGGTAAAAACAAAGATATCTCCAACTTTCTATCACTATCCTGTCCCCTATATCTAAGATCCTGGAAAAGTGCGTTCACATTCAGCTGATGCCTGATCTACTTCACAACCACCTCCTGTCCTCCGCACAACATGGTGTCAGATCTGGCCACAGCACTACAACTGGTCTTATTTCTTTCCTGAATACTGTTAGCAGAGCTTGTGATAAAAGGAAAATAGTACACCCACCACATTCTTAGATCTATCAACGGAATTGGATACACTTTCACACCCTTTGCAACTATCCCTGCTCAGTAACTTCAGACTTCCCCCACCAGTCTCAACTGGTTCTCAAGCTAGTTAAAAGACAGGCAACAGGCCATCAAGTGGTAAAACTGCATCTCTTATTATCTTAACACCTCTACTGGGGTTCCTCAAGGCTCCATACTTGGTCCCCTCCCATTCAATATTTTCATTAACAATTTCCTCACATCTATGACCAATGGAGCCCTTATTAAATATACAGGCAACTCAACTATATCTACACAGCAGACTCTATTTCTGAACTCCAACTGAAAACTCAAACAGCCTTCTCCACCACTGAATCCTGGATGTTTAAAAAACACCTAGCCCTTAACCCAAATGAATCCATGATTATGCTTTTCACCCCCCAAAAATCAACCTTTTTGGACAAAGCCATGTTCAATATCTACTACCAAAGTAAAGTGCTAATAGAAGTTGTCAGCCACACAAAACTTCTAGGAGTATCCATAGATGAACACTTACAATTTGATATTCACTTGTAACAAAAGATCCAAAAAACACATCAGAAAGTTGGAATGCTCTATAGACACAGCCAGTCTTTAGCTCCTCCACCAAACAAACCCTTGCCTCCACCTACCTACTTCCTTCCCTAATGTATGGTACCCCTCTACTTACCAACCTCTAATTTACTCTAAAAGCTAAGCTCGAGACATGTTATAATAAAATTGCAAAATTCACAACAAATTCCAAAAACTTTTCCCATCACTGTACTGCTCTTCACTCGTTAAAATGGCTGGAGCTACCAAACTGCCTCAACTATCTGCAACTTACTACTGCTCACAAACTTATCTTTAAACCTTCTGATTGTCCCACCCTTAGTTCTTCACCTTCTACCTCCCAGATAGGTCCTTTGGATCTGAGAATCAGCAACTTCTTCAGATTCAAAAGACAAACCTACTGCCCGGCCAACTGCTCTTCTCTTATTCTTTAACCACAAATTGGAATGTTCTACCATTAGCAATCCTAAATCATGGCCACTTCAAAACACTCTCCACACTCACCTATCTTCCACTTGGAACTGTACTTGCACTCAGCCTCCTTGAATACCTAGCTCTAATGATATATTCTCTCCCAACTTTCTATGTCATGTATCATCTAAACATCCTCTATGAAGTAATTATCTCTAAAAATGTTCGTAATTTGCTCACAAGTATTTTGTTTGGCCACTGAAATGTTAAGTGTGTTTTTAATTGTCTAATCCAATATGTTAGATAGCAATATACTACCAATTTATATCATTTTATCTGTACTGAATTGCTAAGTGTGTTTTTAACTGTCTAATCCGTTAGATAATGGTATACTAACAGTGTATATAATTCTATTTGATTGTTCTTTTTATTGTACCAAGGAGCTTTTCTCCCAGGCTTCTACTGAAAACAAGTTCTGTATGGACCAGTGAACTTTCCCAATTAACAAACTGCAACTAAATAAGTAATAATAAATAAAGCATGTATACTGATGTCATATTTTATTCAGATTGATCCAATGCAACTGTTTTCTTGTATGGTTATAATTTTCTGATATGATTGTAATTTTCTCATATGTCCATAGTTTTTTAAATTATCCATGGAGCTTTTCTCACCGGGCATCTGCTGAAAATGGGCTCTATCCCAGTCGGACACTCCCACTAAACAAATGTTAAATAAATAATAAAAATAAATAGTATATGTTTCCTTGTTGAAGAATAGTTTTGTTTGCTCATGTTATAATAATCATTACATTTTTTAACCCCCACAGCTGACTATCATTTGCTGCCATCTCATCTCTTTGTATGCTACATCTACCAGATGTACGTAGCTCAACCTGACTTATCTTTGGGACCTTTGTGGAAATCAGGGATGCTGGTGCAATATCATACTGCTGCTGGGGAGTGTACCCAACCCCCACCACCCTGCGTCAGAATTTCAAGCTGTGTTGGGGGTGTATGCATAACCTCCTAACTAAAGGTATCTCACTTGCATCATAGAGTTTACTAGGCCTTACATGCTGCTGTCATGGTGATGAATGATCCCATCCTGTCCCCCAGTGGGCAAGCCAGTGTTGGCCAGTTACTCATATTCTCCCCTCCCTGTCCTTCCAGTGCATCTGCTAGTAATCAAACATGGCTCACCTGGGATGTAGTAAAGATTTTCTTTCTCTATGCCATGGGGCCAGGTGATGTTATAATAATTTGGTATGTTCCTTATTTGCAGATTACGGATAAAAAATATTAGTTGAGGTTTTTGTAAGCTATTCTTCTGGTTTTGTGAACTGCAATTTTGTTTGACATCTCATAGTAAGACTGTTTTAAACCAGGCAAGCTTAGTATTGGACATACCTAGTTGTCGTGGTCTTCTAATTAATATATTATTGGATACTGTTGCAAAAGCTTTGGAGAAGTACAGAAATATTAAAGCAGTTATAATGTCTTTGTTAAGGTGGGAATTTATTTTATCTAAGAAGGTTAGGAGTGTGGAATCTGTATAGTGTCCAGGGTGGAAACCATGCTGTGTATATGACGATAGACTGTAATATGTTAGGAAGCCTAACAGCTGTTTATGTAATAATTTCTCAAGTAAGTTGAAGAAAGGGAATAGTACTACATTTAGCTTAACATTTCAAAAAGTGTAGTCCTGTCCTCTTTATGGATTGGGATTGTGTATGACTTTCATAACTGATTATATATAATGTTACTTAACAGATCTGGATATGTTATGAAGTTGCTATAATTCAGAGGTACTTAGCTGGCATATTTTCAATGGTTTTGGTAATTGTTTTTTGTCTCCTGATTCATTTTCTGATTGCCTGTTTTCATGTACAAAGACAAGCTACACTGTCAAGTGCTCATAGATTTTATCTGACTTACAGTGTACAGTAGGACTTATAGCCCTGAAAACCATGTATTAGTTTACTTGTCATAGCCTATCCACTTCCGCAAAGTGTCTTGCTACTTGCTGTATATATTGTATTCTTGATCATAGTTTATGCTAGTAATATTCTGAAAATGTATTTCAATCTGTTTGTGTTTCATCTGTTGCAGGGCTTTCAAACCCCTTGTATATAATTACTCATCAATTACTATTTCATTGTTTTTGAATCTGTTGTTTCATAGTTTCATAGTAGTTTCATAGTAGTGTACTAGGCTATCTGCCCTGGGGCATTTACAAGCCTAGCCAACAATGATGTGGCTTACGCCACCCTGTATTATATAGTTGCGCCTCTCTAGTAGTGACACATGTGGGACCCCATTATTTAGTAAACTATACCTCTGTCTAGTAGTGACATTGAGGTGACTCCCGGGGTAAACTTACGATCTCCCATCCATGCATCGAGATTTTTCTTGAACAGTGCCAATGAAGGGCTCTGTCTCACATGAACTGGGATTTTGTTCCAGAGTACGGGTAACCTCTGTGTTATGAATCTATCCCTCCAGCATGTTTTATTCATATTTGTGCAGAGGTTGAAATCTTTAGCTCGCGTGGTTCTGGTGGATCTGGATTTTTTGAGATGGAGCATGTCCATCAGTTCTTGGTTGGACATGGCCCTATATGTTAGGCACAAATCACCTCTGAGCAGGCGGTATGCTACTGAATAGAGCTGGAGTTTCTTTAATCTAGCTGGATAAGGCACATGTTTGAGACCCATGATCCTCTTGGTGAGGTACTTCTGGGGTCTTTCCAGTTGTTGCATGTGCTGGGTGAGATACATCCCAAATGGAGCATTATATTCAATCATAGGCCTGACAAGTGAGGAATATAGAGGTACAATGACCTCCTTTGATCTGGATGAGAATCCCTTCATGATGAGATGGGCAAGGTAGAATGTCTTTCTGACCACTTTGGCAACATGGTTGTCAAAGGAGAGGTCACTATCGACTTGAGTCCCCAGGTCTCTGATTACTTCTTCCGTACTCAGTGGGTTATTGTCTATGTGATAATTTGTGGGTACTTTGTTTTTCCCAAAGGGGATGACTATACATTTTTGGCGTTAAGTTTGAGGCCATGATTCCGGCACCAGTTGTCCGTTTCAGTGAGACCTTTCTGTAGGATGTGTGTGTCAGCAGGTGAATCAACTATGGCACCCAGTTTGCAGTCATCTGCAAACTTTGTCAGCCATAATCCTCCCATATTTGCTTTCACATCCGAGAAGTAAATGCCGAATAAGAGTGGTCCCAAGACTGAGCCCTGTGGGACACCACTCATGACTGGTTTTGAGTCTGACATGGCTCCAGCAATTTTGACCTTATGGGTTCTGTTTTTTAGCCAGTTTGCTACCCATCTTGTGACATATGGATTTACATTTAGGCTGCTGAGCTTGTCTATGATGCCAGAGTGTGGTATTGTGTCAAAGGCTTTAGCCAAGTTCAAGTAGGCAGTGTGGACAGCCTTGCCCTCGTCGATGGCACTAGTGACTGTCTCGAAGAAGTCAACCAGGTTTAAGAGGCAGGATCTGCCTTTTACAAAACCGAACTGGGTGGGATCAAGGGTCTGCAGATCTCCAATATCGCCATTTATGAGTTCCATGATGATTCTTTCCATAGCCTTGCAGACCAGGCTGGTCAGACTTATGGGGCGGTAATTACCAGGGTCAGTAGAATTTCCCCCTTTGTGGAGTGGGACCACTGTTGCTGTGCGCCAGTGTTCAGGTACATATCCTGTAGTGAGGCTAAGATTGAATAGCATTTTAGGTGCGGGTTTAGTTCATCTTGAAGTTCACGTAACACGCAACCGGGGATACCATCGGGTCCCATAGATGCTGTGTTTTTTGCTTTGTTGAGTGCTGATTTCACCTGTATGTCTGAGATGACAGGTAGGTTACATTCAACAGGGATAATTACTACATCTTTAGGGGGTGAGGGAGGGGAGAAATTTGCACTGAACCTATCTGCCAGAATATTGGCAATGTCGGTAGGGTCAGTGAATTTTTTGTCGTTGTGTACCAACTCAGAGCATATCTGAGAATTTCCTCCCAAGGTTCTGACATAATTGAAGAAGGCCTTGTGATTGTCTTTGGTATCCTTGGCAATCTTTCTCTCAAAGTTGGCTTTAGATGTTTTTATGAGAGAACGTAGCTTTTTACTTGTGCTGATCAGGGAAGCCTTTCCCTTGTGGGATTTGGCTTTGTCCTGCAGTAGCTTCCTTCTTTTGTTGTACAGTTTGTTTATAGCCGGGGTCCACCAAACCGGGTGTTTTCCCTTGGTGGAGAGGGTCTTGGTTTTAGTTGGGATTGCTTGATCCATGCATTCTTGGAGATGTCCGTAGAATGCTGTTGTGTAGGATTCAGCATTTTGGGATGTGGTTTCCATTAACCCAGTAGGCTTAAAGGATATCATTTCTGACTTAAGGAGTGTAAAGTCAGCTTTTGAAAACTTTTTCACTGTAGTCTTTTGTTCTGGGGGTGGGGGTGGGATATGTACATCCAACGTGATCAGTTTATGGTCAGATCTTACTAGTGAGGGGTTTATATCCGGTGCGGAGCATTTGGACCCCATGTTTGTGATAATCAGGTCAAGTATATTATCTCTCCTCATAGGAGAAGTGACCAGTTGCTCCACAGCATTTGAGTTAATGAATTCCAGGAATCTTTGGGCTAGGGTGTTAGGGCTAGAATAGTGGGCCCAGTCTATGTTGGGGTAGTTGAAGTCACCCAATATGATGGTGTTTGGTGTGACATTCATATCCTCCAGTGTTTTCAGGAATGCTTGATGGGATTCCTGGGATTGGGAGGGTGTTCTATAACATGCGACCAGTTGTATGGCAGTTTTGCCTATGGTGAGTAAAACTTGTATGGTTTCTGATGCTTCATGGGTAGCCACCAATCGAGAGGTGTAGGTGTCCTTTATGAAAATGGACACTCCCCCTCCCTTTGTGGTTCGGCCTGGAACTTGAGGCCGAAAAGCATGATATGAGGTATAGCCTGGTAGCGCTGGAGTGCTCTCAGGAGCCTTGAACCAGGTTTCAGTTACTGCACAGACATCGATGTTCTCCATACTGAGAAATGCTTCGAGTGCCTGCATCTTGAGATTTAGACTTCTGGCGTTGAGCTTTTCTACCCGGGCCTCCTACAAAAATAGTTCATTGACTCAGTCAGACTTTCCAGTTTACCAAAGGACAAGTAAAATAAGTAAAATAAGTAAAATAAGTAAAATTAAGTAAAATAAGTAAAATAAGTAAAATAAGTAAAATTAAGTAAAATAAGTAAAATAAAATCAATAGTTGTCACAAGTGTTCCTATGAAGATTTGTGTCAGCATCCAAAGATTCAGTAGGTACAATCTGGGAGTGTAATGTAGAAATGACTGAACAAGTATGATCTCATAGGGTATCAGATTTAGTGTTGTATTTTTTTCTGATTTTTTTAATAAGAGTTCCAGAATACAGTAAGGCTTTTCATATTGGAGGACTGCAGTTCACAGTAGTTTTCTTTAATCTTTGTACTATATTTTGCACTTTGTTTCTGAACCATTTATGTTTCACAGGATGTTACTTTTTTTTCTAGGATCTCCATACCTTGCCTCTTAGTGCAATCATTAGCATAATTTCTGAGCTTAAATAGGGTGCTGACATAGTTTTGCATTTCTTTTTGCACAATGGAGCTAAAGTATTCAGGATGTCTAATACGTTTAGGTTAACATACTAGTTTTGTCACAAAGCCACACTTTCAGGCCATCAGATGCATTACTTTTTAAAGAGAGCAACAATGACAACAGGAACAGTTGCCAGATAAAATAATGATTTGGCACATTATCTACACAGACATTAAAGCAAATACCGTTCACTTTAAAATAATGTTGGCCAGTTTTCAAAACAATGAGGGTAGTGTAGCAGGGGGCCAACACCATCCTGCAACGCTACCCCAACTCTATATCTAGGTCTTCCCCCCATGATTCCACGACTCCAGGAATCCATTTTTCATATCCATAAACTCCCATTCAAATTTCATATCATTAGTTATTAACCTGGAGGTTCTCACCCCTTGCACTCTAATCAGATTTTTAAAGAAGTGCTTGGGGTGCATACTTTGTGCAAATAAAAAGTTCTGTAACATTCCTTTCTATATATCTCAGTATCAAACTGATTGTTGTTTTTTTGTATAATTCTGACATCCAGGAACTCAGTTGTGGACAAGGAACTCTACATTGTAAATTTTAAAAATTGTGTACTGTTACCTAATTTAACAAAAAAGGGATTGGAGAGAGGCTATAGTGAGACAGAAATTTCTCAAGCGACAATGGATATTAACAGTAGAAGAGAAGTAGATATTACCCCATACTCCTCTAAACAGGAACCCTCTTCCATAACACCGAAGTATAGAAACAACACATTGAGAATACTCATCACTTACCCAAGCAATACACAGTTATTACAAAGGATCTTTGATAAGAACTGGAATATCTTAGGTGCAGATGACAAGGTGAAAGGAATCATGGGGAAAAGACCTAGATATGTCTATAAGAATAAGAAGTGTTTGAAAAGTATATTATGTGGGCCACAACTAGCTCCCGCATTTACGAAGCCCTTTATAGCATGTGGGATTAGTCTAAGAGCTATTTTCGGAAATATGGCCGACGTGCGATCCAGGAACAAACTCCCGGGATGTGTACGTGAGCTCTTAGGCTAATCCTACATGGACCAAGCTCCTGTATGCAAATTACCCTCATTTACAGGTGAAAACCATGCAAAAGAGGGTAATTTGCAATCCAGGAAGCTGGCAGCTGTCAGTGCAGGACGAGTGCAGTCTGCAGAAATGTACTCGGTTAGTAACAGAGTACATTTCTGCAAACTACAAAACGGCGCTATGACAGCTCAAAATAAAGGCTGCATATCATTGAGGAAGCCTGCCAATGGCCAAGTATAAGGCCGTTGGCATTGCAAACTGTTTCAAAACTAAAAAATTCAACTTCATTTTTTTTCGCAGATCTCGGCTGTTTAAGCATAGGGCAGCGGCGCGCAGATGGGATCGGAGGGAATATAAAAAAAATAAACTTATAATGAGCATTCTAACTAAAAGCAGTATTCTGCCATGCAAGTCAATGGCAGGCATCACACAATCTTGCCAGTGAGTAATGGTTGCTAAGAGGGAAGGCTCAGTGTGGGACATGTAACTATGCATTAGCAGGCAATCCCATGCAAATGAGGGGAAGGATAGTGAATCCCAGAATTCCCCAGGGTGTGAGGCAGATCCCAACAGTGTAACAGTAGAAATAGCAGGGTGCAAGACTAGGATATAGGTGGCATCATGGGGGTGTGTGTCAGGCATACTGTAAGTGGATTGGAGCCCTGTGGCTCGGGACTGCTCCTAGCTTAGCACAGCTAAGCTAGAGGTGTGTCCCAACTGCCTAGCACTCCTTACAATGTGTATGTGGGTGTGCATGTCGCGCAACAGGTTTCACAGGAAGAAAAAAAAGTTAAACATGGAAAAAGCAGCTCTGTGCACATATGAGCACTCTGTTTGCACTGTGCGCACACAGGTTTAAACAGAGAGGCAATGGGAAGGGAAAACAGCAGTAGGAAGGTAATCAAGGAGAACTAGCTGAGCTGCCAGGTGAAATGTATTAGAATCAGCTAATTACACAGGCAGCAGACCAGCCCAGCCCAGAACACTACTATAAACTAAGCAAACACCTTCCCCCCTGGTTTTTCCACACTCTGCACCAATGGTGTATACAAGCAGGGAAATTTTAACAAACAAACCTACAAAATGAGAAGGGCTGCAACAAGCAACATAGAACAACATGTGCAAGAGGCTGAGGGTGGTGAGGATGTGAATGCTGCCAAACAACCCACAGTGAGGAGACAGAGAAGAGTGTACAGACCCAGGGTAACCTACCAGGGGCTACATGAGCTGGAGATAGTGGAGCGCTACTGGGTGGACAGAGACTTCCTACAGCAAATTGTTGAGCTGTGCAGGCCACACCTGACACACCAAACTGGCTGAGGGGAACCCATCCCAGTGGATACCAAGGTATGTGTAAGCCTGGGTATACTAGCCACAGGTACCTCCCAAAGCACAACTGGGGATATCATGGGCATCTCACAGGCATCAGCATCCAGAGTATTCCACCAATTCCTGGATGTCATGTCAGCATATGCCAGTGAGCATGTATATTTCTTCAACACATGTGAGGTGTTGACCAGCAATATGCGTATCTTCCACCAAATAGCAGGCAACCCTGGGGCAGTGGATGCTATAGACTGCACGTACTTACGCATCAAAGCACCACCCGGCGAGCAGGATATGGCCTACATCAACCGCAGGGGCATCCCCTCCATCAACTGCCAGGTCATATGTGATGCCCAAAGCATTATAATGAATGTGTGTGCTGGCTGCCCTGGAGGCTATGACGATTCACACATATGGGAACTGACGCAGCTTTACCACAGATTTGCTGATGTGGACATCCCCTACGGTCACCTAGTGGGGGATGCTGGATACCCACTGTGGCTGATGACACCCATCAGAAATGCACACACACCTGAACAACAACACCATAATGAGGCACATGCACAGGCCAGACATATAATAGAGCATGTGTTTGGGATTCTCAGGTCATGGTTCTGGTGTCTGGACACATCTGGTGGAGCCCTGCAGTATTCACTAGCTAGATGCACCCAAATCATTATGGTATGTGCTATGCTACACAATATGATCCTGTGGAAACAGCTGCAGCAGGAACAGAATGGGGCAGGGCCACACAGCTCCCCACCAATGTCAAGGCTTGTACAGGCACAGAGTGACTCGGAGGTGGAACAACCTGAGCCTGCCCCGGTAGGCAGAAGGGGGCATGCCAGCATGCTCTGGCCTTGACAAAGAGGCAACGCATAGCATATGCACTGACACAGTAGGGACCCAGGGAATGACACCTCTCTCTGACTCACACAGACAGTAAAAGGGATGCCAAACATGACACTACCTGTGCCCAACCATGTATAGGGAGTGTACTATGTGCATCCACCAAGGGCAGCCCTCCAGCACCATCCTCAACTCCGACACACCCTCAAGGAAAGTCAATCAACCTACCAATTGCCAAATGGAGTAGAATGTGTTTTTACCTGTAGCTATGGTATGGATGTGACCATGCAAGGGAATATGGTGGCCGAATGTCAAGGCAGCAGACAGTAGACACCCATAGTCACATCATGACATCTGTAACACATACTGGAGTCACCATAGTAGCCAGTACTACACAGGGTGACAAAACCCACTGCAGGAAATGGCCTGAGTAACATGTGTGTCCATAAGAGCCACACATGCCAGTCAGGAAGATTCACATACCCAACAACAGTCTCAGCCAGCAGGTCAGGTGAAGACAAACACAAGCAAATGCTGTACTATGGCCTCTGAATGTGCCCTATGGGTAACCCCTCCCCCAGGCCTACACAAACAGACCACAGCAGGCCAGGCAGTCAGATGTAAGTTGTGAAGGCTAGGAAGTCAGAAACTAATACGTAGGTAAACAAAGCTAGGATCTGTAGTACACTGGTAAGCCTCTAGCCAGCAGGATAGGTAAGACTATAAACTGAAATGGAGTACCTGATTTACCAGTACAGTCCTAGCAAATGTGTACAAGTGTCAGGTGTGCCCCCCCCCTCCCCCCCACTCCTGTGTAGAACAGTAGAAACATTCAGGTGTCCACCCCCGCTATGCAGAAATGTAGAAATAGTCAATGCCAAATGACCAATGGATACCCTGCAGTCACAGCATGCTATCTGTCGGTGTACAACACAAAGGTCAGCACCACAGTACAAACTACCTGGACTTGATCCACACATGCAACACAGATGGCCATACTGGGCATGCTCACACACTTAAAGGAATGAAGGCAATGTTAGTCAACAACATACTGAGAGGGCATACAGGGCATGCTCACACACAAACACATGAAGGCCATATCTGCAAACACCAGTGGACCAGACATATCTGGCAGTCGCAGTTCTTAGTGCAGACAGATGTCAGTATGCACCACTCCTGCCTTGCACACACAGTGGATAGGAATACGACAAATATGTAAGGATAACACACTATAATAAGCCAAAGGTACACAGGCATAGATGTGTGGAAGAGGGTGACAAGGAGCCATGTGGGCCTGTCCCAACCAGCACACAGCCAAAGGGCCCCCAACACATGAGGTGCAGATGTAGCCCACTGCAGATACTAGCCACCAGTACCCATCAGCATGACAGACTATGTGGTGCATGTGCCAGCTGTGCAACACGACTGTACAAGGAAGTAGCCATCTAGTAGCTGTATACATGTACCTGTGACATATGACCCCGTGTGCCCACATGTGGCATGTCAACCCCTATATGAATGGGGTATGGCCCATGCACACAATGCCCTCCCCATAGCAGTAGTATGACAAGCCTGCTGAGGTCATCCAATGTGAATTACACCTTTGGGAGAGCTATAGCTCAGTAATATGTATGGTGTGTCCCATAACTGCGTACTGCTCTAGTGACAGAGTAGTTAGGTAGTAGTACTAACCCCAGACCTGTCAATTGTGTGAGTGTGTGTTTGTGTGTGTGCCTGTCTGCCTCTGACTGTGTAGAGTGAAATGCTTGTTAGGCTACTCACACCGTACAATCCATATGCTCAACTTTGGCAAGGCTGCTGATGTCACTCACCTAGAAATACACCTCTGGGAAAGTGATAGTCCAGTAATCGCCGTAGTGTGTTCTGTAACTGCGTACTGCTTTAGTGTGATAAACTAGTTAGGTAGGTGTTCGAATGCCAGACCTGGCAACTGTTTGTGTGTGTGTTTGTGTGTGAATCTGTATGTGTGTCTGACTGAGTAGAGAGCAATGCTTTTTAGGCTACTCACACTCCATACAATACATATACTCAACTTTGGCAAGGCTGCTGATGTCACTCATCTAGAAATATACCTCTGGGAAAGTGATAGCCCAGTAATCGCCGAAGCGGGTTCTGTAACTGCTGTAGTGTGATAAACTAGTTAGGTAGGTGTCTGAACCCCAGACCTGGCAACTTGGCAACTGGGTGTGTTTGTGTGTGAATGTGTGTGTGTGTGTGTGTGTGTGTGTGTGTGTGTGTGTGTGTGTGTGTGTGTATGTGTGTGTGTGTGTGTGTGTCTGATTGAGTAAAGAGCAATGCTTATGTACTTCAGTAATGTCCGTGGTGCGTACTATAACTGTGCAGTGCTGTAGTGTAGTAAACTAGTTAGGTAGGGATTCTGCTCCCAGACATGACAGGTGTGTGTGTGTGTATGTGTGTGTGTGTGTGTGTGTGTGTGTGTGTGTGTGTGTGTGTGTGTGTGTGTATGTGTGTGTAAAACTCATATCCTGTGTAGAGGTGGGTGTGACACCTGTGGGCAATGTGGAGGGGTTTTGCTTATTTCATTTATGGTGGCCCTATTATTTATCACAATGTCAACCATACAGGGATAACAGATGTAAATAGCTGAGAGGCTGGGGTGCAAAGCCATACCCATACATGTGACATCAATGCCAGCGAATCACAGTTAGCAACCCCAATGTGCCTTCACATGTGACTCACAACAGACATACCATGCCTGACAGCATGCTCTGTATGGACAGATGACACTGACATCAGGGAATGCTGTTAGCATGCTATCAATGTAGGTGCAGGGTTAACCTGCTGTCCATTACCAGTCTCTGCCACAGGTGGGCAAGACTGGCACATCTGATGATGATCTGTGTTCACAGCATGGGCCAGACACTCCAGGTACAGTTCTACATGTCACTGTACATGTATGTGGGAGGTGCTCACATCCTAGACACCATCCAAGTCATGGACTAGGGAACACATACATGGCAAGTGATGCACAGCACTGGACACACACAATAGCCATCCAGGTGACTGGATGAGGGATGCAATACCACCTGCGTGGGCAAATGCAGAAGCTACAGGCCTGAGTCACAGTGCAGACCATTGTCATGTGGCCTGATGCCAAGGTATACTCATTGCCTACCCTTGTATAGCCTGCTGGCACTGTTGACCACCACACACCTGTGCAAACATGCACCCATGCATGTCAGAACTGGCACCCTGTGTGTTCGTGTGTGTGTTGTATGGTGCATATGTCCACATCCACACTCACTACACCCCCCAGGGCACAGTGAAGCATGTTGTCTGATGTCTGACACCCCCTCATACTCACTGCCCATCTGACCTCTGTATGACCTGTGTGGTGCATGTGTTACCTGCACATTGATGAGTTGTGGTGATCCCACTAGTGATGAGTTGCACTGCTGGTCCTGCCAAGTGTGTTAATGTGTGTGCGTCCCTGTGTGAGTGTGCCTGTGTTGATGCTGGCATCTGTTCATGCAGACAGGTATGTGTACATCACCTACTGTATATCCACCATATACCTGTTGCAGATGTCACTCACCATCACATATATGTTCTGAGTACTCACCACCAGATAACCCATGTGGCGCATCCAATAACTGCATCGAACTATGATAGCACTACATAGCTGTTGGGGGTTTGATACCATATACTGGTTGGTGTGTGACACAAACGTGCTTCAGTTCTACCCTCCCACCCCTCCCTGACATGTATTTGCCTCTGTCTGCCTCCTCCACTCCCTCTCTGGTGGATGTGGAGACCCACACCTGCTTTGCTTAGGCAGCAGCATGTGTATTTTAATTGATGCTCATGATCAGCTGATGATCTCTGCACGAATTGCTGCCTTCCCCCAGCTGATTGCATGTGGAACAGCTATGGTATCATTCCCATAGCCAATTGCATGGAAACGCACTCCAATACCTGGGAACTTCATGGTGGTGTTGGCCCTTGTCTGTCACTGTGAGCAGGAACTAGAACTGTCGTTTGGCAAACAGCATCTCAGATAGGTGGGATTTACCTCTAACAACATACACTGTGGAAAGAGGGCAACAAACATGAGGGGGATGTGCCTCACCTGACTACAGACTGTAAGTGCTGCTATACTGCATATGGAGTAATGTTGGTTTAACAGTGTTTGTCTGGATATGCCTGTCATACATATCGCAATACCTGCCATGTCAGTTCCATGTATATCAGGAATCCCCATCTGCAGGGTCATCTGCAGACTGGGCAGTGTGTTGTGCCTTTGGTTTCATGTGTTAGCCATGATGCATCTATCTGTGGACTGCAGAAAGTAGTGTGAGGATTGCAGTTTGCAGATGGTGAAGGCCATGACAGTTACTAACTACATATCCCTCATTGGACATATGTTGCAACAAACCCTGTTACAATGGTAGATTTACGAGGGTATCACAGCAACATGTCTATAATGGCCCCGTGTATGTGCTGTCAGCCACATCTCTGTCAACCTTTGTACAAATGTTGTGCATGATGTGGTGCATATGTGCTGTACACCGTAAATAGTGTCATCATATCTGATAACAAGCCAGTGATATATCAGATTGTTACACATGTCATGTACAGTAGGGGTTACATTTCTTGCCATAACCTGGACATTCTGTGGATGTTTGTACAGTACTGAGGTCTGTGTAGTGATGGTGAAAATATACTAGATCTCATTGTCACAAACATGGGGACAAAATGCTCCACACCGGAAGTATATCCCTCATTGGTGAGATCTGATCATAAACTAATCTCACTGGAAATCCACATCCCGCCCCCACCCCAAACAAAAAAGACCATAGTGAAGAACTTCTCTAAAGCAAACTTCACACTACTCAAGACTGGTGTGGTATCCTTCAAGGCCCCTGAGCCAGAGGAAACCACAACCCAAGCTGCGGAAGCCCTTACAAATGCCTTCTATGAACACCTCCAGGACTGCATGGATCAGGCAATCCCAAATAAAACCAAGACTCTTTCCACAAAGGGCAAACGTCCAGTCTGGTGGACCCCAGCCATTAACAAACTTTACAATAAGAGGAGAAAGATATTACATGATAGAACAAAATCCATAAAAGGAAGTCACCCTGATCATTATTAGTAAAAATTACGAGCACTCATAAAATCAACTAAGGCCAATTTTGAGAGAAAAATTGCCATGGATTCAAAGGACAATCATAAGGCCTTTTTCAGCTATGTTAGGAACCTGGGTGGAAATTCCCAGATATGCTCAGAATTAGTCCAAAATGATACAAAAATCACTGAACCCACAGACATTGCCAACATACTGGCAGACAGGTTCAGTGCAAACTTCACCCCCCTCCCCTAAAGGAGAGATAACTATCCCAGCCAGTGTAGCCTCCCGGACATCTCAAATGCGCAGGTGAAAGCTGCTCTCTCTAAAGCTAAAAACACAGCATCAATGGGACTGGATGGTGTCCCCGGCTGTGTGCTACACGAGCTAAATGAGGAATTAAACCCGCACATAAGGCAGCTGTTTAATCTCAACCTTACCACAGGATACGTGCCCAAGGAGTGGCGTACGGCAACTGTGGTCCCACTCCATAAAGGTGGCGCCTCTACGGACCCTGGTAATTACCGCCCCATAAGCTTAACAAGTCTAGTCTGCAAAGCTATGGAGAGGATCATAATGGAGCTCATAAACAAAGATATAGGGGACTTGCAGACATTGGACCCGACCCAGTTTGGCTTTGTCAAGGGAATATCATGCCTTTTGAACTTGGTCGACTTCTTTGAAACAGTCACCGAGGCCATTGATGAGGGAAAGGCAGTCCATACAGCCTACCTTGACCTTGCAAAGGCTTTCGACACAATACCCCACTTGGGTATTGTAGAAAAACTTACCAGCTTAAATGTAAACCCATATGTCACAAGATGGGTTGCAAACTGGCTTAAGGACAGAACCCACAGGGTTAGAGTTGCTGGCGCTGTGTGAGACTCCAAGCCGGTCACAAGTGGTGTCCCACAGGGCTCGGTCCTTGGCCCCCTATTGTTTGGCATCTACTTCTCAGAAGTACAGGCCAGCATGGGAGGACTTTGGCTGACAAAGTTTGCAGGCGACTGCAAACTGGGCCATAGTGGAAAGTGCATCGGACATGGATATCCTTCAGAAGGGACTCACGGAAACAGATAGCTGGTGCCAGAGCCATGGCCTGAAGTTAAACGCCAAAAATGTATAGTCATACCCTTCGGGAAAAACAAGGTAACCCCAAGCTACCATATAGGTGGCAATCCACTAAGCACAGAAGAGGTTATCAGGGACCTGGGGACCCAGGTTGACAGTGGCCTTTCTTTTGACACTCACATTGCTAAAGTGGTTAGAAAGACCTTCTACATTGCCCACCTGATCATGAAGGGATTCACATCCAGATCTAGTGAGGTCATTGTTCCTCTGTACTCTTCACTTATCAGACCAATGATCGAGTACAATGCCCCATTCGGGATGTATCTCACCCGACATCTGCAGCAATTGGAGGGACCCCAAAAGTTCCTCACCAAAAGGATAAAGGGACTCCAAAATCTGTCATATGCTGCCAGATTGAAGAAACTCCAGCTCTATTCAGTCGCATACCGTCTGCTCAGAGGTGACATGTGCCTGACATACAAGGCCATGTCCAACCCGGAATTAATGGACATGCTCCACCTCAAAAAATCCAAATCCACCAAAACCACTAGAGCAAGTGACTTAAACCTTAGCACGGATATAAATAGGACGTGCTGGAGGGATAGATTTATCACTCAGAGACTCCCTATGCTGTGGAAAAAAATCCCGGTCCATGTGAGGCAGAGCACCTCGCTGACTCTGTTCAAGAGAAATCTAGACCTGTGGATGGGAGATCGTAGGTTTACCCCGGGAATCATCTCTGTGTCACTGCTGGACAGAGGCACAACAAACTAATGAGCACAGTATTTTTTTCATATAAGGGGTGGCGTAAGCCACAAAAATTTGGGCTAGGCTTATAAATGCCTTAGGGCAGATAGCCTAGTATAAACCTATGAACCTATGAACCTATGAATGTCGGCAGTTTGCATATTGTTAATATGCACTTTGGCCTGCGTACAGACTGTGGTAGATGTCATTGTACTAGCTCCCCTTCTATCTGATGTTACATGCTGCCCCACTGTATTGTACCATTTTGCCATACATGTTTGTAGGGCCACCACACACATGTCCCATACCACAGACAGCCATCAGACCAAACTGTGTAGCAGCCCAGTATATGTAGGGTCATTCTGTGAGTGGCACATATGAGGATGGTGTAGAACAGATAGTCCATATACTGTACTATTATGCTAGCATACCATATGTGGCTGTGGCTGTGTTCACATTAGTTGTGGTTATGCACTTTCACACAGGTGTATCCTACCCTGTGCTGTGACATGGCTGTCAAGCCTGCTATACATGCAGGTACTGTACAATGATACCCTTAGGATGTCTGTCAGTAGCCAATAGCACACATGTTATGAGCAGATGTCACCTTCCACACACACCATGTCTGTGAAGACAATCTCAGTGACAGTAGCAATAGTCTATTAATATACCTGCTATACATATGTGACATCCCCTTGAACCCCTTGCACTACGACTTTAGAACTATAGGGGCTTGGGTAGGGCTACACTCCATGTCCAGGACATATGGTGGAAATATATGGACATGTACTTATCCAGATAGCCATATATATATATATATATATATATATATATATATATATATATATATATGAGTACACATGTGTAGTTCTTCCAATTATCACTGTCATGGCAAACACCCACTGAGAATCCCTACATTATGTGGGCATATTACATGTACATTCCCTGTGTGATGGACATGTGTGGGCATCAATGTTACAGACAGCAGATAGCAACACCTCTTACAGGAGAGCCTGCACACTCAGGGCAGCCACATATATGTAGGAGGATCAGGACATACAGACAGACTGTGAGTAGAGTGGTGTTATGCTTTGTATAGTACTGGTGTTACAGGGTGCGTGTGTGTGTACATGCTAGCTTACCTTGAAATGCAGTCTGTCTGTATAGCTCACTACTGTGGGCCTATCCTCTTGCTGGACAGAGGTGTGCCTATCATGTGATGTCTGTCCACCACACAGGTCCTGTGTCAGATATTACACTGACAGTGTGTGTGTTGCATGCTATCAGTACATGGCTACATCCATTTGTGCTCCTGATGTCTTATTCCTGCATAAGGGTATGTTGCAACACATCCTATAACACCAGCAAGTTCCAGGGTGTAACAGCAATATTGCAAGTATGGCCCTGTGTTCCTGCCTTTGTCCTCCACATATATGGCAGGCTTTGTCCTACTTTGATATGGTTAGGGGTTGTTAGGTAATGGCCTATCATTAATTACTGCTAGGATTCCTGCTATCATCCCAGTCATAACGTGGACTCCCACAACATTTGTTGGTCAGAGTCCATACATGTGACAGATACAGTGACATTACCACAAGTAATGAATGTCCCCCGAGGGCTTGACTACAGGATGTAATTGGAGGCTGCTGAATTACATCTGATATTGTTGATTGTTACTTATCTTGCAGGCAAATCCTTTGTCTACTGTTGTACGAATTGAAGGGCTTGGCCTGGACACCATAGTATGTTATATATCCGCACTATCTGCATCTACTGTTTTGTGTGGGCCTTGCATCCATCACTGGTTATATACATCAAATCTATGTGCTGTCAGTAATGGCATACATTATTGTATGGTACACAAATAAAGGTTGTCTGTGCATACATACCTGTGTGTCCTGTCATGTCCTTTGAATTGTGTGTGGGTATATGTGTAATGTAAGTACTCCCTTTGTGGGGCTGGTTGCACGCACTCGAAACTCTCCTTAGCATGGAGAACATCGTTATCTGTGCAGTAACAGAAACCTGGATCAAGGCTCCCGAGAGCACCCCAGCACTAGGGTTATACCTCATAACATGCTTTTCGGCCCCAAAACTTGGACCGAACCATAAAAGGAGGGGGAGTATCAATATTCGTCAAAGATACCCACAACTCCAAGTTGGCGGCACAGCACGAAGCATCAGAGACTATCCATGTGCAACTAACAGTGGGTAAAACTGCCTTCCAGTTTATAGCCTGTTACAGACCACCCTCCCAAACCCAGGAACCCCACTCAGCCTTCCTGAGAACACTGGAAAATATGAAGGTCTCTCCAAACACCATTATATTGGGCGACTTCAACTACCCAAACATAGACTGGGAGCATTACTCTAGCACCATCACCCTAGCCCAAAGGTTCCTAGAATTTATAAACTCAAATGCTATGGAACAACTTCTGACCACTCCCACAAGAGGGGAAAACATACTGGACCTGATCATATGCTCCAGACCAGAAGTGTATCCCTCACTGGTAAGATCAGACCATAAACTAATCTCACTGGATATTCACATCCCGACCCCACCTCCTGCCCAGAAAACCACAGTGAAAAACTTCTCTAAAGCAAATTTCACACTCCTCAAAACCAAGGTGGAATCTTTCAAAGCTCCCGGGCCTGTGGAAAATACGGCCCAGACCACAGAATCCTTTATAAATACATTCTATGAACACCTTCAGGAATACATGGATCATGCAATCCCAAATAAAACCAAGACCCAATCCTCCAAAGGCAGACGTCCTGTCTGGTGGACCCCAGCCATAAACAAACTATACAATAGAAGGAGGAAGCTACTAAATGATAGAGCAAAATCCCAAAAAGGGAAGGCATCTCTGATCAGTATTAGCAAAAAACTATGGGCACTTATAAAATCGTCTAAGGCCAGCTTCGAGAGAAAAATTGCACAGGACACTAAGGATAATCACAAGGCTTTCTTTAGTTATGTTAGGAACCTGGGTGGGAATTCCCAGATATGCTCAGAATTAGTCCAAAATGACAAAAATACACGAACCCACAGACATTGCCAACATCCTAGCTGACAGGTTCAGTGCAAACTTCTCCACCAAAAGGGCAAATATCTATCCCAGCAGAGTGCTGCCCCTGACATCTCAGATGCTCAGGTAAGAGCCGCCCTCTCCAAAGCAAAAACACAGCATCAATGGGACCAGACAGTGTCCCGGCTGCGTCTACATGAACTCCAAGAAGAGCTAAACCCAAACATAAAACTACTGTTCAATCTCAGCCTTACTACAGGATATGTACCCAAAGAGTGGCGTACAGCAACAGTGGTCCCTCTCCACAAAGGTGGTGCCTCAACGGATCCTGGAAACTATCGCCCCATAAGCCTGACTAGCTTGGTCTGCAAAGCTATGGAAAGGATCATCATGGACCTCATAAATAAAGATATTGGGGACCTACAGACACTGGATTCTACCCAGTTCAGCTTTGTTAAGGGAAGATCCTGCCTCTTAAACCTGGTTGATTTCTTTGAAACAGTCACCAAGGCCATTGATGAGGGGAAGGTGGTCCACACAGCCTACCTGGACCTCGCAAAAGCCTTCGATACAATACCCCACTCGGGCATTATAGATAAGCTCACCAGCTTAAATATAACCCCCTATGTCACTAGATGTGTTGCAAACTGGCTCAAGGACAGAACCCACATGGTTAGAATTGCTGGAGCCATGTCAGACTCCAAACCAGTTACAAGTGGCATCCCACAAGGCTCAGTCCTGGGACCTCTCTTGTTCGGTATATATTTCTCGGAGGTACAGGCCAACATGGAAGGACTGTGGCTGACCAAGTTCGCAGATGACTGCAAACTGGGCGCCATAATAGACTCTCTAGCTGACACAAGCATCCTCCAAAAGGGCCTCATAGAAACAGACAACTGGTGCCAGAGCCATGGCCTCAAGCTAAACGCTAAAAAGTGTATAGTCATCCCCTTTGGCAAAAACAAAGTGCCCACAAATTACCACATAGGTGGTAATCCATTAAGTACAGAAGAAGTAATTAGGGACCTGGGGACCCAAACTGATAACAGTCTCTCATTTGACAATCACGTGGCCAAAGTGGTTAGAAAAACATTTTATATAGCCCACCTAATCATGAAGGGATTCACACCTAGATCAGGGGAGGTCATCGTGCCTCTTTACTCATCACTCATCAGGTCCATAATTGAGTACAATGCCCCTTCTGGGATGTACCTTACCAGACACCTGCAGCAACTGGAAAGACCCCAAAAGTACCTCACCAAGAGGATCAAAGGGCTCAAACAGATGCCATATGCTGCCCGGTTAAAGAAACTCCAGCTCTACTCAGTTGCATACCGCCTGTTCAGGGGCAATCTGTGCCTGACATATAAAGCCATGTCCAACCTGGAATTAATGGACATGCTGCACCTCAGAAAATCCAAATCCCATTGAGCTACGAGCTCGAGAGACTTAAACCTCAGCACTGAAATAAATAGGACATGCTGGAGGGACAAATTCATAACCCAAAGGCTCCCTTCACTCTGGAATAAAATCCCAGTCCAGGTTAGGCAGAGTCCCTCACTGACTCTCTTCAAGAGGAATCTTGATGAGTGGATGGGAGATCATAGGTTTAACCCGGGTATCACTTCTGCGTCACTGTTAGACAGAGGCACAGTATACTAACCTTGAAAAAGGGCATAGCAAAATTAATTTAAAATGGGTGGCGAAAGCCAAACACATTCTGGCTAGGCTTATAAATGCCCTAGGGCAGATAGCCTAGTATGAACCTATGAACATGTCACAGGCAGGGGCGGCTCGTGGCATCGGACTGCTGGACTGCAGCCCCCTCAGCAAAAAAAAGAAAAGAAAAAGTACCTTTTTGTGTAGTAGTGACAGTGTATATTTTTTTTGTTTACTTTGTCTCCGCGACTCGGCAAGTTCCTTCCTGCCTCGGCGTCGACAAGTACACTCATGTGCACTTTAACCACCTCGGGTTGCGGCGGTTTTAATTAAAGACTTTTTTTGTTTGTTTTTGTTGCAGCCCGGTGAGGAAATTAAGGCATCAGTGTGATGCCCAGCAGTCTATGCGGTTCCAAACCATATAGAATTGGAAGGGGTTCGGACTGCGACGTCTGCAGGCACGTACATGATGTGCTTGGGCTAAATGCTGCTGATTGGTTGTTGCTCTCTTCCCCGGCTTTATGTGCTGGGAAAAGAGCGAGAATCAAACAGTTTCAGTTGTGGACTGATTCGTGACTGAGTCAATCAACACAAAGGAAGGATTTACCTATTTTTATTTTTTATTTTTGGGCGGCCTATATTTATTTTTGTCAGCTGTGCTGAAGAAGAAGTGAAGAAAGAAGTAGAAGAATAAGTTAGAAGAAGAAGAACAGAGTAGAGTAGAGTACACAGAGAGTTTTCTTCTTGGTGGTATGTATATTATTTTTTATTGTCCCAGCCAACTGCATCTTTGGGCATAATACACCACTAAGCTGGCTGCCTGAGATTCAGTGTTCCTCAACCCTTGCCTACCTGCATATATGATTCCACTTTATAATTATTGCTCAATTACTTCAATTGCACTATAAGCCACAGGAAAAATCCTCAGATTGTTAAGCGTGCAGAGCTATGTATCACTGCTTACAATACAAGGAAACAGTGCAGCACACTTCAGTGATTTTTAAGTGGGTGGCATGACATATAATGAAGACATTGATGGGATCTTTATTTCTTTCTATCATTTACCTATGAATTATTGGATAACTTATGTGTTAATGTTGTGACAGCAGGTCTACATTTGTATTGTGCAGTTTTCTTAAAAGATATGGTTGTTGAATTGGTTGTCAAAAAGGTTATATCATGCAAAGTCCTGGTTACACAAACATCACCTCTTACACAAAAGTTTGTTTTTTTAGTTGCAGACAAACGTTTCCCTAATATTGCAGATGGCTTCTGCAGATTTAATTGTTAAACCATTTTACATTCAAAGGAAAGGTACACAGTGAATATGGATTGTATTAGATGTTTTAATACACTTTTGTTCATACAAAGCCAATGACTGACATAATGGTTCAGAAAAAGGGCAGAGCTACAATTCTGTCCACTAGCAATTTTTGTTTGAGCGTACACAAAAACGTGCGCGCGCATGTGAAATGCCCTAGTTACTATATACTGGTAGCTAGAGAGACCAACTGGTAGTGGTTAGAGATACTCAGGCTTGAACCCTGTACCTTGTATGTAGGTGTTAAGGACCTGAGTTCCCTACCCACCACCATTTGTAAAAAAAAAAAATTGCAGATTTTTGCCTCATATGTGATCTGATCTGTTCCTCATAATATCTGTGGTTTCTAAAGAGTGCAATGCTTGGTATTTGATGGTGCAGTGGTAGCATTTTTGCCTCACAGCTGCAGGTTCTCAGGTTTGATTCTTGGCTAGGGTGCCTTCTGTGTGGGATCTGCATCTTCTCCCTGTATTTGCTTGGGTTTGCTTTTGTGTCCTTCCATGTTACAAAGACATGTCTGCATTATTTCTTCCTGGGCCTCTGCTGAAAATTGTTTTTTTGTTCCAAGTCAGATTGTCCTGATTAACAAATGTTAAATAAAATTGACAGGCATTTGAATTTCAGACTTCAGGTTTCTGAATGTTTAATTCCTTACATATTTGATGGTGCAGTGGTAGCATTGTTGCCTCACAGCTATAGGTTGTCTGGTTTGATTCTTGGCTGGGGTGCCTTCTGTGTGGGGTTTGCATCTTCTCTCTGTGTTTGTGTGGGTTTGCTTTTGTGTCCTCCCATGTTACAAAGACATGTCTGCATTATTTCTTCCTGGGCCTTTGCTGAAAATTGTTTTTTTGCTCCAAGTCAGATTGTCCTGATTAACAAATGTTAAATAAAATTGACCGGCATTTGAATTTCAAACTTCAGGTTTCTGAATGCTTAACACCTTGCATATTTGATGGTGCAGTGGTAGTATTGTTGCCTTGCAGTTATAGGTTTTCTGGTTTGATTCTTGGCTGGGGTTCCTTCTGTGTGGAGTCTGCATCTCATCCCTGTGTTTGTGTGAATTTGTTCTGGTGTCCTGGCATTTTACAAAGACATGTGTCTGCAGTATTTCTCCCTGGGCCTCTGCTGAAAATTGTTCTTGTTCCGTCAGAAGTAAAATTGACATTGAATTTCAGACTTCATATTGTTCGGAAAATGCATAGTAACACAACCTTTTATTCCAGCAATTTTTTAAGATGAATATTTGAAATTTGTCCTTATTTTTGGGACTGTATTACCCCATTATTGGCTTTGTCCAGTTTTTTTGTGCTAAGATTGACAGCTATGGCAAGAACTGAATTCACTGAATATGTTTGAGGGTTGTATTCCTTAATTACTGGGTTTGTCCAGGTGTTTTGTGCTAAGAGGTTGATGGCTATGAGAACTGAATTCATTAAATGATAGCCATTTAAGTTTCAGTCTTCCTCTCTTTCACAAAGCAGCCAATTTGGCGTAGTGGTATGTTGCTCTGACTGTTTTGCACAGGGACATTGGTAGTAAAATGTATGGTGGTAACACAGCGTTTTATTCTAGTAACTTTACAAGATTATACAAGCAATGTTTAATGTGTCCCTGGTTTTTGGCCTTTTGCCCCCCCCCCCCAATAAATTTGGCTTTTTTCAGATTTCTTGTGCTGCGAAGTTGAGATGCAGTTGAGTATTGAGTAGATTTTACAATGAGCTGATAGCTGCAGGGGAAGAGAAGTTTAGTGCTGCTTATGCTAAAACAGCTTGCATTTTTAATAGCACAACAGGTTGTGTACTTGCTTTTGATACAGAAGGTTGTTGGTTCTACTCCCACAAGGGGTGAATGCTGCCATACTGAAAAAGTTAAGATGCTAACTACGAGCCTGACATCAGTTTGCCATCCATTTCCTAATGCAATATTACTAGCTTATCATTTTTAATGTAATATAGGCAATTTATTTCTCAGGGGCATCAGACGCTTTATTTTTCAATGAAACCATGAAATATAAAGGTGTTTGCTAGCAGCAACCTCTTCATTAGTTACAGATTTATTTAATGTGGAATTATTTAGATGACATTTTTACTTCAGAGATTGTGCATATTTACTGATAATGGTGGACTGTAGAATTGTGCATATTTACTGATAATGGTGGACTGTAGAAGTTTGAGTAGACTTATGATGGAAATGTTCTGAACTGGACAGTTTTGTCATTATTGGTGCATTCATTTTGTTTCATTGTTTACTGGAAAAATGTTCAAAACAATAGGAAGGTGTATCAAAGAGCACATGTATGTTTCATATGCAAGGGGCCTATGATTTGAAAACAGACCAGAATTAATCTTTATCTGCCACTGGTAAAATGTATTTTCTTGTGGGTTTCAATGCTGTTTCAATGAATGTGAGTGTCAAGGGCAGATAAGTTTTAATGTTAAATTTGTTTAGCAGATGTCTTAGTGTTTGTGCTGTAAAATGCAAAATAAAACTTTCAAATGAAGTTCAAATCATCATAGAAGTAAATCAGTATGCACATTAGTGTTTATGGTAAATGGAGTGAAATAGCCAAGTAATGGATCATTGGAATGGCTGCAGGAGGAGGCTCCATGATTTTGTGAGGGGGAAGGGTGGCAAACTTAGACAGCCCCAGCTGAACTATACCTCCCAACTGTCCAGATTTTCAAAGAATGAATAGATTTTTGCTTCTTATTTTTGGTTTGTTCCTCATAAAATTTGTGGTTTTCTGGCAAAATCATTTAGGAATTAAGTCAGTAAATAATGACGCACTGAGTTTCAGACTTCATAACCTTCAGAAAAATGCATGCTAAAGTAAGACCTGTTGTTCTATCAACTGTCTCAGTTTATACAAGAGCAATTTTTAGTACTGTTTATATGTTCCCCCAATATATTTGGCCTTGTCCAGATTTATTGCATTAACATGTTGAGAGGTACATGCAAATCAATTGCTTTATATTATTAGGCATAGCCAAAACTCTCAACTGTCCCTGATTTTGGCTCAAAATGTTGCTCTTCCCCTAATAATCCCTCCGCAAAATAGCAATTTTGGAAGGTTTACAATTAAGAAATAACTGTAATAATCAGAGTTATAGCTTACTTTTATTTCAGAAATGCATGTAGATTCTTTTATTTTGTCAGCTACTCAAGTTAACAGTACTAATATTAAAGTGTCCCTTCTTTGACAGGTTCCCAGCTGTATTGTATGGCTATTTTATATTTTTACATCACATTTTTGGTTCATTTTTCATAAAATTAGTGACAAATCATTAAAGACTGAAGTTAGAAAATAATGACAGACATTTGAGTTTCAAATTTCATACCATTCAGAAAATTCCTACTAATGCAAGACCTATTCTATTATCTTTCTAAGTTTATAAGAGCAATATTTTAAAAATTGTCCTTATTTTTGGGCCTTTGTCTCACTTCTTTGTATGGCTTTGTCCAGATTTCTTGCTCTGAGGTTGAGAGTTATGACAAATGTGTCAGGGCCATCACAGTCAGCCAGAGACATTTCAAATTGTGACATACTTGTTGCACCCCACTCTCCCATGTAGTGACTCTGGATGTGTCGAAGCAAGGCAAGGAGTAGTTATGTAGTGTAAATGTGCAGAGTATCCCCCCCCCCCCATCCAAGGTAGACGCAAGTGCTAGAGTGGCTTTTCATCTGTCCTTGATTTTTGCAGAGTGGTCTGGTTTCTGTCATATTTTCTGTACTGTTGATTTATGCTTATTACTCAAAGTGCATGTTGCTCTGTGTTTAAGTAGCAATACTTTAATGACCATCAGGTAAGCTTGGCTGAGATTGTAAGATGCAAGTAAGCTTTAATAAGCATACTGTTAAAGAATTGCCAACATTGAAAGCCTTTCTGTTGTTGCCATGCAGAGAATACTTAACTAGATAATGTATAAGCCTCAGGTATTGAAATGCATATGACAGTATGTGTAATAAAGGACAGGATTATATTATTTTAAGAAGCTCATTACACTTGGAGACTTCCAGTCATCTCTGCAGGCTTTACCCGTAAACTAAACAGAATGCCAATCGTGTGGTCCATAACCTGTACAGTAATCCTTTTAAGCAATGTATCTTGAGCTTATATTTTGTTTGCTTTTCATTTTTTACTTTGATCATGTTTTCCCCATGAAACAAGTAGGTGTCAGGCAGCAGGTCTTTTTTTAGATAAGAAACATTTTTACAAGTGGGGACATCAGAGATTTCTACTTTCAGCATGTTACTTGGTACTTTAATAAAGCTGAATATAAATTATAATTAGAACTGCAGTCCAAGAAGTGGTTTGAGTTGAGTGCTGCTTGTTTTTCTTATACTTGATTTTGACTGGCATTCCATTAATGTATTTAAAAAGTAATTTATTTTTTCATGCCTCACAACAGTTTTGTTTCTAGATATTAAGTAAGCTGTCATGTAGCCAATGCATTGAAATATTTTTATTCTTCTGCACTTCATTTTGTCCTGATTGGACTCTCATAATGATGGTTTGGCACCCAGGGCAGTGTATTTAGTTAGTTTTTGTGGTTTTGAGCATAGCTCCTCCCCTTTCTAGTTGGCCACACCCCTTCCCATTGGCCCCACCCATTCAACTGTCTCCTGCAGCCCCCGTTTGATTTGAAGTCACCAGCCGCCACTGGTCACAGGTACCAGTTACAGGGCTAGTGGCTGAGGAATATACATTGCACCCAGTACATCTACACTACTTCAACATATGTATGGCTACTAATACCCTTTTTCTGTGTATATGTGTATGTACCCATATATCTCATATATCATATATATATATATATATATATATATATATATATATATACCTGCACATGATTGTCAATGTATAGATGTGTGTGCATATCTGTACCGTTGTAATGTGTACCCCTTCAACATTGTACATTCCCTGCGGTAAAATGGCTTTTCTGCATGATATGTTACAGATATTGCCCTGACATGTACAAGTGGCTTTGATTACTGTTGGAGCATTGTAGCTGTGTTGTGGTGGGTCCTGACATGAAGTACTGCATTGGCTGGATATTGGATTGCGCAGCATATCTGTTAGGGCTGGGGGGTTACATAGCAGTAATTACCAGGTGTACCTCATTTGTGCCCCCACCCCCATTAACTGTGCTCATGGTCTGTTATGTTGTATGGAGTGGGCCAGGATTCCATTCCCATGTGGAAATCATATACATGTCTCTATCTGTATATATATAATATATATATATATATATATATATATATATATATATGCATAATTATATATGTGAAACCCCCATATATAGAGGGATAGAACTGCACATTGATATAACTCTAGATATTTATATATATTTATATATATATATATATATATATATATATATATATATATACATGTAGATATATATATATATATATATATATATATATATATATATATATATATATATATATATGGATATATACACTGAACATATTTATCTATCTATGTAGAATTGCTGTTATATGGTTATTTGTGAGTCATACATACACACACACACACACACACACACACACACACACACATATATATATATATATATATATATATATATATATATATATACCTATAGCTGTCTATCTGTCTACATTTACAGATATATATCTGTCCATATGTCCATGCATGTTCGGCATATATGTGTGGCCTGTACCTCATTCTCTTGGCAATTGACATGGATGACCTTAGGACTGATGTCAGTCATTCGTGCCGACATGTTCGTGTTTCAGACTTATCATCTCCTACAATATATGTGTTCTTCTACATATAATTGTGTAACTAGCAATGTTTTAAGTGCATTAGAGCAATATATGACAGATATCCCTATTTGTACCCACATTGTGGTGCACTATGTCTGAGATTCATGCATTAAGAGGTTGTATGGTGTGATATTACTACATTTCCTGTGCTGTTGACTGATTGTGATGGATGATATGTATGTGAAATAAGAGGGAAATGTACATCTGCCATGGTTTACTGGTAAATCACATAGTGATAGGCAGGGTCCTGGGTTTGAGCCTTGCAGAGGCTGTATATTTTGTTGCTGGGCAGAACACCGGCTGTTGGATACCGAGTGAGTAAGGGACATTTGAGCAGTTGTACACGGGTGTGCACTGTTTTTCTGCAGATCTAAGCAATGCTTACATCCAGTTGCATTTCCTTACACTCAGCTGGCTTCTACTTTGCTTAATCTATGTAGGTAATGCTTACCCCCACGCAAACACACGTACACATGCTTACAACTGCTTATCTATGCTTACTACTGCTTTTTTGCGCTTACACTTGCTTACTAGTGCCTTAGTCATTATGACACTTTACATGTGTATTTAAGGCAGTACTCCTGTGCAAATATAAATGTTATTAAGTAGGTTATACAGCACAACAATGTTAACATACGGATTTCACATGGAAAATGAATGTGCTGCAGTGGGGCTTGAACCGGGAATGTGTGAGCATTAGGTGGATGCTCTGCCCACTACACTATTGCTATTCTGCTTCATTTGCATATGTCTACCATAAAGTCATACCCATGCTCCTTCCCTCGGCCCCTGAGCTCCACGTACACAGTATCCATCCATTCCCCAGTTGCTTGCCCTGCCATACCACACCTCCACACATTTCCCTCTCTGCACGTCTTGGTACTCCTCTAGTATACTGTCTCGACCCACGTATCTGCAGGCTCTTCATCCATTTAATCCACGTATGTACCAGCACTGTCTCGACCCACGTGTCTGCAGGCTCTTCATCCATTTAATCCACGTATGTACCAGCACTGTCTCGACCCAAGTGTCTGCAGGCTCTTCATCCATTTAGTCCACGTACGTACCAGCACTGTCTCGACCCAAGTGTCTGCAGGCTCTTCATCCATTTAGTCCATGTACGTACCAGCACTGTCTCGACCCAAGTGTCTGCAGGCTCTTCATCCATTTAATCCACGTATGTACCAGCACTGTCTCGACCCACGTGTCTGCAGGCTCTTCATCCATTTAATCCACGTATGTACCAGCACTGTCTCGACCCAAGTGTCTGCAGGCTCTTCATCCATTTAATCCACGTACGTACCAGCCTTCCCTTGGTCCTTCTCCGATACTGGTGGAGACATCAATGTGACCCACAACTGTTGGTTCATCCCACCAGGGACGGACCTGTTGTTGTGTTAAGAGTAGACCTAGCTGGTCTACACTGTTTCTCCCATTGGTAGCATCCTGCCAGGGTTTTGAGTAGCAGCGGTTTGCTCACACACCTGGCCAGCTTCAGCTCCCAGTTCTATGGAACCAATGCCCCAGGTGTGACATATTGTGCATGAAGCATGCTCACATGCCCCCACAGTGTGCACCATATATCATTATTCCCTTCGGTATTATGCAGGACTACTGTTCTCACAGTATGATTGGACAGGCACTGTTCTGTGGTGCACATAGACTGCTCATAATACTGTGGTTGAGCAATGGACATGTGTGCTGGTATTAATCTACACACTTATATACATTTCCTATACTGTTGGATGACTGTGCTGGATGATGTGTTTGTGATCACAGCAGCTGAATGTGTATCCGCCATGGTTAGTGGAACTCACGTCAACTATAGCTTGCAGGGTTGGGGGTCTGCAACCTGGCAGTGCAGATTATTTTGTTAATGGTCACAACAACAGCTGTTGGCTACAGAGTGACTAAGGCTCTGTAGAGCATTTGTAGGTGGGTATGCACTGGTTTGCGCAAAGCTCAGCATTGCTGACCTCTGGTTGCGACGTCTTGCACTGAGTTAGCTTCTACATTGCTTCACCAGTGTGATAATTGCATACCGGTGGCCAAACAGGCTTATACCCGCTTGCTCCCACATACACACATACAACTTCATCTATTTAGGTCACATTTGTCAACTGGGACAATCCAACTGTATGCTTGTCCATTGTCAGTGGTGGCCTGGGGAGTAGAGCTCCACAATGACCCCAGCTACTTATTTCAATTAATACTGAGGTGTTCACATTAATAGAGGGTAACAGACGTAACATAGCTACATCCCCCATTCTTTATGCTTAGTTTACGTTAACATGTTGGTATTATCCATGCTTAGGTCAGGTTTACATGTCAGGTATGACTGTTGACAAAGGTCAGTTTAAGGTGAAGTTGGATTCCTGTTTAACAGTTCTGGATAGGTTACATGCAGGTATTCGGGGTAGGTGTAGTTATTCCATACCTATGTGGTAAAGTAGAAAGGAATAGTGAAGGAGTAGGTAGGTAGGTAGTGAGGGTGACATTGTATCTGTATAGTAGCCTGTAGGAATAATTGGATGGGAAGCAATAGGGAAGGTTTGTCAGATGTTGGGATATGTATGGGAGGCAGAACAAGAGGTGTCAGTTTCACTAGTTGATGTTGTGGTATAGAGTGTGAGTTGGGGGGGAGGGTTTCGCAAGGTGGTGAGCCTGTGCTGATCTAAGTGTACTTGTGTTCCTTCATGTGTTATTTACATGTGTCCTGTGGGACAGCTGAGATAATACATGTGGGTTGGGGGTTGCAGATACTGGCAATATAGTGGGGGAAGAGAGTGTCACCTACATGTAACCTTAAACATTAATAGAAATGGAACAGGGGTTGATAGGTATGTGGTGTGCATGGGGCACAAAGGGGGAAGTTAGTAGGAGAATTATCCAGGGATGTACAGGACGACTGCAGGGACGGTCCACAGTTGGCCATGTCGTCTACGACAACAGCTGTGCATATACACTGCATTTGGTGTTTGCGTTGGACACTCACACCCCTGGGTGGGGGTGAGGACTACAATAATACCTTGTAATGCCAATTAGATCGGCTTACAAGCCTGCAGTGGGGTGTTGCAACAATGTGTTCTTAGGTGTTATGTAGTGGGTTATGCAACAACACATATGGTTATACCGTACTTTGCCATGTAAAATGGACTGTGCTGCGGTGGGACCCATATCGGGAATGGCTGCCCATTAGGTGAAAGCATATCTGTCAGCTGTACAGTTTCCACAGACTGCCCAGAGTTTTGCTTCATAATTTTGGTGTGTTCCTCTTACAATCTGCACCTGTCTGGCAAATACCTGGGAACTGAAGTCATTAAATAAAGACAAGTATTTGAGTTTAAGACTCCACATCCTTCAAAAAGTCATGCTAATGCATAAGCTATTATTCAATCAGCTTTCTAAGGTTCTAAGTGGAATATATAATATCTGTCCCTGTTTGTCCCCCCAACAGTTTAGGTTTTGTCCAGAGGATTTTCCTCTAAGAGGTTGAGAGGTATGGGCGGGAGCTCTGCCCAATTCGCAATATTACTTACATCCCCGGGGCAGTCCGAATATAACTGCACCAGCCAACACCTGCATGCCTAGGCCCATAATTGCATACCCATAGTTCCCCCACCTGCCCCTCCTCTACAGCACTCATCCTTACTGTGGGTGCAGGTGGGGTCTAACCACACCACTACACACTGCTCACTCTCCACATCTCAGGACCCATGTCGTACGTTGTCTCAGGTCATCAGGCTTGCCCAACCTTGTAGTCTGTGTACATACATGGCCTGGGTAGATAAATTGTTACAGGGACTGATTCCATTCATCACCAGTTTTTGGGGTGTCCCACAAGGGACATTGATGTCTTTGTTTCAAGATTAGACCTGGCAGGTCTCTCCCACTGGTAGTATCCTGCCTGTAGTCTGGGAAGCAGTGGTGTGTTTACTTGTATTGTGTGTTTGTATGTTTCACCTGTCTAACTGGGGGGGGGGGGTGATGCTATGTGTTACACGTTTGTTGATTGGACGTCTCACCCCCATTGGCACGACCTGTGAACATATGTAATTCTTAACTGCTGTATCATATCCTAGCCATACATATATGTATATATATATATATATATATATATATATATATATATATATATATATATATATGTGTGTGTGTGTGTATGTTTACACACATATATATCTACATATCTATATCTATATATATATATATATATATATATATATATATATATATATATATATATATCTGTATATGTATGCATACACACACACACACACACACATATATATATATATATATATATAGCTGAATATATATATATATATATATATATATATATATATAATGACATATGGATGTATGGGTGTCTGCATATGTATATAACTATATGTGGGTACTCAATTATATTCTGTCTCTGTATGTATACATTTGTACTACGGAGAGGGAGAGGTATATCTCCATGTAGGTATGGGTATATATACACACACACCTCTACATTTTTACATCTACATCTGGTTATTCCATTCTTTGCTATGTACAATAGACTGTGCTGCAGTGGGACTCGTAGCGGGAGTGGCTGCCCGTTGGGCGGTGGCACTGGCCAATGAACACTATTGCTTAAATCCCTGGGGCGGTCTGAATAGACCCACTCCACCAAACACCTGCACGCCTAGACCCATAATTACATACCCATAGTTCCCTCACCCGCACCTCCTCTACAGCACTCATCCTTACTCTGTGTGAAGATTCGGTCTGAACACACCACTACACACTGCCCACTCTCCACTTCACGGGAGCCATCTAGTACATTGTCTCGACCTATGGGTCATCAGGCTTTCCCACCCTTGTAGTCCGGGTATGTACACACCCTGCCTTGATAGGCCATCACATGTAATTCCTGTTCCAAGATTAGACTTCATGTGTCCACTGTGTCCCCTCCCCCTGGTTGTATCCTGCCTGTGGTCTGAGGAGCAGTGGATTGTTTACATTGTTTGTGGGTTTGTTTGTATTTTTCCTCTGTTCAGCTGTGGGGGGGTTCATGCTACGTGTTACACGTTTCTTGCTTGGGGCCCCTCACCTCCATATACATTGCCTGTGAACATATTTCATTCTTAGGATCTGTGTCTTATCATAGTTATATATCTGTGTATATCTACGCACACACACACATACACACACACTTATATATATATATATATATATATATATATATATATATATATATATATATGTATATGTCTGCATATAAATATATATATATATATCTGGAGCCTTTCTCCCCGGGCCTCTGCTGAAAATTGGCTTTGTTCCAAGTCGGACTTTCCCGGTTAACAAATGTTAAATAAAATAAAAAATAAAATATATATTGTTGTATATATATCTAACGACATGTGGATGTGTGGGTATTTATTTATATGTCTATCTATGTATGTATACATTTGTTCTACAGAGAGGGGAGGTATATATCTATGTAGTTATGGGTATTCATACAAACACATATACCTCTAATTCTTTAGCTACGGTAATGTTGACTGGTATTGCTGGATACTGTGTTTTGTGTGTATACTGGCCAACCTTGTGTGTCACGTATGCTTTGCAATACCTACGACTGACTGCGTTAGTATACACAGACCCACACGTGACACCGGACATTGGATACGGTGTGCTTAAGGCACTTTCAAGCGGTTGTGAGTGGGTTTGCGCAGAGGTTAGCACTGCTGACTTCCAGTCACAGTGTATTAAACGCAGTTAGCATCTCCTTTGCTTGATCTGTGTCAGTAGTGCTTCACCCCACCCAAACACACTTGCACACACTTACTATTGCTTGCATATGCTTACTACTACTTATCTGTGCTTATGCCTGCTTACTGCTGACTTATTTATTATGGTTTGAGAACAAATGCGGTTCGAGGATAAAGTTGAGTGTAATAAAAATAGAGTATGAACTAATAGTAAGAATATCAACAACACATCAATAACTCCAATTTAATGTTAAACATTTAAAAGGTAAACACATTTGCGACCACACACTGTCGCTTCATTAGACGAAAAGAGTAGCAATGCATTGCAGTATATATAGGTGTGCTCACACCTTTGCACAATTAATTAATTACCTAGTAATTAACAGCATAGTGTTATCTAATTAATTCTAGTACATCTTTGAAATGTATACTATAGTTTATAGAATCTAAGGAAAACAATACAGCGTGTCTACATAATTAAAATACAAGTAAAATTAATGGTGGAGTCTCCTGGCTTTTAGGAAAGGTTTAATGGAAAAGGCACCATTCAGACCTGGCTATGTCTGCGTTTAGTAACAGTGTCCACTTTTGCTCTGCTGCCTCAGTATAACTGACTAACGCTGTATTGTTTTCCTTAGATTCTATAAACTATAGTATACTTTTCAAAGATGTACTAGAATTAATTAGATGACACTATGCTGTTAATTACTAAGTAATTAATTAATTGTGCAAAGGTGTGAGCACACCTATATATATTGCAATGCATTGCTACGCTGTTTGTCTGATGAAGCGACAGTGTGTGGTCGTGAAAGCACTTACCTTTTAACTTTTTAATATTAAATTGGAGTTATTGATGTGTTGTTGAATGTTCTTATTATTAGTTCATTCTTATTTATTATGGTACTGACTCTTCACATGTGCATTTCTTGCAGTACTCCAGTTCACATTTAAATGTTATTTGGTAGGTTATACAGCAATAAAATGTACATAAATGTTCGTATACAGATTACACATGGAAAATGATATGTGCTGCAGTGGGACTCGAGCCGGGAATGCCTCCTCGTTAGGCAGATGCTCTGACCACTATGCTATTGCTGTGCTGCTTCATTTGTTATATCTTCCTTGTTATCCTCTTCAGCTTTTATGCTGTTTTACCCATAGCTAAGCGATGGGCAAACCCGCGCACCTACGGTTAGCTGTACTCAGAGTTTTAAATACATTACTACAAGGGTTTCTTCGTGTTTTTTTTCAGTGTACTGTTGCTGTTGAACACATGGGGACTGTTGGTGGGGATATGCGGACACTTATGAGTGGTCTCGCTCTTTTATGTACACATTCTTCTGTTCTACTTTGCAGGGGCGTGTTTATTCTGAAAGCTCTGCCCTCAGACACACCCCCTACAATCGTCCACGCTCCATGTAGCATTAGGTGTTCAGGCAGTGCGCCTTCCTTAATATGCATGGCGTGCTACAGTCCTCCTCTTAGACTGCCACTTCAATGCAGGACTAGTGTAGTCCTGCACAGAGGATTAGTGAATCTGGGGGATAGTCTTGAATCAACTAACTCTGAAGAGGGAGTGGCATTTGGTACACACCCATGTGGGAAGTGCAGGTTATGTGAATTTCTTGACAGTACAGGGAAGTTCACCCACCCTGATACAGGGAGAGTATGTACGTTTAAATTGACAGCACATTGCAATACTATTAATTTGGTGTACCAAGCAACCTGTGTATTATGTGGCTGTTTCTATGTAGGGATGACGACATGTAGACTACGTGATCACATGAGGGAACACCTCTATGACATCTCTAGGCAAATAGATACCAATGCCCTGGCGAAGCACCCCATATGTGGTAATGAGCATCACTTCACGTTTTTAGTGACAGACATGGTCAGGTCCAGTATTAGAGGGGGTGGTATTAAGAATAAAGTCGAAGTCAAGGAACCTGAATGGATAGTCAGGCTGCAAGGCAGTGTTGGTAACAGCATTAATGATAACATTTGTATTAAACCAGTACTAATGGATAGAGGCATCAGATAACAGTGGCTAGATAAATCATGTATTTATTTTATTATATATTCCATGCATTTTGAATGAAAACTTTTTATAGTAACAGTATATGTTTTTATAATATGTATATGCATGTTTAGATAGGCCCATGTACTAGGTAAATGTTTCTTGAATTTTTTTTTCTATGCATTATGTTTGTAGCCTCTACAGGGGCGGCTCGTGGCATAGGGCTGCCGGACTGCAGCCCCCTCAAAAAGAAAAAAAGAAAGAAAAAGAAATGAAAAAATAAAAAATATTTTTTAAAATTAGCGGACTTGGCATGCATAGACCGAGTCCCGGCTTATCGGTCTATGCGCATGCTCAGGGCAGCCCGGCCGTCCCCATAGGGGGACACAAGGAGCGTCTGTGCACTTTTACAGTGCACAGACCCGCCAGGATTATGGGACGCATCCGGACTGCAAGAGGAGCAGCAGGGACTCGGGACAGTGCCTCAGGGATCTCGTCGGCATCGGGAAGGAGCATGTGGATCTCGTCGGCATCGGGAAGGAGCATGTGGATCTCGCGGGTCTTCAGTATTGCGCGGGAAGGATGTATGGACGTTAACTCTGGATGTATTCATTCAGGTAAGGTGCCTTTCAATTTACAATGTTTATTTTTCTTTGTGTATGGTGCTTGTGCTTTACTGGAGTTTGTGTATGGTGCTTGTGCTTTACTGGAGTTTGTGTATGGTGCTTTACTGGAGTTTGTGTATGGTGCTTTACTGGAGTTTTGCTTTACTGGAGTTTGTGTATGGTGCTTTACTGGAGTTTGTGTGGTGGGTGCTTTAGTTTGTGTGTGTTGCTGTGTGAGTGTTGTGTGTGTGTGCGGTGTGTGTGTGGTGTGCGGTGTGTTGTGTGTGTGTGTGTGTGTGTGTGTGTGTGTGTGTGTTGGTGTGTGTGTGTGTGTCTGTGTGTGTGTGTGTGTGTGTGTGTGAAAATGCCCCAGGTGCTTATGGTGGTGTGGTAGGGAATGCCTCAGGCTTGAACCCTGTACCCTGTATGCAGGTGTTAAAGACTTGAGTTCCCTACCCACCACCATTTGTAAAAAAATTTCAGATTTTTACCTCATATTTGATCTGATCTGTTCCTCATAATATCTGTGGTTTGTAAATGTTGTAATGCTTGATATTTGATGGTGTAGTAGTAGCATTGTTGCCTCACAGCTGCAGGTTCTGGGTTTGATTCTTGGCTGGGGTTCCTTCTTTGTGGGGTCTGTATCTTCTCCCTGTGTTTGTGTGGGTTTGCTTTTGTGCCCTCCCATGTTACAAAGACATGTCTGCATTATTTCTTCCTGGGCCTCCGCTGAAAATTTGTTTATTTGTTCCAAGTCAGACTGTCCTGATTAAAAATGTTAAATAAAATTGATAGGCATTTGAATTTCAGACTTAAGGGTTTCTGAATGTTTAATTCCTGCGTATTTGATGGTGCAGTGGTAGTATTGTTGCCTCACAGCTATAGGTTTTCTGGTTTGATTCTTGGTTGGGGTGGCTTCTGTGTGGAGTCTGCATCTCCTGCCTGTGTTTGTGTGGATTTGCTCTGGTGCCCTGCCATTTTACAAAGATGTGTCTGCAGTTTTAATCCCTGCCTCTGCTGAAAATTGTTTTTGTTCTGTCCGCAGTAAATTTGACAGGCATTTGAATTTCAGACTTCAGGTTTCTGAATGTTTAATTCCTTGCAGATTTGATGGTGCAGTGGTAGTATTGTTGCCTCACAGCTATAGGTTTTCTGGTTTGATTCTTGGTTGGGGTGGCTTCTGTGTGGAGTCTGCATCTCCTGCCTGTGTTTGTGTGGATTTGCTCTGGTGCCCTGCCATTTTACAAAGATGTGTCTGCAGTTTTAATCCCTGCCTCTGCTGAAAATTGTTTTTGTTCTGTCCGCAGTAAATTTGACAGGCATTTGAATTTCAGACTTCAGGTTTCTGAATGTTTAATTCCTTGCAGATTTGATGGTGCAGTGGTAGTATTGTTGCCTCACAGCTATAGGTTTTCTGGTTTGATTCTTGGTTGGGGTGGCTTCTGTGTGGAGTCTGCATCTCCTGCCTGTGTTTGTGTGGATTTGCTCTGGTGCCCTGCCATTTTACAAAGATGTGTCTGCAGTTTTAATCCCTGCGTCTCTGCTGAAAATTGTTTTTGTTCTGTCCGCAGTAAAATTGACAGGCATTTGAATTTCAGACTTCAGGTTTCTGAATGTTTGATTCCTTGCAGATTTGATGGTGCAGTGGTAGTATTGTTGCCTCACAGCTATAGGTTTTCTGGTTTGATTCTTGGTTGGGGTGGCTTCTGTGTGGAGTCTGCATCTCCTCCATGTGTTTGTGTGGATTTGCTCTGGTGCCCTGCCATTTTACAAAGACGTGTCTGCAGTTTTAATCCCTGCTGAAAATTGGTTTTGTTCTGTCCGCAGTAAAATTGACAGGCATTTGAATTTCAGACTTCAGGTTTCTGAATGTTTAATTCCTTGCATAATTGATGGTGCGGTGGTAGTATTGTTGCCTCACAGCTATAGGTTTTCTGGTTTGATTCTTGGTTGGGGTGGCTTCTGTTTGGAGTCTGCATCTCCTGCCTGTGTTTGTGTGGATTTGCTCTGATGCCCTGCCATTTTACAAAGACGTGTCTGCAGTATTAATCCCTCGCCTCTGCTGAAAATTGTTTTGTTCTGTCCGCAGTAGAATTGACCGGCATTTGAATTTCAAACTTCATGTTCTTCAGAATACATAGTAGCACAACCTTTTTTCTAGCAATTTTCTAAGTTTATAAGATGAATATTTTAAATTTGTCCCTATTTTTGGGACTGTATTCCCCATTATTGGCTTCGTCCAGGTTTTTGTGCTAAGGTTGACAGCTATGGCAAGAACTGAATTCACTGAATATGGACTGTAGAATTGTGCATATTTACTGATAAAGGTGCACTGTAGAATTGTGCATATTTACTGATAATGGTGGACTGTAGAATTGTGCATATTTACTAATAATGGTGGACTGTGGAATTGTGCATATTTACTAATAATGGTGGACTGTAGAATTGTGTATATTTACTAATAATGGTGGACTGTGGAAGTCTGAGTAGACTTTTTATGATAAATGTTCTCAACTGGGCAGTTTTGCCATTATGGGTGCATATGTTTTGTTTCATTGCTTACTGGAAAAATGTTCAAAACAAATTTAAAACACCCTCTAACAAGTGTACTGTATTGTACAAGGAATATAATTTTAGTACAATGAGGAAGGTGTATCAAAGAGCACATGTATGTTTCATATGCAAGGGGCCTATGATTCGAAAACAGCCCAAAATTAATCTTTATCTGCCACTGGCAAAATGTATTTTCTTTGAATGTGGGTTTCAATGAATGTGAGTTTCAAGGGCAGAGAAGTTTTAATGCTAAGTTTTCATTGTGAGACTGCATTGCTTTGTTTAACAGATTACTTAATGTTTGTGCTGTAAAATACAAAATAAAACTTTCAAATGAAGTCCAATCATTGAAGTAAAGCAGTATGCACATTAGTGTTTATGGTAAATGGAGTGAAATAGCCAAGTAATGGTTAATTGGAATGGCTGCAGAGGCTCCAGTTCAACCATTATTTTGTCAGGGGAAGGGCAGCAAACTCAGACAGGCCCAGCTGAACTATACCTCCCAACTGTCCAGATTTTCAAAGAATGAATAGATTTTTGCTTCTTATTTTTGGTTTGTTGTTCATAAAATTTGTAGTTTTAATTCCTAAATGATTTGCCAGAAGTCACTAAATAATAAGTTTCAGACTTCATAACCTTCATAAAAATGCATGTTAAAGTAAGAGCCGCTCTATCAACTGTCTCAATTTATACAAGAGCAATTTTTAGTACTGTTTATATGTGCCCCAATATATTTGGCCTTGTTCAGATTTACTGCATTAACAGGTTGAGAGGTACATGCAAATAAATTGCTTTATAGAATTAGGCATAGCCAACCTCTCAACTGTCCCCAATTTTGGCTCAAAATGTTGCTCTTCCCCTAATAATCCCTCCAAAATAGCAATTTTGGAAGAAAACATGGAGGGTTTACAATTAAGAAATAACTGTAATAATCAAAGTTATAGATTACTTGAAATGCATGTAGATTCTTTTATTTTGTCAGCTGCTCAAGGTAGCAGTACTAATATTAAAGTGTCCCTTCTTTGACAGGTAGAAGCTGTATTGTGTGTCTATTTTATATTTTTGCATCACATTTTTGGTCCATTTTTCATAAAATTGTGTTTTTGGCAAATTAGTGACAAATCACTAAAGACTGAAGTTAGAAAATGACAGACATTTGAGTTTCAGATTTTATACCCTTCAGAAAATTCATACTAATGCAAGACCTATTCTATTATCTTTCTAAGTTTATTAGAGCAATATTTAAAAATTGTCCTTCTTGTTGTGCCTTTGTCCCACTTCTGTGTATGGCTTTGTCCAGATTTCTTGCTCTTGAAGTTGAGAGGTATGACAAATGTGTCAGGGCCATCACAGTCAGCCAGAGAGATTTCAAATTGTGACATGCTTGTTGCACCCCACTCCCCATGTAGTGACTCTGGATGTGTCCAAGCAAGGCAAGGAGTAGTTGTATCTACCTTGGATGGGGAGGACACACTGCATAAGTACTACAGTGGCTTTTCATCTGTCCTTGATTTTGCAGAATGGTCTGGTTTCTGTCATATTTTTGTACTGTTGATTTATGCTTATTACTCAAAGTGCCTGTTGCTCTGTGTTTAAGTAGCAATGCTTTAATGACCATAAGGTAAGCTTGTCTGACATCGTAAGATGCAAGTAAGCTTTAATAAGCATACTGTTAAAGAATTGCCAACATTGAAAGCCTTTCTGTTGTTGCCATGCAGAGAATACTTGACTAGATAATGTATAAGCCTTGGGTATTAAAGGACAGGATTCCATTATTTTAAAAGCTCATTACACTTGTTGGAGACTTCCAGTCATCTCTACAGGCTTTACCCGTAAACTAAACAGAATGCCAATCATGTGTGGTCCATAACCTGTACAGTAATCCTTTAAGCAATGTATCTTGAGCTTGTTTCTTGTTTGCTTTTCATTTTTACTTTTATCATGTTTTCCCATGAAACGTTGTCAGGCAGCAGGTCTTTTTTGGATAAGAAACATTTTTACAAGTGGGGCATCACATAGATTTCTACTTTCAGCATGTTGCTTGGTACTTTAATAAAGCTGAATATATTATAATTAGAACTGCAGTGCAAGGAGAAGTAGTTTGAGTTGAGTGCTTCTGGTTTTTCTTATACTTGATTTTGACTGGCATTCCAGTAATGTATTTAAAAAGTAATTTATTTTTTCATGCCTCACAACCTTTTGTTTCCATCTAGATATTAAGTAAGCTGTCATGCAGCCAATGCATTGAAATATTTTTATTCTTCTACACTTATTTTTGTCTTGATTGGACTTTCATAATGATGGTTTGCCACCCAGGGCAGCGTATTTAATTAAAGTTAGTTTTTTTGTGGTTTTGTGCATAGCTCCTCCCCTTTGTGGTTGACCACACCCCTTCCCTTTGACCCCGCCCATTCAGCGTCTCCTGCAGCCCCCCTGTGATTTGAAGTCACCAGCCGCCACTGAGCCTCTATATACTATTAGATGAATGAACTAGGTGGACGATGCTATTTTATGCAGTTTTACATTTTCAGTTTACTTAGTGTCAATGAATTTGGCTATGTGCCTTTAAACTAATTAGTTATTTAATTGACTGATTACTCAACTTGCAGGTATGTAAGATGCGCATTTTGATGTAAGTTTTGTCTGATGAAGTAGCCTTGAGCTACGAAAGTGCACACTTTGGATTAAATTTTTATATGTTTTTAGTAGCCGTGGTCTGGAGCCTAAAGGAGATGCCATATGCTGACCGTCTAAAAAAATCTCCAGCTATACTCTGTGGCATATTGTCTACTCAGAGACGATCTCTGCTTAACATACAAGGCCATGTCAAACCCTGAGCTGTTGGACATGCTCCACTTAAAGAAATCCCAATCCCTCAGAGCCACACACTCCAGGGATCTAAACCTTGTCATCACAATGAACAAAACATGCTGGAGGTATAGGTTCCTGACCCACAGACTCCCCATACTCTGGAATATACTGCCCATACATGTCAAGCTGAGTGCCTCCTTGGCCATCTTCAAAAGGAACCTTGATGATTGGATGGGAGATAGGAAATTCACCCTGGGGATCACGTCAGTCGCCCTGCTAGACAGGGGTCTAGAAAAGTAAATATTGTGGGAAGAAATATCCAGGGAATTATTATGGCTAGGCTTGCATAGGCCCTAGGGCCTATAGCCTAGTACCAACCTATGAACCTTTGTTGTTTTTGCATTGTACTTCTAATTTTGGAGGGACAGTTTGCTTACACCACTTTATTCATATTTGCTTGTTCTCTATTTATCGTTAAGTGGTGTGGAGACATGGCAGAGAGGAATACCTCACTGGATTTGGAACTCGATTATGTACCTGAAAGGGATACCTGGAAGAAGAAACTACAACTAACCTTGGAGAATCGAAATAATCCATTGCTGGACTTTGAACCTGTGGTTAGTACTACACAAAATAGTGAGAACTGTGAGTATGATGTAACAGCCTTGAAGAAGGAGCTACATCATTTGGAAAATGATTTGCATAAGTTAAACAGACTCCAGGCTCAAAGGTTCCACCTAGAAGCCTGTCTTAAGCTGAATATTGTTCCTCATGGGTTACGGGTGCTTAATATGCCTACATATGGCACTATCTATAATGAACGTTTACTACAATGGCAACAAATTAATCTAGAGACTAGCAGGAGCTATATGAAATTGTTAATTAATTTCTTTACACCAGAGGAAGAAACTCTGATAACCAGCATTAACAATTTACAAGGAACTTTGTATGACATCTATCCATACCATATTTTAGATTTAAAACTTGATGCTGTTCTGGAAACTGTTGCAGCTTATGAACAGCAATTATTGAATTATAAAAGAAAGAAAATGCAAAGAGACACCCAAGATTTCTCGACCGGCAAGGTTTTTTTCCTGGCCGAGAGAATGGAATTATGGTAGCTTTAGTAGCAATAACTCTAACCCTCAGCCTGTTTAAAGAACTGACAGTGATAGAACTTTAAAACCACATGATACTAAAGAAGTTGTAGTTGTTCCTTTAAATCTGATCAGTTTGGTCAACACTAATAATGACGGAATGGCTTCTGAGATGCAGGACATGCCCCCTCCTGCACAGCCGCTGAAGGAAGTGAACAACTCTACTGCTACAGAGACGAATGGTACTGGAGGGGCACAGAGGAAAAATACTGGGTCACTGTTTCCCCTGATGGATGTAATGGCACCCTGAACAACTTTATGATGAACAAAATGAACCTAACAGTACCTTATCCTATCCGAGCTAATTCTTTTCGAGAGCGGTCCCGGAGCAGAGACTGCTGCAAACACAAAGCCTCTGTAGAAGAGGAGAAGACCCTGATGATAAAAAAGATGTGGCAACAGAACAGGCTACACTGATTTGGAACATTTCAAGTCGTATATTGACAGAATTTGAAGCCAGCGTACTGCAGAAAGGTATGTCCTTTATACCAGCCAACAGAATGACTGTTACAGAGAACATAATTGAACTTAAAAACTATACTCATAACATTATGTTGAAAGTTCATTTTGGTGGAATGGACAATAGCACAGATGCTGCTAGTAATTTAAAAAAAAAACAGTAGCTTTATTCCTACAAACAGTTTGGCTGTAGAGACTTTTGAAAAGTCATGCATTAAATAAATATATGAACTGTATAACAGTGGTAATTCAAACAAGAAATATTTTTTCTAATTTAAATATAAAAGAAAGGGAAGCTTTGGAAGTCTTATGCCATGATGATTCTATTTCAATTAGACCGGCCAATAAAGGCAGCCATTTGGTTATAATGGACTTTGAATTTTACACACAAACTATGAAAGAAATGTTAAATGACAAGAAGTTTTATGAGCAAATAAGTGTCAATAGAGTTAGTACATGTGAACGATGCATTTATAACTCCCTTTTTGAATGCCTGCAGAGTAGACTAATTAGTATGGCATTATTCAAGTACTTTATTGTAGAGCAACCAATAGTACCTGTTATACAAGGACTGGCTAAGGTCCATAAACATGCTATGCTACCCCATATGAGGCCCATTGTGCCAGGGAGAAGGTGGTGCACTGAGCCATTGTCCATTTTTGTGGAACAACACTTAAAGGCTGTTTTATCTAAGAATAGGTTTCTATTGAGGGATACCAAGCAATTTCTGGGAGATTTGCATGAGTTTGTTGGCAATGCCAACCTTAACAGACAATGGTTAATGATTACTCTAGATGTACAATCCCTTTTCACTATGATTCCCAATAGATCAGGGATATAATTATTTAGACAGTATCTGTTGAAAGACAGGACCTATAATAATCGATTTATTGACTTTCTAGCCATGCTGATGGAACAATTTTGGAAAATAACCCATTTTTGTTTGGTGATACTGTTTATAGACAAATGGATGGCGTAGCTATGGGCACACCATGTGCCAATAGCTATGCCAACATTGTCATGGCAACTTGGGAAGAACAGTTTGTGATTACTGAAATGCAAGGCCAGCTTGGCTTTTATAGAAGGTTTGTGGATGACCTTTTTATGCTGTGGGATGTTGAAAACAATACTTTCAATCCTTTTTTTGTTAAATTAGGTAACAGTACATAATTTTTAAAATTTACAATGAAGAGTTCCTTGTCCACAATTGACTTCCTGGATGTCAGAATTATACAAAAAAAAAAACAACAATCAATTTGGTACTGAGATATATAGAAAGGAATGTTACAGAGATTTTTATTTGCACAAAGTATGCATCCCAAGCACATCTTTAAAAATGGGATTAGAGGGCAAGGGGAGAGTACCTCCAAGTTAATAACTAACGATATGAAATTTGAAAGGGAGTTTATGGATATGAAAGATCGATTCCTGGAGAGAGGCTATAGTGAGACAGAAATTTCTCAAGCGACAACGGATATTAAAAGCAGAAGAGAAGTAGATATTATCCCAGACTTCTCTAAACGGGAACCTTCTTCCATAACACTGAAGTATAGAAACAACACATTGGAAATGCCCATCACTTACTCTAGCAATACACAGTTATTACAAAGGATTTTTGATAAGAACTGGAATATCTTATGTGTAGATGACAAGATGAAAGGAATCATGGGGGAAAGACCTAGATGTATCTATAAGAATAAAAAGTGTTTGAAAAGAATATTATGCGGGCCACGACTTAGTCATGAATGAAGTAACTCTGAAGAGGGAGTGGCATTTGGTACACACCCGTGTGGGAAGTGCAGGTTATGTGACTTTCTTGACAGTACAGGGAAGTTCACCCACCCTGATACAGGGAGAGTATGTATGTTTAAATTGACAGCACATTGCAATACTATTAATTTAGTGTACCTAGCCACCTGTGTATTATGTGGCTGTTTCTATGTAGGGATGACGACACGTAGACTATGTGATCACATGAGGGAACACCTCTATGGCATCTCTAGGCAAATAGATACCAATGCCCTGGCGAAGCACCCCATATGTGGTAATGAGCATCACTTCACGTTTTTAGTGGCAGACATGGTCAGGTCCAGTATTAGAGGGGGTGGTATTAAGAATAAAGTCAAAGTCAAGGAACCTGAATGGATAGTCAGGCTGCAAGGCAGTGTTGGTAACAGCATTAATGATAACATTTGTATTAAACTAGTACTAATGGATAGAGGCATCAGATAACAGTGGCTAGATAAATCATGTATTTATTTTATTATATATTCCATGCATTTTGAATGAAAACTTTTTATAGTAACAGTATATGTATTTATAATATGTATATGCATGTTTAGATAGGCCCATGTACTAGGTAAATGTTTCTTGAAATGTTTTTTTATATCTTTTTGATATGTAGTCATTATTTTTGTAGCCTCTATATACTATTAGATGAATGAACTAGGTGGAAGATGCTTTTTTATGCAGTTTTACATTTTGAGTTTACTTAGTGTCAATGAATTTGGCTATGTGCCTTTAAACTAATTAGTTATTTAATTGACTGATTACTTAACTTGAAGGTATATAAACTGCACATTTTGATGTAAGCTTTGTATGATGAAGTAGCCTTGAGCTACAAAAGTGCTCACTTTGGATTAAACTTTTATATGTTTTTAGTAGCCATGGTCTGGAGCCTCCTTTGTTGTTTTTGTATTGTTTTGGGGTTACTGTAGAAGAATGTAGTGAAAATATTTAAAAAAAAATGTATTCTGAGTTCTCCCCAGTATATAGGTTCATAGGATGATACTAGGCTATTCGCGCAGAGGCCCTTATAAGCCAAGCCAAGAATTTTGCCCATGTCCCTCAAAGTCAGTACCTGTTTCCCCTGTCTAGCAGGGACACAGATGGGATCCCAGGGGTATATTTTCTGTTTCCCATTCAGTCATCCAGGTTCCTCTTAAAGAGGGTCAGAGAGGTACCCTGTTTGTCATGGACAGGGAGTCTATTCCACATATGGGGGAGTCTTTGGGGCACAAATCTATCCCACCAACAAGTTGTATTAATTTCACAGACCAGGTTAAGGCCTTACGTGCAGGTTGGGTGAATGGAGTTTGTCTTACAGATATGCAACAACTCCATCAAGGCTGGGTCTGAAATGGCCTTGTATGCCAGACACAGGTTACCTCGGAGTAGTCTGTATGACACTGAGTAGAGGGATAGGGATTTTAGCCTATCTGTATAGGACAGCTGTTTGAGACCCTGGATTTTCCTGGTCAGTAACCTCTGTGGTCTCTCCAACTGCTGCATGTGCCTGGCAAGGTACATGCTGAAGGGGGCATTGTACTCGATAATGGGTCTGATAAAGAGGGAGTATAGAGATGTTATGACCTCCTTGTTCCTGGTTGAAATACCCTTATTTATGAGGTGACCCATGTAGAAAGCCTTCCGTACAACGGAGGCAACGTGGTGGTCAAAAGTCAGGTTGCTATCAACCTGGTAGCCCAAGTCCCTCACGACTGATTGCATGCTTAGTACGTTGTTATTAATGTGATAATTAGTGGCAATGACATTTTCCCCAAAGGGGATAATGATGCATTTCTTGGCATTCATTTTGAGGCCATGCTTCTGGCACCAGATATTTGTTTGGGTAAAGGGAATGATTTTCACAAATAAATAAATGAATAAATTCTTAATATACTACCACATACATGCATGTTCGTCCTCCAGCCTGGCACAACTTCATACTGGCTGCAGTGCAACTGCCCCTGTATGTCAGAAATGGTATTGCAGGAATAAATGTTTTCTACCATGTAATGCCTGCAATACTGCTGCTGACATTTCAGTGGAGCTCTTCCAGTGCCTCATAGACCCATTGCCTATACACGGAAAACCCACTGAACTGAAGTTATAAACTGGTGATAAATGCCAGTGTAAAATTTTATATAGTTGTGGTGTAGTGGCAAAATAAAAAAAAAACAGCTTTAAGACTTGGGAGTAGCCTCCCATATGTCTTTTTCAAGGCAATAGGCATCCTGGGAACCTTGTCTTGGATCCAGGTGCTGTCTAATTGCATAGGGTAGCTTTCTCTGGAATAATTTGCCTTTGGAATTTGTGCGCAGTAAAAATTCTTAATTGTACTATCACTAAGTTGTATAAATAGGATAATAAAAGAAAATAATGCTACATTTTAAATGGAATAGCACCTTCTTTCATAGCAAACACTTCTCCTTTCAAAAGTCTGCAGTTAATGCTAATGAAACCACAGGTATTTTAACAATATTAAATGGCCAATCAAGGCACCTGCTGCTTCAAAACCAAACTCTTCTCTGAAATGGAGCAGTTTCAGAGTCATCTGTCCTTCCTTTTTACAATGCATAGCAGAGCACTCCCCCTCCTGTTTTAGGCAGAGTCCAGTTGATGGACATTCCAACGTATCTAGCATATCAGTACTGAAATTTGATCACATGGAGGGTGTCCCTCCTGAATGACAGACGTCTAAGCAATAAATTACCTGATCTTGAGGCACTCTTACATTTGGGAACTGTCCATGTCTGCATTGTTACTGAGACTTTGTTTAAATGTTAAATGAGCTCACCGTCTGTACTAGGGTTTTGCACTTTTTATGCCTTCAGGCCCAATGGCAACTGTGTTAGGGTCTCTGTATTTGTCAAGGGACATACCTCCAGGCTGACCCAGGGATTAACAAACTAAACTCACTGAATTAGAGATCACTCTAGAACGGATTAGTTATCAAATAATAACCTGTCATAGAACACCTTCTTTGTTCTCCAGTGGTCATGTAAGATTCTTCAGTGTTCTAATTGATTTTACTATTAGCAAAACACCATTATTTCAGATTATTTAAAGTACCCTTCAATAAATTTTAATACATATACCTACAATATAAAATATGACCAAATATCCTAGACTTCATAAACTAAAAAATCCCTTGAGCAGTCGATAAATAAATCTATGAGGGGAACACAGCAGTCTATCTGATTCTTACAAATATGGCAACGTCTTGCAGTATTTTAGTGACATCTAACTTATGACCTTTTCTTTTGAGCTCTCAAAAGCTTATACAGTGCACCCAACATATTGTAAGTGCTACAGTCATGCCAACTTAAACCTACTCTATGATAAATTAGGTGGAAGGAAACCTGAGTACCTGTAGAAAATGTGTAGACACAAGAGAAACATGCACATTTTACAAAGCAACAGAGAAGAGTGAAAGCCTGACTGTTGAACTTTGAACCATGACATTAGAGTAACTGTTAGCCATTTTGTTAGTTCATTTATTTTTTGAAAAAAGTCTTTATTAAGAAACAACAGTAAAACATAAACAATTCAATACAAGAAATATGCCCATAAATGCAGACCTGCTCAAGTTCAAACTAAAATAAAAGTCTGATTATATTATCATTTTATAATTTAAATTATTTCTGTATCCACAGTAACATACCTGAATTAGACTAAAGCAGCCTTGAAATTTAGGTTTAGCATGAAGGTTTATTCTCTAAACATTTACATAACCACAAATGGGATGATGATTTATCGTGCTTCAAACGGTGGAGTTTATTTAGTTTGCCTGATTTAACAATACTAAAAACTTAGCCCACTGAGTATTAACCAGTCACAGCCATGATGACTGTACTGACAAACTAACATCCCCAGTGCGCTGTGTCCCTCCATAGCTCAAGATGGTTCCTTTCTTAGTCAATCACTGCCACATTTCTGCTATGGACAACTTTTCTGGACACTTTCATTTGATGGATATATCAGCCCTTACTTCCACAGAAAATGGTAGGAATTATAATTCCTCTGTTCCACTTTCTCTGTTACAGCAGGACTACTATCGCCAGAGAATAGGCTTCAGAGCATTGTAAGGCCACAGACAAATAGGCTTCAGAGCATTGTAAGGCCACAGACAAGTATTATGACAACGAAGATGCTATTGCTTCCCAGATAGAGTGTGTACTGGGGGACAGTCGCAGAATGTACGCCTTGTTCCCCTTTCCTAAGCATATTACATTATCTAAAAACCCCTTAATCAGGCTTATTTCTGGAAACCAGAAGCCGTGGTGAATTAAAATCAAAATGTTCTTAGCAACTCATGGTTGATCTGTTAAGAACCTGATCGATACTATGGGCTTGGTCTCTTAAATTCAAATTACTCAACTGATCTTCTAGCTGGGATGTAACCTGTTCTAGACTAGACTTAATGTGTGCTGTATAAAACAGGGAGGCTTTGAGGGGTTTGGTAGAGTGTTCTAACACAAGTGTCTCCATGTTTCTTGTTAGTGGGAAATGTGGTTTACTGATCTATTCAAAGCATAAGGATCTCTATACCATAGAAAGTCCACTGAACACATGGAGAAACAGACAGATGTAGGTTCTGTAAAAAAATAAAAGTGGAAACAGTTGCACATCTTGTCGCTGGGTGTGATACACTAATGTCAGAGGGCCTGTATCCTAAAATACATAATAATGTGGCAAGACTGTTACATTGCATTGGGGATTCTGCAAACAGTACAATACTGAAGTAGCTGAGATGTATTGGAAATATGAGCCAAAAAGCATTATAGAGAATGATGAAGTTTATATCACATGGGATCACCCATTACCAACAGTTCAAAAAATAGACATGTTGAGAAAACCAGATATAATAGTCCATGAAAAGAAGACAAAAGTAGCATTGATCATTAAAATTGCTACACCAAAGGATTATGGTGTCTTACTTACAGAGACACAAAGTTATAAAATACCAGGATTTGCAGGCAGAAGCTAGAGCAAAGTGGAAGAAGGATCCCAGACAATTCCAATAGCAGTATGAGCAATGATTCTAGTAAAAAATGTACATTCTTATTTAGATATACTGCCAGCACATGTAACTCCATATGAATTACAGAAGGAGTCAGTACTGGACACATTGTGGCTGCTGATAAAAGCACTTTTGGCTAATATCAAAGACTGAAATAATACTAATTTCATGAATTTTAATCATAGCCTGACATAAGAATGGAGTCCATTCCCATCATGGTACTAGAACCCCAAAAGTCTTGGGGAAATTAAACTGAGTGAAACATCCACTGATATTTTTAGAAGGATTGTGTGTCAAGCTGTAACATTGTCTGGGGGATTTTCAAACTCTCCCTGCCCCTAATCTGGAAGTGAGGTCTGACAGCCACCTTATCCTGGCCTTTTCCATCTATGGATCTCTCAGAGACATCCCTTTTACACTGAGATGCATTTTCCCATCAACACTCAACAAGAAAGACAAACAAGCTGACAACTGAATAAAATCAAAGATAAATTAGTGAACAATATGTACTCACTGTATGTTTACATGCACTCCATTTGACTTACTTAGAGGCATCTTCAAGTGAGTGTCTCAAACACTGAAGATAACAGAATTTTATCCAAAACTATCACAGGATTCTAACTCACAAAGTATGTGTTAATATTAATGGCACACAGTCAGCTCATACCCAGTAGAATTTCCGAGGTTAAATGCAGGGCTCAGGTCATAGAATATATTGCACGTTGCTTGTCATCTTTGCTGCCTACTTCCATTTTTCCCACCTGGACAGTTCTTCAGTTCATGTGCACAGACTTTGCAATCCCCTTCTTTGCCACTGCTGTGCAGAGTGGTGGCTTTTCAATGTTGTCACCATCATGTGTACCCTCACAATTCTCTGAGAAGCTCTGGAAACAATTGGTTTTGGAGAAATTGTTAGGAAAGTGCTGTTTACCTAGTTGGTTTATAAGTTTCTCCTTTATTTCTATCTTATTCTTCTAACTTGAGTGTGCTGCTGCCATAGGTCTCAGCGTGTGAGCAGTGGGCCATCCTCCGCTACAGCTGCAGCACATTGACACAGGCCAGTGATCACATCTGACCTGCCTATCTATGGCAGATGTGGAACTTTGTTTCTGGGCTCTCTGAAACTAGTAGATAATTACTTCAGCTTTCTCAGAAAATACATTAACTCTTCCAGAGCAATAAAGCTGTATTTTTGCTTTTCCACTTAGGAAGCAAGTCATCTAGCTAAAACATATCTGTTAATAGCTAATTTTGGTATCCGACAGAGTAGAGAGTGGAATGAAGAAAAGGCAGTCTCTGTAGAGAAATTCTAAAAAGGTGCACCTCACACCTACACAAGTGGAATGCAGGTGCACCTCACACCTACACAAGTGGAATGACTTGTTTTTCGGAGCTGTCTCGATTAGCTGAATGTTGCTCTATTGCTCCCATTACATCTCACACCTACACAAGTGGAATGACTTTTTCAGAGCTGTCTCGATTAGCTGAATATTGCTCTATTGCTCCCCTTACACCTCACACCTACACAAGTGGAATGACTTGTTTTTCGGAGCTGTCTCGATTAGCTGAATATTGCTCTATTGCTCTCCTTACACCTCACACCTACACAAGTGGAATGACTTGCTTTTCTGAGCGGTCTTGATTAGCTGAATATTGCTCTATTGCTCTCCTTATTCAGAAACAACAAAAACTATTTAGTCTCTTCTGTCTTTTGGTTTCAATGCTCAGTATACCAGTTTTATTGTTATGGCCTACAATTGTGAAAAATGTAGGCCTATCACTAGGTTTACATTCAGGAATTCATAAAGATTCCCTTTTCCTGCACTGTCTTGCAACCCATAAGGCATAATCTGTTTCTCTGGCATCAATCCTCCACTTCAGTGACCTTCTTTGTTAGCCACGGTAGGATTTGCTTGTGGTTCAAGACTACAGTCTTTTAATTTTGTAGCTTGCTTACTTACAGCAGTCTCTACAAAAGACATTTTAAATATGCAGCTCTCCAGTGTGGTATTTAACTGCTAATTCTCATATTTGATAAGGGGGGTGTCTTCCTAGCCTGGTTAGTGTGTCGAGCTTGGCTCTGTTGTCCCATTTCATCCGACACATACATTGTCATTCTCTAACAACAATTTTGGTTTTTACTGGTGCTTGATATCATTCTATTTCTAGATAGGGACTATTGTACAGAGACTATCTGTAATTAGATTTATGATACTCAGCAGGCAACCAGATTTTTTATCTCCAAACCACAGCTCTGCTGAAAAGCTGGTGCTGAAATGGAGGTCCTGGATATTTTGTTACTTCAGATGCATTTCAGATGGACCCTAAATTTCCCACTTTTCCTCTACATAGAATCCCCATGTCACCACACTTTTCTTCTACTCAGGGTCTCCAAGTCATTACACTGTTATTCAGGAACCAAAAATGCTTGTTTTGATCTTAGCAGATCATTCAAAACAGCTGATATGCCCTCAACCAGTTAAAATCAATGAACAGCTTTAGGAATGATTAAGCAGTAATTATTCATAGCAAATTTTTTTTTCTTTCCCTTTTGGAATAACTGCCTGTGTCACATATCATTATTAAAGTCTGCATTCTGAAGGTGATTTGCAAGTATAGGATAAGCAAGTGAGTATGTAATACTCCACAATCAAAGCATCTGTTTGGTTACTTTTGTCAGTGATGGTTCTTTATTACAGAGTAAAACCTTAACAACCCTGAGCTAAACCCTGAGCTGTGAATTTATTTGCATTGATGGCATCACTCATTACCAACCTACATAATGCTAGTGTCAAAGGAAAAAACTTCAAAGACCAATACACGTAAGGGTCAGATAAGGTACATTTAATGCAAGGAGACAAAAACATGCAAATACAGGATTTTGCCTAACTACTAACAGGAAGTATGCTATTCTTATACTGTTCTACAAGACATTGCCTTCTGTGGTTGATGTAATCAAACACAACTTTCAGTATTATTCTACAGCAGATGTTACTCAGATTTTCTACTGACATGACTGGATTTATGAAAAACATTTTGAGAAAAACAACCTGGCTTTGGTGGGCTCTAGCCTGTTACAAGCTTCTACTATTGTGTAGTTCTAATACATGTGTTACATTTCAAGGTACTTTTCTAACTCAGGCACAAGCAAATGCTGATTGCAGTTCATATTTTCAAGCAGTCTTTGTTCTGATTATCTATAGCTTCTGCAGCTGTGTATTTTCTCACAGCACAAGCGGAACTCCTTGTCTAAGTCTAATACAAATGATACATCTATTCATTATTTTCCTGACACAAGCAGAAATTATCTGCTTCCCTGTAAATTTCCAAAGCATAAGCAAAGATTATAGCTGCACATATTTCATGACAATACAAGGTTAGAAAGCTTCTGCAATTTGTACAGATTTTATGCAGTGTGAAATAGAATAAATGTGTTAACCCTTTTCAAGCCTTAAATGCACTAAGCATATTACTAATACATACACTAATACATATTTTTCTGACATTTCCCCCTTTTAATACTTTTATTCTACTTTCAAAATAAGCATAAACAGTTTTTTTTCTTCTCCTAACCTCTTCCCACTTAGGATTTGCAGTTAAGAGAGTCATTCAGTTTAAACTTATGAAAGCATTTTCAATCTTTCAACAGTTCTTCAAACTCAGTACTTTGATATAAGGTTTCAGAAACTGACATGTCTATAAAGTCTTTAATCAGTCTAATTCATGCAGGGGATGCCACAGCAAACACATACTCCCAGTAGGATCATTCCTACACAAATAGCAATCAGAATGTTCATTAGGATAGTACCCCACCCCCAAACCATTTCTGGAAAAAAGTCTGTCAGTGGGTTTGGTCCTGGTTTGGTCATGGCCGACACTTGCTGAATTACCTCAAGGTGATTGTCTATCTCGTGTTTATGGTCAAGAATATATGAACAGCACTCCTCCTGGATTAAAGCACAAGTACCGCCTCTCGCTGCTAGGGTGAAGTCGAGAGCTATGCGGTTTTGAAGCACTACAGTTCTTATGGCATTCAGTTCATCAGTCACCAATTCGAGAGCAGAAAAAGTTGCATTACTCATTACTTCGAGAAGTTTAGACAGTTTTCTCGGCTCCCAGATCGATTTCACTGCTCCATATGCTGGTGATATGCCTGCCCACGATATAACACTGTCACTCAAGTCCATGTGTGTCAGTTTATCGCCTATAGAATGATGGTTTTTCCAGCGCGTCGATTTGCCCCACTGGATTTACAGGTTTCTAGACGGGTTTCTTGATGACCTCTCGGACATTCCGAATTTATCCTCGAGGTAAGACTGCCGTGTGTCATATGGCTGGAACCAGGTAGCCCAAAAAACAACTGCCGGACCAATTCTCAGGTAACCACTTGTATGCTTTTCTACCACATACAAAATAACAATCCTCTACTTTAGTAGTAACTTTACTATGAATATACACTTGTCCTGCATGAAACATTTTTCTATCAATTATAGACAGCTGTTTATAAAGAACAGAATCATGTTTTACTTCATCTGTTGTTTTGTGCATCAATTCAAAAAATGAATCATAGTTTGTATTACAATAAGAACCTGCATTTTTAGCTTTAGTGTAACATTTATAAGGAACAGTCACATAGCAGTTGCTCCAACCCACCTGAATAGTATCATTTTTATAAAAACATACAGTTCCCTTTTGTGGAATAGACAAGTGCAATGCTATTTTATCTTGTGATGTAACGGTTGAGGTATCATAAATCAAGTTTTCCCAGGTCTCGTTGACCCCTAGGGGGACTGCAGTCATTAATAACCCCCCGTATGCTGTCGGCAAAGCTGTACAAATCCAGCAATTCGAAACATTGAACGTCTCAGCATACACATATTTAATTGCCTGGTAAGTGTTGAAGTTTGGGTGCCAGTCTATGAGTAACACTTCACGTTTATTCAGTTCAGTTTGTGTGGCTGGAAAAAGGAATGGCCACAACAAAAAGATTATTGTCACTAGTACAGTTAATGGGATGATTATGCAATACTTCTGAGGAAATGGTTGTTCTGCATTCCTGTTTTTTCTGGATTCTATCATTTTTGCTCTTGACATGTGACAAGATTTTTGTCCAGTTCAAAGTTCTTAACTAGTTTGCAGTGCGTCAGGTGGATCCACGAGGCATGCTTCACAATCTTGACTGCAGTGGGTGTTGACAGAAGCACTTGATATGGACCTTCCCACTTTGGTGACGTCCAATTCTTCTTTTTTATTGTCTTCACCCAGAGCCACTGCCACTTCTGATGGTCTGGTTTGTTCTTTATCTGAAACAGAATTTGACTGCAACAGATGTTTAGAATTCAACAAATTTCTCATATACTCTGCTAGTGTACAGTCGACTTCCTGGTCTGCGGGCATGAGAAGCTTCCACTGAGGTATATAATAAGCCCTTCCAAATAGTTTCTCGAAAGGAGTCAATCCTTTTGCATTCGGAACAGTTCTCATGCTCAACAGTGCCAGGGGCAGACAGTACACCCAATTTCCCTTTGTTTCTGCTATTAACTTTCTTAGCTTACTCTTTAAATTCCCATTATGCCTCTCAACTAGCCCTGCAGATTGCGGATGATATGCACAATGATTTTTTAAAGAAATACCAAAATGTTTACTTAACTGCTGTATGGTTTGGTTTACAAAGTGTGTACCGTTGTCACTGTAGATCCTTTCCGGAATGCCGAATCTAGGGATGATTTCTTTAACAAGAATTTTTGCAACTGTAGCCGCATCTGGATTTTTGGTCAGAAAGGCTTCCACCCATCTGGAAAACATATCTATAATGACAAGACAATACTTATTTTCACATTTGTTCAATTCTATGAAATCCATACAGATAGTATGAAATGGATACGGTGGTGTAGGGAAACTCCTTTGCTTGGGCTTTAACACCCCTTGTGCATGATGTTTGTTACAAACATCAAACAAAATTTTTTAGAGTAGTTTAAGAATCCATATGTCGTGAACACTTGGTTCACCAGCTGTACCATCCCCCCTGTTGAGACATGGCATTGCCCATGGCTCAACAAAGCTGCATATCTAAACAAATTAGATGGTAATATCGGTTTCCCTTCTTTAGAGATGTACAGCCCCTTTTCGAGAATTGCTCCTCATCTTACCCATCTTTGTTTTTCAGCCTGCGTAGTAAGTGTCTGCATTGTCTTTAACATTTCTAAGTCTAAAATCTTAGAGGGTTGTAATTCCTCATTCAAAAGAAATACTTCTGAAGCTGCCTGTTTTGCAGCTGTATCAGCTCTCGCATTACCTTTTGAAATCCTATCCTGTTGCTTGGTATGAGCTGTGCATTTACAAATAGCTACTTTCCGAGGTAACTGAATAGATTCTAAAAGATCTAAAATAAACTGTGCATGATTGATTTGTTTGCCAGTAGATGTTATCATTCCTCGATTTTTCCACTGTTGCGAAAAAAAACATGTACAGTAGAAAAAGAGTACTGGCTGTCAGTAAAAATGTTCACACATTTACCCTTTGCTAAGGTACATGCCCGTGTCAGGGCAATCAATTCTGCTGCCTCTGCAGATAAATTGTGTGGTAAAGGTTTCGCTTCTATAATCTCAGTATCAGAAACTACTGCATATCCTACTAGGTTCTGTCCTGCAGGACCTCTTTTGCATGAGCCATCCACGTAGTATGTCACCTCTGCTTCATCCAAGGGGACATCCGTAAGATCTTTTCTAGGCAGTGTCTTTTGCTCAATCACCTGCAGGCAGCTGTGTGATGTGCCATCTGCAGGGGTTGGGAGCAAGGTAGAAGGGTTCAAAGTCATGCATCATTCAATTGTCATATGAGGTTGGCTCAACAATATAGTCATACAGGAAAGATGCCTAGCAGGGGAAAGATATGTTACCTTCTCTTGCAGTAAAATAATCGCGAAAGCATGAGGCACTCTCAAAGTGAGAGGGTGGAATAAAACTACTGAGGCTGAAGCCTGTACTGCCATTGCAGCTGCAACTACTGCTTGTACACAGTGGGGTAAAAGACTGTGCCACTGGGTCTAGTTGTGATGAGTAATAAGCAATAGGGCGTTGCTTGTCCCCATGCTGTTGTGTCAACACTGATGTCATATAACCTTGCTTACAATCTACAGTTTGGAAAAAACGTTTATGATAGTTTGGTAATCCTAAAACTAATGAGGACGCTATTAACTGTTTTAGTTTGCAGAAAGCAGATTCTGCTTCTGGTGTCCATTGTAACAAATCCTGTGCTGCCATAGGCTTTTTATATATCAGGTTAGTCAGCGGTGCAGATTCCAAGGCATAGTTTGGAATCCAGCTCCGGCAAAAATTAGTCGTACCCAGGAAGGACATCATTTCCTTCTTGGTAGTGGGTTTTGGCACTTGCAAAATCTCTATTTTTCTGTCCTCATCTAATGTCCTACCCTCTTTGGATATTACATATCCCAGGTATTTAACTTGTTTTTTCCAAAGCTGCAGTTTATTTTTGTTTACTTTATGACCTTCAGTGGCTAAAAATTGTAATAGCACTATGGTATCTTCTTTGCAATCTTGCTGGGTGGGGGCCGGCACCAGGATATCATCAACATAAAGTAAAATCTGACTGCCTCTTGGTGGGGTAAATCTCGCCAAGTTGCTTGCCATTTCTTGTGAGAATATCAATGGACTTTCACAATATCCCTGTGGTAGTCGCGTATATGTATACCTTTTCCCCTGAAAGGTGAATGCAAATCAATATTGGTGTCAGGGTGTATCGGTATCGAAAAGAACGCATTGCTGATATCTACCACAGAAAAATATTTCTGTTGAGGTTTTAAATCATTCAACAGGGTGTGTGGGTCTGGTACTGTAGGTGCCCTTGGTATTACTGCGTCATTTACAGCTTATAAATCTTTGACCATACGCCATTCTCCATTCGCTTTCTTAACAGGAAATAAGGGTGTGTTACATGGTGAGTCAGGAGATTCCACCAGCACCCCTTCCTTAAGTAAAGCTGCTATAATAGGTTTGATTCCTACCTCTGCATCTTTTCTTAAGGGATACTGTCTTTTCTGTGGTCTAAATGCTGACTTTGGCATGATAGTAACTGGTCCCACTGTACGAATAAGTCCTACATCTGACTTTCCTGTTGACCAGAGAGTTTCTGGTATGTTCCATAAGGCATTCTCTTCCTCCTTTAATAGGAGTGCTAATCAGCTGTCCTTGCTAGACTGCAAGTGCACGGCTGGGTGGGTCTGAGTTATCCAATTCAACTTCTGCATTCGTATTCCCTGTTTTGACAGTTCTAACTCTGTCAGCTTTTCCCATCTCGTGACTTTTTCTCCTAAGTCTACCCATTTCACATTTTTGTCCTTAGTTAAGCTAACATGTGGTAATCGATTAGATTTATAGAGTGCAAAGAACTCCTGGGGCAATGAGCAGCTGGCTACACTGTTCTCTTCCATGTTCCAGTACAGATTACGTAATATCAATCTGTTTGCACGATTTCTAAACAATTCTTGCTCATATTCCTTATCAGGTCCTGGTGTGTTACAATAATACAGAGTACAGTGCAACAAATGTTGTTTATCAATGTCAAGAGAGGGGAACTTGCTGATGGCTACGTTCATCAACTTTTCGGTCACTGCCCCTGGACCAGTCGTAACCAAGTCCTGGCTGTACCAATAGAACATTCCACCCTCAAATTGCACTGCAAAGGTATCAATTTGTCGCTGTGCTTCCATACCCTGCATAGTCGGAACTACTGCTATACCAAATAGCTGCATAAGGTCTCTGCCCAAGAGGTTTACTGGACATTTTGCGGAAACAACAATTTTGCTTTTCTGGGTCAATCCTGAAACAGGATCAGTTATTGCAATATTATGGGAGAGGGGCTCCCGATACAGCTGTCCATTAGCTGCTTTCACTAGTATGTAATCAGGTGACTCTGAATTCTATGGCAGTTTGGAGGGATGTATCAGGGTCCGTGATGCCCCTGAGTCACACAAGAATTTGACTTCCCTCCCTTCCACCAAGAGTGTAACTTCTGGTTTTGTGTCTGCTAAATAGAGCTCTAAGCTCAATAAAGCTAAATCCAATATTTCATTTTCTTCATTATCCGTAACTTCCTGCACTTCTTCTATTTCCCCTGTCACATCCTCTACTCCTCCTATCACATTCTCATTTGTCCTTTCTCTGCTATCCCCTTCTAGTGATTCTTGACTATCATATAGTCAGTCCTCCCCCTCCTTGTCTTCCTCCGAGGTTGCCCTCTTGTTTTTCATGCAATCCCTTGCCAAGTGTCCCTTTTTACCGCATTCAAAACATTCACCCCTTTTCTTTCGCCCTTCAAAGTCCTCTGATCGCTGATCAGATTGTTTGTTTCCCTGGGCATTTCTCTTGCCCTTTTTCCCGGACTGTACTACATAAACTTCTGCTCCATCTTCTACAGAAAATACTTGAGCTTTCTTTTTCTTTTTGCTATTAAAATGCCTTTCGGCATGCCTAGCATATTCAAGTAATGACTGTAACCTACTTGTACGATGATCTACCATGTGCTTTGTAATAAAACTGCTTATGGGTGCAATGCTGCCTTTCAAAAATGCATTCTTTAATTGCTGCTCATATGGGGAATCTTGTGTCTCATCTTCAGGAACCTGCATTCCACAATGGTTATTAAAACATTCTAACAGTCTGGCATAATATCTGTCAATAGTTTCACCTTCTTGTTGGATGCATTGATTAATGCAAGTCCAGTCTGCCCTAGGCTTCCATTTCTCAGAAATTCGGTCTGTAAGACCTTTCACTCTGTTGTCTAGCTCTGCGCTGCTATGTGGGAGGGGTCTGTGTGCAGCGTCACGGGGATTCCAGTTGCCACTAATCATGTGCCAAACTGGTCCCACAATTTGTCTGACTACTTTTTCTACCTCTTCTCTGTTTAAATTATAACTCAGCCTCATTCCTTGTAAATCTTCTAAGAACTTTCTGAAATTAACTTTTGGATGGGGAATTCCCTCAGTGGCTTTCCGGATATCTTCCGGAGTCCAGGGTCTATACACTAGAATAGTTGGGTCCTGACCTTCTTGCCCTGCCTGAGGATTAGGTACTTCTATAAGTGGGCATGTTTCTTCTTCACTCATAGATCGTGAATTCCTACCCATTTGATATAATTCAATGTCCCCTTTTGAGTTACCTGCCCGTGTTCGAGACCTGGTCTCGATGGGATCTCTAATAAACAGTTTTGCTTTCGTAGTGTCTCTATTTTCACTGACAGCAGGATATCATGGGGGTGGACTAACCTGTTCATGTGCTTCATATTCTGGTAAAGGAGGCGGAGGGGCCGATGCTATTACTAAGTTATTGTCCTCCTTATCTTAAAACATTGCTTTTGCTTTATTATTCTTTTGTTCTCTACGGTTTACCTCCTCAATCTACCTGTGTGCCTGAGGAATTCCTAATTGGCGCTGCTTTTTTACCCGACCTTTGGAATCAGTTTTAAGCTGTTTGACAAGTTTGACAAGCGAGGATTTTTCTAATTTACCGTCGAATTCATACTTATTAACCCATTTTGAATAGTATTTAATATTATCAGCACGCTGTGACTGCATGTATTTTGCGTCTTCGGTTAACGGCAGATTTTGGGGTCTTTTTGTGCAATTATTACCCATTTTGTTCTACCCTTTTAATCGTTACGTAACTCCTTATTTTTAACGTGGTACCACGGATTTTGTTATAGTCTCTTGAGAATGACTGCCTACATACTCTGTTTCCCTGATCTATGACAAGACAGTAATCTTTTCTGTCCCTGACTTGTAAAAATACAGTCCTGACAAAAACAATACAAATCTAGTCCCTGATCTAAAAACAGATCAGAAAGTGGCTGGCCTCTTTTGTACGACAATTCAGTCGGCGGGCTTTTCAAATAAGAAGAACCGATGTGGTTTCTTCCCCGTACGGTTTCAAGCCACCTGGCCTGTCTGATCCGAGGCGAAGTGAGAGTTTCCAGTCTGAAGGACCAATCTGTCAAAGGAAAAAACTTCAAAGACCAATACACGTAAGGTTCAGATAAGGCACATTTAATAACTTGCTGCAAGGAGACAAAAACATGCAAATACAGGATTTTGCCTAACTACTAACAGGAAGTATGCTATTCTTATACTGTTCTACAAGACATTGCCTTCTGTGGTTGACGTAATCAAACACAACTTTCAGTATTGTTCTACAGCAGATATTACTCAGATTTTCTGCTGACATGACTGGATTTATGAAAAACATTTTGAGAAAAACAACCTGGCCTTGGTGGGCTCTAGCCTGTTATAAGCCTTTATTGTGTAGTTCTAATACATGTGTTACATTTCAAGGTACTTTTCTAGCTCAGGCACAAGCAAATGCTGATTGCAGTTCATATTTTCAAGCAGTCTTTGTTCTGATTATCTATAGCTTCTGCAGCTGTGTATTTTCTCACAGCACAAGCGGAACTCCTTGTCTAAGTCTAATACAAGTGATACATCTATTCATTATTTTCCTGACACAAGCAGAAATTATCTGCTTCCCTGTAAATTTCCAAAGCATAAGCAAAGATTATAGCTGCGCATATTTCATGGCAATACAAGGTTAGAAAGCTTCTGCAATTTGTACAGATTTTATGCAGTGTGAAATAGAATAAATGTGTTAACCCTTTTCAAGCCTTAAATGCACTAAGCATATTACTAATACATACACTAATACATATTTTTCTGACAGCTAGTTATGTCCCCAGCTTAGAATTGCTTCTGGTGAGTACATGGTAACATCTATGTTGGAGCTTGATATTAGAATGTTAATGCATTTTAACCAAGTAGGATTATTGTTCTACAAGGACCACCCCTGTTTTTTGTTACTTAACATAACCACAATTGCAGTGCCTTTTTGTACATCAATGGGAAGCACAGTTATCATGATGTCTAATTTTCTTAAGGATGTTTCTGTTTCAAATATTTTTTGTCTACACTTTATATTTAATTTTCTCACAACCTTTCAAGGCACACAATGATATTTTTTCATTGTATCTGACAAAAGAAAAATAAATGCAAATGCTGTCTAAAAAACACTAAGTCTGGGTTAGAAATGTATTACCATATTACTTTCTTGTTATTTTCAAAAAAATATTGCTTGGGAAAGTGGAACCTTCAACCTTGCAGACACCAGAAGCAACTGATCTATTCAAGGGGCTACATACTTTATAGAAAGCAGTTGTTAAAACAGTTTTCAGGGCACAAGCAAATGTTTAGTATGCACACTGACTGAAGGAGGTTCTCTTTGAAATGCTGAAATGGACTGAAAATCAGGAAATGCTCTACTTTCTAACATTTAAGTTAATCTGTTTTGAATACGGGATTACATTAGCATGGAGGATGGAAATATCACATTAATACCGCTAGTCTACTGACTGAATTGAAGATTACGAGTTCAAATAATGTCACATTAATATCATGACCTTAGAGACTGAAACCTAGAAAGAGTTCATATCTCGTCCCTTGTAACTGTGCATCTGGTGTTATTCATTCATTTATTCATGCATTCGCTGTCCTATAATAGCCTCAACCAATGCATGGTCTTGGGTGAGTAGGAGCATATCCCATATCTACTGCCAATTATTCGCGGACCGGAGTCCCGCTGTGGCGACCCCTAACAGGGAAAAGCTGAAAGAAGAACTAGAGGAAGACTACTACCAGAAGACTGTGTGAACAATAAATACAACAGAGAGGTGCTGGTATTTCAACTAATTCTACTGCTTCACCCAGTGTCTATTTTCCCGACTGTGAAACCTACTCTACTCTACGAGGGTACCTAATACCAACTACCTTAAAAGTCTCTGGACCCTTGCACTCCTCTTCAAACCCACCTCCTCAAGATTCAAAAAGACTAATTCTACTGCTTCACCCAGTGTCTATTTTCCCGACTGTGAAACCTACTCTACTCTACGAGGGTACCTAATACCAACTACCTTAAAAGTCTCTGGACCCTTGCACTCCTCTTCAAACCCACCTCCTCAAGATTCAAAAAGACTAATTCTACTGCTTCACCCAGTGTCTATTTTCCCGACTGTGAAACCTACTCTACTCTACGAGGGTACCTAATACCAACTACCTTAAAAGTCTCTGGACCCTTGCACTCCTCTTCAAACCCACCTCCTCAAGATTCAAAAAGACTAATTCTACTGCTTCACCCAGTGTCTATTTTCCCGACTGTGAAACCTACTCTACTCTACGAGGGTAGCTAATACCAACTACCTTAAAAGTCTCTGGACCCTTGCACTCCTCTTCAAACCCACCTCCTCAAGATTCAAAAAGACTAATTCTACTGCTTCACCCAGTGTCTATTTTCCCGACTGTGAAACCTACTCTACTCTCTGAGGGTACCTAATACCAACTACCTTAAAAGTCTCTGGACCCTTGCACTCCTCTTCAAACCCACCTCCTCAAGATTCAAAAAGAGTATGTCTACATAATTTTGTTGGTAGTTTTGACCTATTTTTACCCGGTGCAGTTTCGTTTGCTCCCAGCTAAGCCTGCCAGCAGCAGCCACCCCCCCCCTCTAGGTATCCCACTGACCACAACTAAACTTACAGTACTGGTATATTGCCTCCCTTACTCTTCCTATTCTCACTATCTCACTCCTATTCCTTTTCATTTTTGTAGTGCTCAGTGACCCTCTCCTCCTTACACTGCCTAACTCTACCCTTCTATCTGCCAGCTCTCTCTGCTACTTTTCCTTCCTCTCAGGTCATTGTGATTAGCTCTTCTATTTCTCCCTTTCACTTTCTGTATTACCCTGTGTGACTTTATCTGGTTTCTTTCTTTCTTCCTGCATACCTAATTTCCCCAGTGACTACTTTCTTACAGCTTGTTGTTGCTTGTCTACACAGCTCCTAGCGCTGTTCTTGTACCTTCCTCTGTTCCCCTCAGGACAGCCTCTATCTCATCTCTAGTCTTACCTCTACCCCCTTAACTCTAATGTGAAGCCTGTTTCTCTCTGCTCTTTCCCCTGCTTTACAAGTTACTTCCCATTACATTTCTGTCTCACTCCTTACTCTTATATTTCCACTATATTCTCTCCTTACAAACTAACTGGTGTCTCAGCTCCTTAGCTGGACTGATTGCCTACGCTCCCTCTCCTCTGTCTGTTTCTGCCCGCTTGCTCCCCTCCATACTTCCCTTTTGCTATCCTACCTTTGCTTCTACCTATTCTTCGCTCCTCCCTCCTAGGTTCTTCCTTTGCGAGGTGTTATAGTCCCTCCTTATCCCCAGGGCGCCATCTTTAACTTAGCTCACCTCGCTGCTGTGCGACTGTAACTGTGTGCTCCTAGCTGCAAATAGGTACTGTAAAATTCTGTATTTGTTGCTTTTCTGTGCATTTGTCTTTAAACAAATAGCTGTATCT